>NC_139221.1:262649472-263105823 GCF_055691185.1 Crinia signifera | reverse complement strand
ACCCTTTATGGTCTCATCTATCTCATTAATGTCTCAAAAAAGCACACTCCCTATATGCAGAACTTCACAACACAAGCATGCACCAACATTTGCTGCATGATTGCCACAATTCAATTTTATTCTATCCATTGGATAGAACGGAGAATAACATAATGTTGTGTATGCAGTTTGTTTTGTATTGCTGTTATATTATGACTGGCAAAAAAAAAACAGCTAATACCACTTAAGAGGGTTAGGACATAAATAATGTGAGGTAATGAAATGTATTAATGCTGTGTCTTGGACATGCCAGAATATAACACTGGTGCTCTGCGCTCCGCATCACAATGAATCAGTGCTCTGCACATCACTTAGTCTAGGAGCTGAACTTTTCTACATCGCTGTAAATCATAGCTTTGCTTTCAAGCTGGATTCATCTGAACTATGGTGTCAAGTCTGTAAGAGTTCACCCTTTAGCGTTGAGTGACATGAGGTGTTCTAGTGTCAGACACATCAGATGTATTAACATTCAGCATGCTCTTTTCAAATGAGATAAATGGAGGGAGACGCACCTCATTCAGGACATATCACTGACTATTTGGTAGGATTAAAAACCTCCAATCTAGTTCATTCATTTTAACCCATTAAGGCTAATTTGTAAAGGAACTAAAGAGTTTGCAATGGGTTTATGATCAAAATAGGGGTAGGGGTTGACCTATATTTGGTCAATATGCAGTGGGTCAACCATTGTAGGTCGACACACCGTGCCCATAGCATGATGAGCGCAGCAAGCCATGCGAAGGGACCCTTTTACGGTGTCTATGTGGACTATGTCGACATTCGGGACAAAAAAAAACATATTTTATTTGATACCTTTACCCCAATGAGGGCTGGTGTAAGGCTTCTGGGCACCCTAGGCAAAACTTCAACCTACCCCCCCCAACCCAGTTTCCAGTCACTCATGTGAAAGTTTGGTGGTTGCATGTTACAAGTTCCACAGCTGCCACCAGCACTAATTGCCTGATTCAACCCTGCTCACTAGGTAGGGTATAATTGCTTCCTAGCGAGCAGATAAACGCTGCCCGGCCGTACACACACGCACACCCCCCCCTCCCCCGCCAACCGAATCCCCACACTAGCATGGAGGCTGATGGGTACGCTTACACATCTGCTCGCATGCAGCCGCATGCATGAAAAATCGATGGTGGCACAGCCTTCTGAAAAGTAGATCTATACTTACATTCACATGGCTGCCCCCCCCCCATGACCCTTTCTAGTGCAAGATTTGCACATTTTGCTTGCAGCCCTATGGCATGGTGTCTGCGAGTCAGTGGTACCCTAAGTGTGGAATACAATGTGAATCCTCCCTATGAGTCACCTATAAAGAAGGTGCAATGGTGAATTACTGGGTACATGATGTTACAATCCAACAAGCACATAGCTTTTGGACTGGACTGATGATATTTGTGTTATCCATAATCCCATATCCTGCATCTGCACTGCGATGTATTCAATGCGGGCGGTGAGGGGGTTTAACGCCGGGGAAGCGTCCCTTACCATTTAACCCCCGCGCCGGCCGTTTACTCTATTTAATGTTCCGGGGGAACCCTCGCTGTCAGATGACGGCGAGGATTTCCCCAAACAGCGAGGCTCGTGGATAATGCAGGGAGCCGCGAGTCTCGCTGTTTTAGCGGCCGCACACAACATTTCTACATTGCTGCAAAAACCCAGCGAGGTGGAAACGGCGTGTGGAGAGGGTCAGTTGAATACTGACCGTGCGAGCTGTGACAGCGAGCAGTCAGCACTGCTCGCTGTCACAGCGAGCAAAAGTCATTGAATATACCCCTATATGTAGTTACAGTATGAAATTGCAATATTTAATATTCTAGTAATCTTAAGTAGAGGAATATTGTCTAACACATTTTTAAGGATCGGACTATGTATGGTATAGAACGGAATTACTTGAAATAAGTTTATGTGGCCGCTACAGTACAGTAACAGAGAAAGTGAACAGAATTATGTGTGCACGAGTCTCTGGCACTGAGAGAGTTAATAGAGGCTGGCATCTCAGCCATGTCTTAGTTTGCCAGCTGTGCTACATCCTCCCAAGGATTTGGCTTGAGAATCCACTAAACACCTGGCCGGGTTATGTGTTTCTTCCAGTCTCGCACCAGATGAAGATGTATAAATGGTCACAGTTTTCCTTTAAGTTGCTTCCCAAATGATCTCACTGGACGACTTTGTATGATTTCCCCTAGAACCCTGTTAATGATTTCAGACTCTCGCATTCTCTTTATTTATTTACTAAATATTGAAAGCCTTAAAGCACCCCCTTTATGATGTCTCCAGAACTCAATGCACCATTCTTTTCAGATGTCTTTCCTTTGGTCCTGGGTATTTGGATGAAAAGAACTTTGATGTTCTGTGTATTCAACCAGTGTAATAGTAGCAATGACTTTACTGACAAAAAAATAACATGCGGTTATTTCGTGTGTATGTGTGAGTGTGTGCATGTATGTATGTATGTGTGTGTGTATATATATTATAGTGTGTGTGTTTATGTGTGTATTTGATATTGTTACATATTGTTAACTATTAAGTACATTACTGTATATGTTACATATTAACAAAATACAGTTGAAAAGTAAGCTGCTGTCTGAGGAATATTCAGCTTCATATTTATGCTGAGATTTTTCACTTTGAATTAAAGTTTTTTGGTACTTGTTTCCTAGCACGGCCACACCGATTTACATCGGGGTGGTCGTGTCGGAAAAATCGAGTCGATCGCATCGCATTGTCGATTGTCGCGACCGACCGATTTTGGACCCGATTTTTTTTTTTTAATTAAATGTAAATCGGGTCCCTGGGACCCGATTTTACATTGGATTCAATGTAAAATATTCCCAACCCCCCCAAATGTCACGGCGTACACCCCACCCCACGATAGACGCCAACCCGAAGCGTGGCGAGCGCAGCGAGCCCGCGAGGGGCGGCGGTGCGCGTCCTCCGACCTTTTCATTCCCCTACTATCCACGTCGGCGTGGAGTTGAGAATAGAATAGTGTGGCGAGCGCAGCGAGCCACCGAGCCCGAAGCGTGGCGAGCGCAGCGAGCCCCGAGAGGGGACGCGGATACCTTCACAGGTAAACGCGTCCCTTCGCGGACTTCACAGGTGTCCGCGTCGCCACGGACACCTGTGAAGCCCGCGAGGGGACGCGTATAACTGTGAAGGTATCCGCGTCCCCTCGCGGGGCACGCTGCGCTCGCCACGCTTCGGGCTCGGTGGCTCACTGCGCTCGCCACACTATTCTATTCTCAACTCCACGCCGACGTGGATAGTAGGGGAATGAAAAGGTCGGAGGACGCGCACCGCCGCCCCTCGAGGGCTCGCTGCGCTCGCCACGCTTCGGGTTGGCGTCTATCGTGGGGTGACGACGGGGACATCTAAAATGTGAAATGGGTCATATTGGCCCATTTCACATTTTTCACATTTTTTCAGGATTTCAATGTTAAAAAATCTTTTAACATTGAAGCCTATGTAAAAATCGGGGGCATCGCGTCGGGACCTATGTTAATGGTCCCGACCGACGCGATGCCCCCGATATTTTACCTTTCCCGACACGATTTCAATGTTAAAATATTTTTTAACATTGAAGCCTATGGGGAAATCGCGGGCATCGCGTCGGTCGCGTCGGGACCATTGTTAACGGTCCCGACCGACGCGATGCCCCCGATATTTTGTCCTAGCCGGCCAAATGGACCTGATTTCAAAGGAAATCGGGTCCATCTTATGGATCGTGTACCTTAACTAAAGGTACACGATCCATAAGATATGTGGCCGTGCTAGGAAACAAGTACCAGTTTTTTAAACCCCTCTATTTTCCCATATACCAGCCCTTTTGTGTGAGTCCCAATTCAAGAGCTGATTAGCTGGGACACTTGTCCTATCACCTGTGATAAAGATATATATGGCTCATTAAGACTTGAATATACATAATGTTTTGTAAAATACATCTTTGTGCATGTACAGGTTGAATTATACTTATCCGAAATGCTCGGGACCACGAGCATTTCGGATAAGAGATTTTTATGGTTTTTGGATATATTTTTTAACCCCTTGAGTGGTGGGTTTTGCTGGGGCAGGACAAACCTATCAGGGCAGTTTGTCCTGCCCCAGCAAAACCCACCACAGATCGTAGGATCCCCCCCTAACCTTCGCTCCGGCGTTTGTACACCGGAGCTCCCATGCCGCCGCTGACCCGCCCGCCAGTCACAGCAGTGAACAGAGGCGGCAGGCTCATGGATGTTCGCAGCAGCTCGGCGCCTGAACTCCTGAGCACTCCCGAATCCCCCCCGTGCCGCCCCGAACATCCCCGAGCCTGCCGCCTTTGTCACTGCTGTAAAGTGAATGGCAGCTGGGGAAGCGGCAGGGGTCAGTGGAGCTCCGGCGTACGATTGCCAGCATACAATTGGTTGGGGGTACGACAGGAGGGGGGTGCTCTAGCGGTGGTGCACCAGTGTTGCACACCTGGACACCACTGGCGCGCACCTACTGCATATTAGTGCGCTGTTCTGGAAATTTTTGCATGACAGTCTTCTGCGGCAGCGCAAGTGAGCCCAGAAAATTTCCGGCCATACCACCCAAGGGGTTAACATACTTACCTTGTCCCCCCAATGGTCCCCCGTCATCCTCAGCGGCCTTCAGGATCTTCTTCAGCCGTCCCAGGGGTGCATGGTGCGAGTTTGCAGGCGCGCTGGTGATGTGAAAAAAACAAATCACCACCAGGTGATAAAGGCGCTTGGCGGGTGGGTTGTTTTGTAAGCTGCTCACACAGAGGGGAGGTTCAATCCCCTGGTATGGTAGGTACGAAAAAAAGGTGGAGGGGTGTGTAGAGCGCTCAAAGAATTATTGTAGGTACTGTAACAATCAATTATGTTTACAGTTAATAATATAATAAAAAATAAATTTGATCAATTGGGTATCACAAAATATAAATTAATTTAATTATCACATCAAATAAGAATAATAAAAAATACAATTAATAAGGATGCACATAAAATTTTACATAAAACATGAATATATTGCACTTCAGAGAGATGTTATAAGGCATACAGTAAACCACTTGTTAATAATAATTGAAAATTAATAAGAGCAATGGATAGTGAGTCCTGCTTGTTCCAAGTTGGTGCTCCCCTCTTGTTAGGGTTTGTAGTCCCCACGTGGGATGATGGAGGGGGGGGGGGGGGCTGGGGATGGGTGGGAAGATCCGGATTCAACTTGTACTTGTGGGTGTCCAAATGTTCCTGCTGGAGACCTTGATCTTTGATTCCACTGGTGGATAGATTCACTTCACGGATAGAAGGCTCCAGTTGGCCATCAATTGGAACGCAAAATCCATTATGACTGCCATTTGGAACGCATATGCGATATGCAGTCGGGATCTTGCTGGGTATTATAGACCCCTCAGGACCACAGTAATCCGGGTCTCCCAGCTGCTGGTACTAATGTGTAAGTACAGCAGTGTTACCAACTCTGCTTCTATCCTTCACCTGGGTCCCTGAAGATAAGAGAAGTCACTGGTACACCCGCGCAATGAACTCCTGGGACTGCTGAAGAAGATCCTGAAGGCCACCGTAGAGATCAGGGGACTTGGTAAGTATGAATAAAGGGGCGTCTGAAGTAATGCGCATCCCCTCGCGGGGCTCGCTGCGCTCGCCACACTATATAAAGTCAACTTAACGCCGACGTGGATAGTGGGGGTATGAAAAGGTCGGAGGACGCGTACAATAAAAAATGGGGTCTGGCCGTATTTAACATTGGGGCCAATGTAAAATCGGGTCTCAGGGACCATTTAGCATTGGTTCCAATGTAAAAAAACTGGTCGGTCGGGTTGCGATGCGATTGACCTGATTTTTGCAACCCGATTGCATACAATTAAAATCGGTGGCGCCGTGCTAGGAAACAAGTACCTTTTAAAATCTTATTTAGTGTGCTACAAGGTAAAAAGGTTGAAAATCACTGCTCTAGAATATAGGGCCTTATTTTGGTTCACTCTTTCTGACAAAATCCTTCTTAGATGGACAAAACCATGGCCCTTATTCTGATCGGTGCGGATATATCCGCGTGCGTTCGGCCCGCCGATGTTTTGTGTCTGCGCATGTGCAGAGGCGTCTCTGCGCATGTGCGAGCGGGGCGTACGGCCAAATTCCGCATGATATGTGAACACTCCGAACAGGGGGTGGAAAGGGGCGTGAAGGGCTATTTGGGCTCATTACCATATGCATACGCCCCGCGTTTCATGGGAGTTCCCATGAAAACGCTGGGCGTACGTATGGTAATGCGGCCGTGACGCACGTGTAGGGGGCGGACATATGACATCGCCGGATTCAGCTGCCCGCCCAGATCTCTGCTTTTGCACGGAAAAATGTCCGTGTGGTCTGAGGTTGCGGGTGCTGGTGGAGCACTCGTTCCTGCATTCGATGGTCTGCGACCATCGAATGATGGGGGAGGTTCCCTTAGATGGAGGAGGCGTATTCCGTGAAAAATACACGTGCGGTCCGTTCGGACAGCTTCTTACCGCATACAGACGGAGTTGGCGATCCGTATGGAAGGCGGGGTTTCGCACGCACGGTCCTGGCCGCATAATCGGCTCCGGCCGCACTGATCAGAATAAGGGCCCATGTGCACTGCAGGGGGGCAGATGTAACTTGTACAGAGAGAATTAGATTTGGGTGGGGTTTTACTTCAAAGTGAGATCTATATTGAAGTGTAAAAATAAAGCAGTCAGTATTTTCCCTGCACCGAAACAAAATTACTCACCCAAATCTAATTCTCTCTGTACATGTTACATCTGCCCCCCCTGCAGTGCACAAGGTTTTGTCCATCTAAGAAGGATTTTGTCAGAAAGAGTGAACCAAAATAAGGCCCATACTTTGCTGATACGAACAATATCTCCATGTTCCCTTTTAGAAGCTATAGTTAAACTACCCAGAGTGGCCCTTCTGCACTGCTTCATGGCTGTGGTATAATTCACCGACATTCGGGATTCCAACAGTCATTACTCAGACGTCGGAATCCCGACTGCACAGCGGGGGGGAGCGCAATGAAGCCCCTTGCTGGCTCGCTGCGCTCGCCACGCTGCGGGCATGGTGGCAAGCTGTGCTCGACACCTATTTTATTCTCCCTCTATGGGGGTCGTGGACCCCCACGAGGGAGCAGTCAGGATTCCGACATCGGAGTATTGACTGTCGGAATCCCGACTGTCGGGGAGCCGTCCGGCACCCCTGCTTCACAATGTACCATGATCATTGGATTTCAAATCCCTAGTGCAAAAACTATTCCTTTCTGGGTGGCCATGTATATACAGCTCATACAGACATGCCCTGTAAATATGGAATATATTACAACTGTAGGTTATTGTTAGGCTTTACTACAGGCTGTATCTAATAAGCTAATCTAAATGTCTAGTTTAATTCATGGCAATGACATATTGGGTCTGCATATGATATAAAAACCACAACACTGGTCATATTTTTAGATATTATTGCAAGGTTGTATTTCCCACTTTTAACACTTTATGAACATTATTCAGTTATTCAGAACCATGCAGGCAAGTATTGAAAAAACGGTACTTGTGAGTTATCCGGACGCCCGATTTCAAAATCGGGTCGGATCGGGCACATCGCATCGCATCGCATGCGACCATCGGATGCGATGCGATGCGATGACCCGATTTTTCCATAGGAATCAATGTTAAAATGGACTGAGTCCATTTTAACATGGAATTCAATGGGAAAAAGGGGTCCTTTTCATACCCCTACTATCCAAGTGGGCATGGAGTTGGATATAAACCTGTGGCGAGCGTAGCGAGCCACCGAGCCCGAAGCGTGGCGAGCGTAGCGAGCCCCGCGAGGGGACACGGAATACCGTCCCCTCGCGGGGCTCGCTTCGCTCGCCACGCTTCGGGCTCGGTGGCTCGCTACGCTCGCCACAGGTTTATATCCAACTCCATGCCCACTTGGATAGTAGGGGTATGAAAAGGACCCCTTTTTCCATAGGAATCATTTTAACATTGATTCCTATGGAAAAATCGGGTCATCGCATCCGATGGTCGCATGCGATGCGATGCGATGCGATATCGCATCGCATCGTATCTGATTGTATGCCTTAACTTAAGGCATACAATCAAAAAATCGGGCGTCCAGATAACTCACAAGTACCGAAAAAACAATCGGTGTCAATCTTCAGCTATAATTAGGACTATACATTGAGGTTAAACTGTGTACTTACTGCCCCATTACTTGCAGTAGGTGAGACCACTGTTGGTGAGGTGTGGGCAAAATTTATGTGCAGAGGCTGCTGGCTTAATAACTCCCTCTTGTTATTATGAACATTTATGCATATTCTACCTTCCTTTATAAATGGGAATAATCACAGGTATAAATAAAAAAGACATAAGAGGGAGCAGCACACAAGCTTACAATATAATTAATTTCTATACAAGAGCACATTTAAAGGTGGAAACATTTGCAGAAAAAGACAAGAATAAAAAATAAACACATACGTTAAACCTAATGCATCTTAAGAGTACATCCAGCTCAATACAAAACAGCATTTGTGCTAATTGTGCAGGCATACAAACAGGGTCTAGGTATACAACAGTGAAGACGTATTGGGTGAAAAATAATAGGATGAGAGATTCAGAAAGAGAGATTTGGTAAGAAATCACCAGGGTTTTTTTTTTTTTTAAAGCGGCAATCAAACTGGTTTTGCAGTGTAAATGATTGCTGCTTTAAAAAACCCTGGAGGTTTATCTGTGCAAAGTGTGGGATAATCTAGAAATGACTGTACTACTGTAGGTCTATGCCTGTATATCCTTGTTTTCCCTCTCCAAACATAATGCGATAAATAAGTCAAAACTATACACCAACAAATGCAAATTTGGTGTACATGTCGAGTCTCCCATCTCCGGAGATCTCTTATCCGAAATATTACAAAAACCGTGTTTTTAAAAAAAATATTGGCCCCCACTGGAAAAAAACAAACAAATCTATTAACCTCCATATAAAATCAATCACACTGGTCCCCGCAGGTAACAAAAATAAAAGGCATTGGCCCTTTACATGAAAAGAAGAGACCAGTAAATGACAGTTGAACTGGTGGCGGCTGTAAACTGGTTTGGGCATCTCTAGATCTGGGGACACACTTGAGAACCACTCAAGGCACACTAGTGTGCCACGGCACAATGGTTGAAAAACACTGTTCTAGAGAAATGGTAGCTAGGATCTGATTGGTTGATATGAGCAACACCTCTATTACTTTTTAGAACATTAGTGATGATATCTCAAGGTGTCTAAAAGATTCTGGTATAGCGGATCGACCGTGTCTAGACAGTGTTATGGTTGACCGGTCGTCTAAAGACACCTAAAGATAGTCGACTGCCCCTAGATTGACAGTAACAAGCGTTAGACACAAATGTTAGGTCATCAGGAGCGTGATCAACAGTCACATAAACTATATGAGTTTTTTTGGTGGCTATGTCAACATAGGTCACCAAATAAGTGTAGAGTGTATGCTCGGCCGTATTATAATCCAACTCTATGCCCACCTGGATGGTAAAGTAAGAACCAAGTTGGTCTAAAGCAGAAAAACTCATGTCCACCTTGTGTCAGTCGATCATGTTCCCGTCGACCTAGCACTTGTTTCTAACTTTCATTACTGTCGATCTAGACCAGTGATTTTCAAACTTTTTACCTTGCGACACACTAAATAATATTTTGAAATTGCCAAGGCACACCATGAGATCCCCACAGGGCAAAACACATTGGCCCCCACAGGGAAAAAAAGCATATCTATTGACCCCCATATAAAAAACAATCACACTGGTCCCCACAGGTAACAAAAATAAAATACATTGGCCCTTTAAATAAAAAGAAGAGACCAGTAAATAACATTTGAACTGGTGGTGGCTGTAAACTGGTTTGGGCATCTCTAGATCTGGGGGCACACCCGAGAACAGCTCAAGGCACACTAGTGTGCCTTGAAAACCACTGAACTAGACATTGTCAACTATCTTTAGGCATCTAACTAGATGCGTTCGACTAAGCGTGGTAGATCATAACATGGTCTGTCTAGACACCGTCGATCCGTCGACTGGATACGGTCTAAACATGATAGCAACTTGTGTGTGCCAAAATAACTGTATGGCTCTTGTGTACATTTACATTTCCTGAACAACAAAAAAAGCTCAGAGTGGACATATTTATTAATAGGCTAGGTCTGCTGTATGCAGCTATCAGTGCTTGGTGATTACAGTCCGCTGGCTGGCTAAACATGCTGATAGTTGTAGTTCTACAAATGCTTTGCTGAAATAAAAAAAAAACTTAGCTGTAGTTCTTTATAGTGGGGTTTGGTGGCATCACCCACTATTAGATGTGAAATAATTGTATTTTTAATACAGTCCATTAACCACCACTGCTTGCTAATCTGTTTATAGTAGTCAAAGTAACAGAAGGTGACCTAATTACCGTTAAAGAAGATACAACATGGGGGATATATTTACAACGTGTGACCTCTGTGAGTTACGATCCTATTAGGTATAGTAAGATGACAGAAAACAGAAACATTGCAGTGAATGGAACATTTTAGCGCTCCATTATTGAGTTGGGTATATGGATGATGTGCCGGAGGTTAACACTCCCTTCTCTTTGCCACTTTCAACATCAAAAGCTGCATGCACTCTGAGTGAACCAGCAGTGTCTTGAGTGCCTCTGATACAGAAGAAAATGACAATATTTTTTCTTTACAGCTAGCCCACACCAGAGAGTTTAGATTCCCGTAATAAATCACTGACTGCCTCATTCTCTCTTTTTCCACTAGGTGGCAGAGTTGCTCTTTGTTTTTTGTTTTTACAGAGTAAAAAATAAAAAAAATAAAAAGATTTTTTTTTCTCCCTTCCCGTCCACGGTATGTTTAAATGTGTTCCTTATGGGTGTAGATGGTCATAAAAATGATCTTTTCGATCTGGCCCTCATGGAATTGAACTTGACCTTTTTGCTAGGGTCTGGAATTCCAGCACACACACGCATGACATGCCCTATGAATCTGGGTACTAAGTGGTTTGTCTCTTAACTAAAGTGAGTCAGAGGAAAAGCAGTGTGACACGGACCTGGAGCAAGACTGAAATGGGCTGCATATCCCAGCTGCTTCTATAAAACCAGAAAATGTCTAAATTGACTACAGGTCCTGGATTTTTACTGTAAATAGTAAATGGAATTAAAAACACATTAATCTTCGTCATAGGTATTTAAGACCTATCAAAGTATCATAGTCAAACAGACACGCATCTTTCAAAGGGTGCACATGTCCAGTGTCCGTGAGTCTCTGAAACACTGCCACCTGCTGGCAGAAAGTGAAACTACATCTCTTTCTCACACATGCACAACACAGAAGGTAGCAGACCAGCTTTCAAAGCTTTTGCTTCTAGCGGGCTTACTAGTGTATATAGAGAGAGAGCGAGAGAGAGAGAGAGAGAGAGAGAGAGAGAGAGAGAGATGAACAGGTGTAACAGCGGCACTCTCAAAAAACTTCAAACCACACCAGGCGTATTAAACCAACGTTTCAAGGCCTAGAGACCCCTTTATCAAAGTGCAAACAACGAATCAACGGTTTGCACCGTGATAAAGGGGCCTCTAGGCCTTGAAACGTTGGTTTAATGCGCCTGATGTGGTTTGAATTTTTTTGCGTGGAATTCCGGGAATTTGCCTGCAGTGAGAACGGGGTGTAAGATGGAGTTCTATTCAGATTGGGATTTTGCCCATCAGATTCTTTAAGTACCTCTTATTTATTTAGCACCTTCTAAAAGATAGAATCTGGTTGGTTGCTACGGGCAATGTCCCATCTTCAATAGAACTCCCATTTTAGTAAATTTACCCCAATACATGTAATAGCTGCTCAATATAAAAACCATACTTACTGTTTGTGATCATTGTTGTCGTGCTTTGATTCATTTTTTTTTTTAAATTCGGTAATTTTTATTGAAATTTTTTTTGTTCATATAACAATAAACACCCCATTACAGTAATATAGGTAGCCAGAGCATTTGAAACAATAGTATATAGAACAGGAGCAGATATAGCTTTGGCATGCATATATATATAGAGACATTATTTAAATAGTAAGACAGGCAGTAGTATTGCATTATATCGGTGGGTGTGCAAGCGGAACACACAACATCCAGAGTATTGCATAGAGACATATTGTAAACATGTGTATTCACGTACGCAAATAGCAGGATTTTATAGGATTTTCGTCACACCAATAAATATAGAAATATATACAAATCGGATACCCGGAGGCGCCATCCGGGTTCTTGGAAACGGATGGATAAAAAGGTACACAAATATAGATATATATTGTAAGCGGTTCACTGCACCCCACTAACCTACAACACAGAATGATTAATTACCACTGTCCAAGTGCAAATATATATAGATATATCCCTAAATAGCCCATATTAGTGCATCAAAAGAAAACCCCAAACAGAACCCAAATCAAACCTCCCTATAACCCCCCACCCTGTATGTCCCGCCCCCAACCTGGGAATACCTGGAGCCCTAAACCTAGCAACCTACCCTCTAAAACCCACTAAACTACACTAACTAGCCTAGAAATCCCCCCACCCCCCACCCCCCCCATCCCAACATGTAATGGATATTCAATAAAGATGGTTAAAGCAGGATATGCCGAGGGCTAATTAGAATGGAAGGGGCAAATAAGTAATGACCTAAACTGGGTGAAACCCACCTCTCCCACATCAAGCAGATATAGATAACCTTCTGGCTATAATGTAAGACAAATGTATAGCATACAGGAAACAGAATAAGGGTGCAATAAAATATAAAACAGGGTATGGGAGGCATTTCCAAAAGCGATTTTGAGATAGATCCTGAAACACTAGTCCGGCCAGGCCTCAGCGCCCAAAAATGATAGAAAAGGTCGGACGGTCATAGCCCATATCATATGGAGATAGAGAGAGCGTCCAGGACATTTATTCCAGCAGTGTACAAAACATATAACTTGCATCTGGAGCAAATCAAGGGTGTACGGATGATCCACAGCATTAAGGAGACAATCAGGTGCATGAGGATAAGGATCCACCGGTCTGGACAGGACCATAGAAAAGTCCAGAACATTAGCAGTTAGAGGAGCCACAGGTACCTCGTAAACATCAATCATAAGCTTAGCCCCCCAAGCTTCACTGCCCTGCTGTACAGGTGTATCCTGGAGAGATAGGATATTGCATACAGGAGCATATGTGAGACACCGAGGCCTGGTATCAGGCATATTTTCAATTATTGAGATAGTGCTCTGCGGGTCATCTTGGATATCCAAAGAGGCAGAGACCGTATAAGTCACGATGTCAGTATGCATACATGCGGTATCGTCATGCGCGACAGCATGTGCAGTATCATTATACAAAGGAAGAGGATTAGCTTGCTGTAGATCAGTAAGTCTGGCTAAAAGCCTATCAGTAAAGGAGGTAATAGCTTGTAGGATATGACACACAGAAGCTTCCATCTTGAGCTTGGTAAAAGGAGTAGATAAGAAAGCACCTTTCCAGCCAAAGGATAACTCCAGGGGGAAACAGGGACGGCTAGCACGACCCAATAGTGTATCCGGAAAGGCGACACCAAGTCCTTCCACACCTTAACCTCTCTTAGTATATGTATTCCAGTGGGTATAGCACATATAGACAAGGCTTAAGGAATCAAATATTAAGCAGATAGGCTTCACCAGGATGTCAATTGAAGATTTAGAGAACTGGGCTCGGGTCTGATCCTCACCACATATGTCACAGGCAGTATAATCAGATACACCCCACCCAGGCAATCATGTGCCACAGGAGACCTTATAATGGCATCACCGCCTCAGGAGGGAGGAATCCTGTGGGTTGTAGGCTCAATGTGTGTCTCCCAGCTCAGGGGAGAGGAAGCGACAGGAGTAGCTCGTCGCAGGTGCCGCGGCCCAGCAGACGATCAGGCAAGATGGCGCCGGCCCCTCCGTGCGGCCAAGCAGCGCGCCTCAGTGGAGACGACTCCCGCTTCTCACCGCCAATCCTCCAGAGTTACCGGCGCCTCCACCCGCCCGCACACCCGGCAGGAGGCACCCGCGCAGTCAAAGTGGATTGCGCTCCAAGAATGCCGGCACCCAGCAAGAGCCGCTGGAGGATCTAAAATGGCGCCCGCATCCAAGGGAGAGGACACACGGATCCTAGAAGGCCCAGGTCTCCACAAGCCACCAGGGAGGACCACGAGTGATGCAGGAAGTGCAGGAGCAGCTCCGGAGCCAGGAGAGGTAAGTAGAGAGCTTTTGCGGGTCCCGGGGCAGGATATATTGAAAGGATATCGCCCGTGCTTTGATTCATTTAGTCATATGTTAATCTGAAGTCACAGTCGAAAAAGTCCAAAAATGAAATAAATGAGAAACTATTAGTATGATTTGTATGCTATTACAGGTTGAGTATCCCTTATCCAAAATGCTCTGGACCACGAGCATTTCGGATGAGTGATTTTTCTGGATTTGGGAATATTTTATTTGAATATACTTACCTGGTCCCCTGGTGGTGCTCGATGGTCCCCCAGCGTCCATGGTGTTCTACGGCGGTGCATTGCGCGAGTTTGCAGGTGCTTCCATGACCAGTGTGCCCTTGCACTCGCCCAATACACCCCTGGAACCGGAGATGCCGCTGAAGAGGATCCTGAAGCCCACCGTGGATGCCGGAGGATGTGGTAAGTATCAAAATAGGGGCAGGGGGATAAAACGAAATGGATACTCAACCTGTATTTCTTATCAGCCAAGTCATGAGGAATAAATATAGTTTGAACTCATTGAGTGACTCTCACCAAGAACGAAGACTTTTCAATGCTATTAATGTAATAAATATTTGTATATAAAAGTTCCACGTTCCCCTTTCTGCATACTAGTTTGACAAAGGGCTGATTTATGGTCTTGGAGAAACCACTATGCATGGTAAACCCAAATATAGACTGTACTTTGAGAACAATTAGGTCTTTAATTCTGCTATCACAGATGTAAGATGATAAATTAGTCTTGTGAGTCTATCATAAGTGAGTTTTCTCCTCTGCAGGTGTTCCATAGGGGGATGTAAAAATTTTAGCCTAAGGCTTTCTGGCCACAAAATCCAAGAACGATAAATGTGTTTTGTTTTTTATGTTTAAAAAGACCCATTTCTCAGTAGCTTGATTATATGATGTAATTGCTGTCAGTTTGTTGTCATATGCATGATGTTATCATAATGAGCTTAATTCTCTTATGACTTGTCCCTGTTAGCACAAGAAATATTGGCAGAGACCTTATTGTCTCCACCTAATATTTACTGGCTTTTGCTGGCTGTGCCTGTCAATGTTTGGTAAGAAGTTTCATGCAATTTACGTGAGTGATTATTAAGGATTGGTGCATTTTCTTGAGAGAACTTGGGCATAATTCATCAAAAGGCTTACACCTATGTACCAGCCTGGTTTGTAAATTATTCCAAAACTTACTTGTAGCCAGTGAATAAGTATTATAGGGTTTATGGTCCCCTCAAATTAAGTACAAAAGAAAGACCAAATCAAAACGTAACACATACATATGTATGCACATTTGCAGGCTCTGTTTACGAATGGATATGACTTGCATAGTTGCCATCGACGACCATCAAATGATTTCTGTCCCACACGCAAGGCTGCAAATGGATGTTTACCAGAATGACCTCCACAAATAGTAGCGCAGGTTGAGTATCCCTTATCCAAATTATTCCGAAAACCATAGTCTCCAAAAATGTTCTTTTTTTTTTTGTTGCTAAAAACCTACTGGGTACATCTGTAACTACTACTGGAGAAATTATATGTAACTGGCACTAAATATGTGCATGAAATTGCTTGGCCACAAACTTTGTTTCATGTTTTAAAACCTTGTTTCATGCACAAATAAAATATATTTGTGTGTATTTCATGTGTTTGATGTGCTTATACAACATAAATGCAAGACAGTGCATTCAAATATAACAATATTCCAAAATATGGAATAATCCATTATCCAAAATGCTTCCGGTCCCGAACATTTTGGATTAGGGATACTCAACCTGTACTATCAAACAGTTGTTTCTAATTTTAACATACAAATTTGAAAGTATTTGTCCAGTTGCTTGCTTATTTTGCTTTTCTTGCAAACATTAATCGGGCCATACATACATACATACATACATACATACATACATACATACATGCACTATTACAGACCTACTAGCTGGTATGTATTACTCGGTTAAGGGTCCCATGCGTCTTTGACTGATTGCCGCAATTTCCCATTCTCTGATTGCTTTCTAGGGGGACCAGTGAAGTCCAACATTTTGGATTTTCCCGACTTGAGTCTGGAATTTTAACATGGATGGATCCATGATCATTGTTGCCACCGATTTCTGAATTTGATCTGCAGGTCAGCATGACAGAAAGGAGGCTGAAGATACTTATACCCCTTTCACACCACACAAATAATCCGGGTCCGACCTCTTACTGTACGGAGTGAAAGGGCCTTTTGAAAAATCCTGGGTCCAGCAACCCGGCAATCCAACCCGGGTTAAACGAAGGGTTTTACCCTGGTCAGACCCGGGTTGCTGGGCAGTGTGAACGGACAACCCGGGTCGAGCGACCTGGGTCCCGTTCACACTATAGGGAGGAGGCAGCGCCATCTCCAAGTACCGCCTCCTCCCCTGGCAAAACAGCACTGCCCCGCCCTACCGATGACGTCAGCTTATTGGCGGGTCACTGTGGGAGCCTCACTTCGAAAATGCTGGGTAGCTCCCTGGACGAAACCATGTCCAAATCCCAGGTGTGACCTGGCATTTGCGATATGAAAACGGTATTACTCACAGACTAGAGCACTAGTTTGATTCTTGACCCTGAATAATCCTTGGCAAATCATGTGTGATTCTGATTAGCTTTACTGGTTTGCTTGCATATTTCTATCCACCTACCACTGATTGTTGCTCCATTCTGAGGCTGGACACCCTGTGTTGTGTTTAAGTGCATTTATCACACTTTAAACGAATGTAATAGCCAACAGGAACACTGGTAGTTAACTTTGTAACTTTGAAGATTTATTTTTTCTAAAGAATAAAATATAGAATGTACTCAGGAACCTGCCAAGCAAAGATCACAAATAGATTCCAGGGACTTAACATGTTAAAAATACATAAAATGCACATGTTGTGAGGGTGATTTACTAAAACACATCATTTTTATAAACTTGGTGGAAGATGGAGGTGAACCGAGCCAAGTTGTTGAAAGCTATGCGCCTGTAGTAAATCTTCCCAACATAATTTATTCCATAATTTGGTGCCTATCATCTCTATGCAAAAGCAGCTGTAACTGCTCCTATTGAGTCTTGCTGATTAGTTTACTTTTCTGTTTCTTTAGTTTTATTTATACATTCCAATAATAATAGTGCCTTTTTTTTTTACGTAATTAGTTCATTTGGCTAATCAATTAGTTTTGGGCTATATTTTATTTACAGGGCAGTATTTAGAAGATTAGTGTTGTTTATTTGTTTTTATCCCGGTATAAACAAATACATCAGTCATCATACACATGGTGCGATTGCTTTATATGATCTAGATCAGACATTTTCAACCGGTGTGCCGCGGCACACTAGTGTGCCGCGGCCAGCTGACAGGTGTGCCGCCATGCCTCGGGTCACGGCGACACACCACTTTGTTCACTTTGACAGGGGGGACGGGCAGGCGGCTCGGCATCATGTGTCATGGGTTGTGTGTGGTCGCGCGGCGCTGAGTGGCTGTCCGCTCACGGCTCCCCCGCTGTGCACTGTCCGGGACTCGACGAGAGACGTGCTGTGCTGCTATGCAATAATCATATATCCCGCTGGACCACTAGCCAATGGGCGCTTGCGGTCCAGCAGCCAATCAACCGGTGGCTGCTGGACTGCGAGCGCCCATTGGCTAGTGGTCCAGCAGCGGGAGATATGAATATTACATATCAGCACAGCACGTCTCTCTCCCGTACATAGCGGGGGAGCCGTGAGCGGCACACTGGATGCACACTGACAGGGGGGAGGGGTCGTCGGCGTGTAAGCACAGGCAGGAGGGGGGTTTGCACACGGACGCACACTGGGAGGAGGAGGTGGGGGGGAGTGAGGTGAGCGGGCCGGCTAATTATCGGCTGGCTAACTTAGTATGGTGTACTCCCACCCACTCTCCCACCCTCCTGCACTCACCCATCCACCCTCCCACTCCACTGCAGATACCCTCCCAGCCACCCTTCCACCCCACTGCAGATACCCTCCCAGCCACCCTTCCACCCCACTGCAGATACCCTCCCAGCCACCCTTCCACCCCACTGCAGATACCCTCCCAGCCACCCTCCCACCCCACTGCAGATACCCTCCCAGCCACCCTCCCACCCCACTGCAGATACCCTCCCAGCCACCCTCCCACCCCACTGCAGATACCCTCCCAGCCACCCTCCCACCCCACTGCAGATACCCTCCCAGCCACCCTCCCACCCCACTGCAGATACCCTCCCACCCCACTGCAGATACCCTCCCACCCCACTGCAGATACCCTCCCAGCCACCCTCCCACCCCACTGCAGATACCCTCCCACCCTACTGCTCCCACCCTCCCTCCCTGCTGCACACTACTGGCGGTGCATTGAATTGCAAATAGCGGACGGGAGCCAGGAGTGGGCCACTGCACAGTTCTGTCCCCCTTGGCAACGAGCAAATTCAGTCCACCTTGGCATCGAGCATGAAGCCCCTGGCATTGAACATGTAGGTAAGTGGCACTTATGTGTCAAATGTGTATGGTGTGTTATATAGTATGTCATGGGCATTGCGGTGTGTTATATAGTATGTCATGGGCATTGCGGTGTGTTATATAGTATGTCATGGGCATTGCGGTGTGTTATATAGTATGTCATGGGCATTGCGGAGTGTTATATAGTATGTCATGGGCATTGCGGAGTGTTATATAGTATGTCATGGGCATTGCGGAGTGTTATATAGTATGTCATGGGCATTGCGGAGTGTTATATAGTATGTCATGGGCATTGCGGAGTGTTATATAGTATGTCATGGGCATTGCGGAGTGTTATATAGTATGTCATGGGCATTGCGGAGTGTTATATAGTATATCATGGGTATTGCGGAGTGTTATATAGTATGTCATGGGCATTACAGTGTGTTATATAGTATGTCATGGGCATTGCGGAGTGTTATATAGTATGTCATGGGCATTGCGGAGCGTTACATAGTATGTCATGGGCATCATGTGTGGGCTTATGTGTAATCGGAATTACAGAGTTCACTAAAATGTGCAATGGGCATTACGGTGTGTGGCATAACATGTAATGGCCATTATGGCATGTGGTATACTATATAATGGGTGTGCGGTGTGTTGGCATTATGTTGCAAAATTTGGCGCGCGCCTTCGGCGCGCACTGTCCATATTGTCCCTCGTTTGCAAGAAATTTGTTGAGTCCTGGCATAATGTGTAATGGCCATTACGGTATATGGCATAGCTTGTAATTCGCATCACGATGTGTGGCATAACTTGTAATGGCCATTAATGTGTGTGATATAACATCTAACTGGCATTATGGTATGCAAAATATCTGGAATATCTGATTAAAAAATGTTGGTGTGCCTTGGCAATTTTGAAGTCTTGTCTGGTGTGCCGCGACCTAAAAAAGGTTGAAAATCACTGATCTAGATCCAATCAAGATTGAAATGTACGGCAAGCAAGAAGCATTTGATTTTGACTATATAGTACAGATCTGTACATAGTCTTGCCTGTATAGTCTTTTCTATTAAATTTAGATGCCACGGAGCCGCACATCGTGATCAATTCGGCTTTGAATTTGTCTCAAAACCGTTCCATGTCTGTTAGATATCGATTCAATTTTGACTATATAGTCAAAATCAAATCAAAAGCTAGTCAAAAATTACACCGTTGTGTATGGGGATAAAAGTTACATAATAAAATTGTTAGTCGATGGACTAAAAGACAAAATATACCATATATTATGCACATTAACTAAGTCTAAAGGGGCATAAACACAGAGCAAATTTTTGCTATTTTCTAAACAATCTGACTAGATTGCTTAGAAAGAAAGCACCGATCTCTCTGTATGTATGCCCCGAGAGATCAATTATCTCCTGCTAACTAAGTCAGTGCATGCTGTCAAAATCTAGTCAAATTGCTTAGCAAGTGACTGCAAATCTCTCTGTGTGTACAGAATGAGAGATACTGATCACAATCACTCATTCTGAACCACTACCCGGCCTTTTTTGCTTAAGCAAAATTGCTTAGCAAAATCGCTTAGCACAAATCTCTTCATGTGTATGTGCTCCCCATGGAAGATCTGGACACAGAGAAATCACCTACCCTTAATAGCTAAGCAAAATTGCTTAGTACACATCTCTACGTGTGTATGCCCCTTGCAGTTTTTTCCAAAATATGTGTATTTGATTTATTGTAGCTTTTGTTGTATTTGTCATTTGTGTTGAGCAGTCTCTAAATGGACTTCTGCCTGCATCAAATGAGTCTTTATTTAAAAACAAAAATAAGAAGGAAAAAGCTTCTTGCAACTATTTTCAGCATAGAACTGTAATGTTTGTGCTTCCAAGACTGATGTGGCTATTTGCTTTCCGGAGGACTATAATGGTTTCATTCTTTAAATTATAAGGAATATCCCTCATTCAGCCAGGACCACCCCTATTTATCCATCTCCACCAAAGCTCTTTCACACAGTAGCAGTATAGTTTAACCCCGTTCTAGTTACCTCCCTCCATCTTGGCACGCTTACCTTTGTGAGTTCCCATGAAAGAAACAAATGTGAAAAACGTAGGTGCCACCAAACAAGAAGGGAAAATAATGGGAATGTGTGCCGCTCCTTCACGTTAATAAGAAACTTCATCAGTCACATTTTCCTGGATGCTCATTTCATTACATAATGTTCCCATCTAGTGGCGCACACTGCTTACAGTGCTGTCGATCCACTGGGGATATATGTATATGTGGTTAGCGATTCAGCACCCCCCACCACCACCACCTGCTTTCTGTACACAGTGATAATTGGGATAATGACCACCCTTGTACTATGACGTAATGTAAAATAACTACATCATTTACATACAGTATGTTTATGTAGAAAAAGAAAAGAGTAGTTTAAGCGCTGATTGTTCAATTTCGCACTGCAGCAGCTCCCAATAAAGGAGGATTACCAAAACCCCTTTTGGATATGCAGTAACAAAAAGAAAAAAGACAGTGGAGCTGCGCTTTGCAAAATCATATACAGTTTATTAAAATATAAAATATAGCAGAAATTTATTTCATACAATTAGATTTAAGTGGCCACTTTGACAAACAAGACGAACACACATACACAACAATGCTCTGTTTAAGATCTGTTAGTAAGATGTTAATCTGCGTTCATCTTGTTAGTCCATTGTGTTAACATATACCGGTTAGTATCACTTTAAAACTTCCGAATTGTTAGGAATAACTGTCCCCCACTCATGTGCACATGTTGGTGGAATATATCTCACTCTTTCTTGAGGATTTTACTTAAAAAAAAAGTGGGGATCCGGCTCTTGATACTTGAGAGTTGCTCCGACCAGTTGTTTTAGCAGTTCACTGCAGTCATATCTGAGTGCTGTACTCCCATAAAACTTGTATCCAGTCGCCACCAACTGTCCCCGTCGCCCTCTACGCTTTTCTCCGCCTTCTCACGTCAGCGGCTTCCTCAGGACACAACAACATTGCGGCCTATAAAAAAAAAAAGAGGAGCAAGAATCGCAGCTGCTGGACCAGAGACTGGCTGACTAAAATTTAAACGCTTACCACTTTATCTGACCATAGTCACCCTGCCGGCTGACTAAAATTTAGATGCTTACCACCCATATCTTACCATAGTCACCCTGCCGGCTGACTAAAATTTAGACGCTTACCACCCATAGCAGATATACATATACGGTATATATTTTATATATACTCCCTATTGAAATGCTATAGGGAGAGGTGAACGCTTCTTGTGCTGTAGGAGAGATCATGCAGCTATGGAACGCCTACATGGGCGTTCCAATTTTGCCAGTATAGTCGCAAGAATGGCCAGCATATCGATCGAACGTGCGTACACACTGCACTTTTGTTCCGATAAGGGCCCGTCCGGTCGGATGAATATTAAACAGCACTGAACCTTCGACCGATTGAGTATGGACGGACAAGACCATTTTGGGCCGTTTATCAATCGCACAGCAGGAATCGGGACAACGTACACACCTATACAATCGAACGGCCGTTCGACCCAGAACGGAAGAACGGCCCGACGATTGTATATATATGTGTACCCAGCTTAAGAGAGCACTCTCAGACAATCAGCGACTGGCCAGTCTTTTGAAAGTGTTTTTTTTTTAATTCTGCTGTCGCTGCCTGCCCGCCACTCACCACTGCCTGCCCCGGACCTGCACAATGGTGTGTGCCAGCAGTGAAGCACCGCTGGCACAAACCTGCGATATCAGACCCAATACATTGCGGTTGCTAAAAAGCACCCGCGATCTGCCGCTAATGGGTCCAATCTGATACATTTTATGTGCAGTAGGTTCAATCTGCAGGATCTGATGCGATGCGCATGGGACCGTGCATCGGATCGGATGGGATGTCAAACAAATGCAATTTGGTCCGATTTATCGGCCTGATCTGTCTGAATCATTTCAAATCGGACCAGTAATGTATGGGGCCCTTAATTCCCGTTAATAGTAGAATTGTATATTCAAATGCATGGATGCCAATGCAGGAGAATATATTGTAAATTGTCCAGCAGGAGGTGAACTTTAGCCGTAATAAATCTTCTCATTATTATTTATTTATTGGGGGGGTGGGCAAAGGTATAGAGCAATCAAAATTATTACTTACCACCATTTAGTATTTTAAGAAGGATTTTTTTTTTCAATAGCTGGAAACGGCACAAGATCCAGATGCAGGTATCAAAAAGGGTGTCTCTACCTAAGATCTCCTTAGACAATTCAAGGTCCAAATCTCAGAAAAGAATATAGACCAGACAGTTCCACCAGATTTTGTTGGAACCTATAGCATTGGTACATCTCCAACAGGAGTTAGAAACCCCAAGTAATATGTGTGAAAGGACACTAGGATACCTACACCATCTTTATCACACTTTAAACTGTGTCTAAATGATGGAATAACTTACTGCGAATGTAGTTTTGAAGATTGTATACTGGTCTTTCAAATCCAGCCAGATGTCGAGGTCTTACTCCGAGTCCACCGTAAATTTACCTTAAGCCTTTGCCTTGCCCTACTTGTGAATAATTGTGATATTTCAGCAAAGGATGGTTTTTAAATGCCTAAGATTTCGTTAAACACTAAAGCCTATTTGGACGGATTACTTCACGTAAGGTTTTGTAATAAACTATGGTAAAAAGCGTGGACTTCCTCTAACTCAGAAATAGTAAACAGGCGATACAACCAAGAGGGTTCGGAAATTTGAGACTTTCAAATACACGGATGCCATTTCCTGAAAGGCAGCCATTTTGGAAGGGGGCCAAGGGCTGGTTAGATTAGAGATTGGTGCAATAGAAGTAAAAGGTAGAATCCAGGTCTGAAGTTACAGTAGTTTGCCTTCTTTACCGGATGTGTCCCAAAGGGGTAACTTTACTATAGCTTCTGAATTTTTGTTTTCACCAATTGATAACAACAATGCTTACAAAGATGTAAATCACACTTGACCGTGGCTCTAATTGTGTAGAGTTTGTATATTCTCCCCTTACTCACATGGGTTTCCTCCCACAATTGGCTCCCAACAAAATTGGCTCCCTGCCAAGTGTCTGATGACATTGCCACAGTGTTTATCCTGAATCATAGCAAATGTTCTGGTGTTTACATGTATGGTCCACAATTTACACAGCTGCCTATTTGAATAGCAGATGTCTGTTTTCGCACATCAAATTCTGAAAGAAAGAGCAAATTCTCGCTTAGCTTTTCCTAGCAGGCCCTGCTTCTCTGTGCACCGAACTCTTCCTGCACTTCTCAGACATTTATACAATACAATACAATAATAATAATCAGAACTCTATACAAATATGAGTGATCTGAGAGAATGCTTGTAATAATGTGTTAGACCAGGGAGTATCTAGAAATGTGTCTGGACTACACTTAGAAATGATACCATGATGGCATTAGTAAACTGATTTGTTACACTTACATGGGGGCACAATTGCTATTTAATTACTTGTCTTAAAACAGGATTCGCACACGTCCATAGCAAGTCAATGATTTTAGAAAAAAATATCTTTGGCAGCTCCCCCCACGAGGAGTAATTAATCAATTGGCTAATAATAGGAAAAGAGGAACAAAACTGCACATAGGCTGGAGTTAATTTATCAACTAAAATGTTGTCATTATAAAACAAGCAATAAGGACTGTCATTGGTGGCCTTAATATACAGTTAAAAAATAATGATAGGAATAAGAACAACATAGGTATTTACAATTCAGGACACCTTAATGCATAATATCATATAAGGGAAGACCTACAGTAACTGGTAATTACTACTAGCATTCAGCTGATATGCTTAACTGCTAACTGAATAGGAACCTTGCAGTGGTGTAACTATAGCTCCGCAGCCCCCGCGGTGGCGGGGAGGCGCAGAGAAAGTGCGGGCGGGCAGTTACCCGCTGCTGTCTGCCGGTACCTGCCGTCACAGTCCCGTCTCTCCCGCGCCGGCTCCTGCTGCCATAATGAAAACTGGCACTTAGAAAATGGCTGCCCCCATACTGCAGACAGTTTTCTGTGTGCAGTATGGGGGCAGCCATTTTCTAAGAGTCACTTTTCATTATAGCCGCAGGAGCCGGCGCCGGGAGAGACAGGACCGTGACCGCAGATGTGGCCGGGCAGGTACGGGGATGGGGGGGGGGGGGGGGCGCCAAGGGGAGGTGGGGCCCCGAAAAATTTGCGGCTGGGGGACCTTGATTGATTTGATGTATCCTTATTAGTTGTTGTTAGTAAGAAGTCCTGTGCCACCATACAAACGATTATAAGTAGTTTGTTATTGAAAGTCTCTTTCAAGTTTCGTTAATGGCAGTATGAAGCAGGGTTAGTAGCAGTATGAAGCAGGGTTAGTAGCAGTATGAAGCAGGGTTCGTAGCAGTATGAAGCAGGGTTAGTAGCAGTATGAGGCAGGGATCGTAGCAGTATGAAGCAGGGTTAGTAGCAGTATGAAGCAGGGTTAGTAGCAGTATGAAGCAGGGTTAGTAGCAGTATGAAGCAGGGTTCGTAGCAGTATGAAGCAGGGTTAGTAGCAGTATGAAGCAGGGTTCGTAGCAGTATGAAGCAGGGTTCGTAGCAGTATGAAGCAGGGTTAGTAGCAGTATGAAGCAGGGTTAGTAGCAGTATGAAGCAGGGTTAGTAGCAGTATGAAGCAGGGATCGTAGCAGTATGAAGCAGGGTTAGTAGCAGTATGAAGCAGGGTTAGTAGCAGTATGAAGCAGGGTTAGTAGCAGTATGAAGCAGGGTTCGTAGCAGTATGAAGCAGGGTTCGTAGCAGTATGAAGCAGGGTTCGTAGCAGTATGAAGCAAGGTTCGTGCGCAAGTTCTTAATTTTTAAGATATGGAATTAGGCTGATGCATTCATGTTTCCATTATAAAGGTCTGGCCAGACAGTAAAAAAAATAAAAAAACCTTACAGGTTATCACAATTTTCTGAGTCCTGCGCCTCCCAGTTGCTGATTGACCTGAAATGCAACTTTATCCAGAGTTTGTCCAGGGGAATTTGCTGTAGATGTTGTAGGTATAAATAAAGTTCTATTCGTGCAGATCTGAGTGATGGATTGTGTCACTTACGCGTTTCGCCACCTGCTGTAAGCTTCAGTGGCTTCTTCAGAGAGATAAAACAATCAATTGGATGTTTCAAATTAGCTTAATTGGTATTTTGTATGCTGGGAATCAGTCTCCTGCAGCAGCAGTGAGTATATGTGTAGGAGTGTCTGTAAGTATGAGTGTGTTTAACCCCCTGGAGACGGCCACTGAGAAAGTCACATCACTCAGCAGTCTTTGCAACTCTCCACAGCCTCCTTGCAGACTCCCAGAGAAGTATTTTTCTTCTATGTGCTGCAGATATTTCAGCTCTGAAGACCCTGCAAACCACTTTTTTTTTTACTGGATACTGTGGGTTTGGGGGCGCGGTATACCCCATGCAAATAATTATAAATTGGGCACTAAGTAAGCAACATTTTTTTTACCTTACTAAACCTTGCTCCCAATTGAATCCCCTCAAAAGAAATGGGACATACTAATTAAATTAAATTGCAAAATGATATTCTGTAATCTCAGCCAAGAAATGCACACTACAATTTTATCTTTAAATAGAGATACAGTTGATGTTTAATTCTGTCGCTATTTAAAGATAAACTAGCAGACTTCTTCAAAAGGAATTGGCTAGAATCTCGGCATCACGCAGTCGGGATGGGGGCATGTTACGCAAAACACATTGCCACACATCCTGCACGTTCCCCCACGCACCACAATTTTGACATGTACTGTACACTCACATTACTTTTTACAACAGCAGGAGTCACGCTGGGGGTGTGCACTTTCCTTTTTGGGGACCTACCACAAACTCGGTTGGTTTTTCCGTATACCCCTACTATATCTCTTCTCTGACTGGCCTCACTTCTCATTTGATCAAATTAAAAAAGAAATCCTATGGCAACACTTGCATTTTAAGCAGAGGAAGTAGCAATTTGTTTATTGAATATACCATGATACAAGCATTACTTCAATAAAATGATCCAGAGATGGTGCAAGAGACACAGCTTTAAGCCGTGAGTCACAATTCTCATTATATCCACTGTCCTCATGTTGTCTTGCGTTTGCTAGCAGGCAGGGCTAGTCAGGGTGTATGGCTGCGTGCATTCAGTTCTCAGGCAGATTATGTACTTCGCTGCTTATCCGCACCCAGCAGGAGGTGTTCTGGCTACCATACATTGTGTGCTGTTTTAGAAAATAAATCCCTAGAAATAGGATCACTTGTAAATTAACTTGCCAAAAGTGCTGTATATTTCCTCACTGAGACCTACAGTATGCACAAACCTCTTCCAGTCTGCATTATTGCTGTTTACTTTTAAGACTCTTATACTTTCCAAGGTGTCCAATGGTTCCGCGTTGGCCGCCAGTCCCTCTAGGAGTCCTCTGCTACCCCTTGTTGCATAGTGTAACATTGTAAAGGTTATTGTTCCTATATAAGGAACATTTATATATATATATATATATATATATATATATATACACACATATATATATATATATATATATATATATATATATATATATATAGACCAAAAAGACACACTCCTACAGCTGTAGGAACCTGCTGTGTGGTCCACGCTGTGCTTCACCCCAAATGGATGCCCTTGTTGCCTAACTCCTGAGGAAGGTCCTTTATGGACTGAAACGCTAACGTTGAGTACCCTTCTTTTTACATTTGATGTTTATGTGAATACAAATACACAGCTTTTTATTTTGCATCAAACAGTCTGGAGAGTGTGTCTTTTTGGTCTTTATATACATGGACTTTGTTTCTTGTAAGGAAAGTTCTGGACGTCACCCCAGCGGTTGAATATTTTGTGTATGGAGTGCGATCTTATTGCATATATATATATATATATATATATATATATATATATATATATATATACTAATCCAAAAAGGCAGCACTCAAGAGGCAGTATAAATGCAGAAAAACAGTTTGTATTTAAAAGACTAGCTTTTGGGGTATGACCCCCTTCATCAGGTACAGTGGCGGATTCAGGGGGGGGGGCACCCGGGCACGTGCCCCCCCCCCTGTCATTTCATTTTGTAGCTGAGGACCAGGGCTTTCCAATGAGCCCAGTCCTGTGTCTCTAGCCCCTCGGGAACCAGAGATATCGCCTGGCAAAGCTTTTAACGTTTTTTCCCCATAGGATAATATGGGACCCGTCAATTCCGACCCCCACCCGGTTCCGACAGCTGCCAGTTCCCTCCCTGGCATCACAGAAGCTTGTGGTTGATCAATTCCAAATCGCTGGGCCTTTAATATGATACCAGGCTGGTCCATATCGGTCAATCGGTTCCAGAGATATTACGTGTAAACTAATTTTTTTATTTTTGAAATGTAATTTCATGGCTGTTCATGATTTTGAGGGCAGATTACTCTGGAACCAAACGTTCCAGTTTCACTGGACCAAAATAATTCAAAGCCCACTCAAAAGTTCTTCAATATGATACTTGTCTCATGTAAATGGATCAGTTGGTTCCGAAGATATAGCCGGTTAAATAAGATAACTGGTTAAAGAGGGGGAGGGGTGGTTTTCTCTCCCCCTCACACCAGAAAATGCAGGGACTAGGCTGGTGTAAAAGGGGCCAACCTGGGAATGCATTTTCTGGTGTGAAAGGGGTATTATTTCAAATAGCTGGGACCTGCAGTGCTCTGAATACAGCCAGGCTCTGCCACTGTCAGTGGCTATCACTTCTGCCTTCGGCGCGCACACAACTACATCCTTCACTTTTGTCACCATGGTGGGCCTGCGTACTTTAAATGCCAGGGCCTATTTTTAATCCCATTCCCACCCTCTCTCTGCCGCTCTCTTAGCATATACACTGGCACCACTAACACCGCCCCTCCCTCACCTAAACCCTCTTTTATCATGGTGCCCCCCCTGTCATTTTATCCTGGATCCGCCCCTGATCAGGTACATAAAAATGGATGTGTGTATGTACCCCATGGACTCCCAAACGGTGTGACCGATTTTGATGAAATTTTCAGGCAATCTTCAGATTAGCCCAGCGGGTGATCCTGTGAAATTTTTTTTCTCTAAAATTATATTAGCGCATTTACAATCATGGACGTTTTGATTAGTTCTGCTCACCACCTCGTTGACAGAAAAAAAATGTAATTGCCCCCTAACTGTTAGTATCCCTCATACACATTTTGCCTACACAATAATAGTACCCCTTACACATTATGCCCACAAAGTAGCAGTGCCCATTATGCCACACATGAGTAGTGCCCTTTATACATTATGCCACACAGTATTAGTGCCCCGTACACATTATGCCCAAAGTAATACTGTAGTAATTGTTTTCTTGGCATGGCACTGTGGGCAGCAGTCTGGACTCTGGAGAGACATCATGGTGTTATGATGTCTCTCCCTGCAGACACTACAGGAGGCAGAGCACAATACAGTCACTGGTCGCTATAATGTATATTGAGGGAACGAGCTAAGTGCATTGATACTAATAGGCACTAGATAATGGCCCATACAGAACTACTATGCAATGCTACGCAGAGAGTCTCCCTACCTTGGCCTGCACAACTGGAAAATACCATACTGGCGAAAGGAGTAGATATTTCCTTGAGCTCACTTCGAATCCAATCATATCCAATACAGAGAGAGTTGGTAAGAGCTGTCAAAAAATTTGCATAACACTGTAAATGGTTGAAATGCAAAACTTTACAAAAAAATAACTAAATATATTTAGTAAGAATTGCATGGTGACCTGTACAAACCAGTTAATCTAAGGTTTTTATCTCTCTAAAGAGACAGTAATCACAAAAAAATGTATTTATTGTATTTGAGCTTCATTCGTTTTAAATATTGGTTGCTATGGGCAATATCTCATCTTCAATAGAACTGTCTTGACTCTTAGTAAATTTACCTCTTTGTTTCTAAGACGAGACACCACTTTCCCCCAATATTAGGCATATTTGCCCAAAAGCAGGCGTGTGTGATGTCACAGCAGAGTATTTGCTCTGTGGTTTTGCACTATGGTGTTTTTATAACTTACTTCTCATTCAGGAATAATATGCAGGAACATTGAGTGTATGATGTGCAATCACCAAACGTACCTGTGTACCACTGCTCTTACTTGGCCTCTCAATTATTATTTTTCCCCAACCTATTTACATATTGCAGCCGGTAATGTCAAATCCTAACTTCCATTAGGATTATGGAGAACATGTTATACTAGTAAGTTTTGAAAGCTAGTCTGCTACCTTCTGTGTTTGTGAATGTGTGAGAAAGAGATGTAGTATCACCCTCTGCCAGCAGATGGCAGTGTTTTGGAGACTCACAAACACTAGACATATACATATATATATATATATATATATATATATATATATATATATATATATATATATATATATATATATATATATATATATATAGATGGTTGACTGTTGGTTGGGGGGATTGTGATTTGTAAGGATGAGGCTGGAGATGAGATTAATCAGTTTCATTTACTGCTTTAAACAGCCTTGGTGGTATTGTAGAGAAAGGACTGGTTATATTACTGTTATTGTTGTTTTTTAACCACTGAAGTTAAATGTTGATATGCATACCATTTACATGATATTATACATACAGTTTTTGCAAACGTATTCATTGTAAAACGATAATTGTTTTCTACACCGATGGATTCTCTAACCACACAGCCCAAATAAGTATTTGCATTTTTTTCACGTCTCCCCTTCCACAAAAACAAGACAAGCAGCAAAGCATGATTATATTAAGTAGATTGTGTTTACCTGTCATCCTTGGGTCAGTTATCTATTGGTAGACATGTTTGTCCTCCTGTTTGTCTGTGTTTTAGGAATGAAAGCCACCAGCTCTGGTTTTCCTCATCATATTGACGATAAACAAACTAAAGAAGCGACTAAGGAAGCACAAATGTGACACACACATGAGGCGATTGTAGCCTTTTTCTAAGCGATCTAACTAGATATCTTAGTAATTAAGCACGGATCGCTCTGTGCGTAGACTCCCCGGTGACGGTGATGCAAGGTCTCGAGCCTCACCATAGTTGGGCTAGATTAATACTGCATGCAGTGGCCATGACAGATCGCTCAGCACACAAGGCTGGTGCATAGCTGTGTGCTGAGCAATCTGTGCTAAGCAGTATCGCTCAGAACGGGATACCCGTCGCCCTTAAAGCATTAAGAAATGGTTATTAACCAAAACCAAAGTATCACACTATTTATGCCATAATGATAGCGAACATTAGGATTCAAAAATGTTTGCGCAATATATGGGTTTCTGCCTAAAATGTCTTAATGAAAAATGAGGCTTGCAGGTCTTAGGAACTAGAACCGTTTCCAGTGACAAAATGATTTACGGTGATGGACCTGGCACTGAAACTATAATACACCATTATAGTTTCACACTTTTCTTTTTAAAACAAATTCTTAGAGAAAATGATAGATAACCTCCGAAGTAAAAAGTCTGTTTGCGGAGTTGTAAAGAGAGGCAAAAGGGTTTTCTAGTGATCCAGCAGGCAGCTGACTACCCCCAATCAATTAATGATATCCTCTTTCAGCCACTCCAGACTACAACAGGAAGCAGTTATCAAACAGGATGCTAGAGAGACTCTTCCAGCAGTGTGATACAATGACATTTACTTATGTTAGGGCTAGAGTGCAGGACTACTTAACCCAGTGTGTCAGATTAGTGTATACTACCGACTCATGTTTATGATCACTTCTTGGAAGTTGTATAATAGGTTTTACCCACACTAAACGCATTTTTGCCATTCTTATAGTGAAAGTATAATGTATTTACTGTGTAATTACTGTGTGTGGTGCAGAAGGGATATCGTGGCTGGGTTTTAGAGGATAGTCTCACACAGGCATCCAGTCACATTGAACACACCAACAGGACAGCACTGAGATTTATTCCTGCCCTACAGGCTCAGGTTACAACGCTGTTAGGACAACATTGGTGTTAGAAATGTACTTTAACGCCATCGTCACAAAAACTGCTCAAATAATTATGCTGTAACTGTCCCATGGTTCTGACTAAGGGACTAATTCAGAGTGGGTTGCTCATCAGAGAATTCACAAATCGAATGGGTATCGAATGACTGCTTATGCGTACCGTGCGCATTGTGCATTTGTGAGGGGAAATAGCAACTGAAAATGCGTATGATCATAAGCACAGTGTGGCCTAAGCTTGACGGACAGGAAGCCGGCGTTTGGGGATGGAAAACTGAGTGTCCGAAAAAATTCAGGCCTGCCTAGGCATTTATGAGAAGGGTTTGTGTCATCAGCGATTACCACTTCCAGCCTGTCCCAGTCACAGGAATTGCGTATGGTTTGCAAATGGATTGCGATTAGTGTTCCCAGGGCCGGTGCAAGACCCCCGCCCGCCCCAGGCAAATCCCCTCCGTGCCGCCCGCTCCCCTTGGGGGGGGGGGGGTAGCGTGGCACTACCTGCGCTCTGGGGGGGGAGGTGCGGACGATACTGCGGCACGGGGGGGGTGCGGGCGATACTGTGTCCAGGGGCAGCGTTGATTCATGGGCGGGAGGGGGGGGGAGAGGGAAGATCACAGTCTCACCTGCTCCATGTTCCCGGCTTTCTGGTACCTCTCTATGGTACCTCTCCTTTCGGTGGCTCAGTACCGCCCTCCAGTGGCCCGCGCCCTAGGCAAATGCCTAGTCCTGACTAGTGGTGGCGCCGGCCCTGAGTGTTCCATTCTTAATTTTGTGGCAGTGTTGCACGGGGCTGTTTTTTCTGTCTGGGAGATGGCTTTCTGCTGGCAGCCCACTGCAAATGATCTGATTAGCAATCGAAAATATGACTGGAATTGAACATATCATCTGAAATAAATGTGAAATTAGCATGTCATGGAATTTTTATTTTGAAATATGTAGTTGATTAACGTAATTATCTGCACCAAGAGAGCTTTCTGTCTACCCCCTGAGGCATAGGGCCAGATGCACCAAACTTCATAAGTGATAAACTGGAAATTGATAAACAGCCAATCAGCTCCTACCTGCCATGTCACAGGCTGTGTTTGAAAAATTTCAGGCAGGAGCTGATTGGTTGGCTGTTTATCACTCTCCATTTTATCACTTTTGAAGCTTAATGCATATGGCCCATAGTCCTTAAGGTGCCCATACACGGTACAATTATTGTTGTATGCAATTTGGACTAGATCGCATCCCAACCGTTTTGCAATGCAATGAGCTGCAATCTAGTACAAAAAGTATGTGCAGCACATACTTTTTTGAGCTGTGCGTGGGAGCGGGCATCTCATCGCACACAGCAATTGTACCGTGTATGGGCATCTTTAGTGTCTAAAGGTGTAAGTTCAATAGTCTATATTATGTCAATATTATTAAATACGCTTGGACCTATTGACAGTCATCTTTCTTTGTTATGCATGCATATCTCTTATATATTTAGCCAGATCTGTCACTCAAACCCAGTCTCTAATGGTGGGCGGGGCTCCACATACACACAGACCTGGCCAACGTCATACACTGCCCTGGCTTCTACACCAGGCAGCTGCAGCAAGTCACCGACCACCAACCCCCTCAGCGCACACCCCCACCCCCCCTGCCCCACGGGTGCACAGCACGCCCCCAACCCCACCCCCTTCACTTTCCTACTTCTCTCTACCGCCCACACCGCCCCTCCCCCCGCCCCTCCCAGCACAAATACCCTCCGTCCGAGGACGCACCCCCCCACACCCGGCCAGAACTGTGTCTCATGGGTCCGCCCACATTGCCACCCCTTGCTACACGCCGTCCAAAGGCGCATCCCCCCCACACCCAGCAGGATCGAAAGACGGCACAGGCTCCGCCCACATTGCCCGCCCCTTACTATACGCCGTCCAAAGGCGCATCCCCCCACACCCGGCCGGATCGACGGAAGGACAGCAGTGCTGAGGCTGCCTCCGCACACATTGCCAGCAGGTGCACAGCGCACCACCAGCCGCTGCCAGCCCAGCTACATGACGCGGCGCTGGCGCCGCCCACATTGCCCGCCCCTTGCTAGCGCATCCCCCCACACCCGGCCGGATCGACACACGGCGCTGGCTCCGCCCACATTGCCCGCGCATCCCCCCACACCCGGACGGATCGACGGAAGGACAGCAGTGCTGAGGCTGCCTCCGCACACACTGCCCGCAGGTGCACAGCGCACCACCAGCCGCTGCCAGCCCAGCTACAGTACGCCGCTGCAGAGAGCTGCCTCCGCACACACTGCCCGCCCACAGACGCCCGGATCGCAGGTGCACAGTGCACCGCTAGCTTGCCGCCTGCCATTGCTGCCTCAAGCTGACCACAGCTGCCGCTGCCCGACGCTGTCCTGGACATCATACCACCCAGCGCCACCCTCCAGCCGCTGACCAACAGTAAGTACCAACCCACTGTCACCCCTGCTGACGCTGACCACCACTGTTCAGCTCCCTAACTACCATCCCACCACCCCATACCACTACAATGCCTCTCCCACCATGGGGTGCTGGGTGCCATAATAGGTGTGCTAAAGTAGTAAACAGCCCCAGTACATGCAGCATTTACTACTTTAGTAGGCTTATGGCACCCAACACCCCATACCACTACACCACCAACACCGCTTCGAACACACCTTTCCTCCCTTACCGCACTATCACCCCTGCTGCCACTGACCACCACTGTACAGGACCCGACCTACCATCCCACCACCCCATACCACTACACCACCAACCCCGCATCTAACGCACCTCTCCTCCCTTACCGCACTCTGACCCCTGCTGCCGCTGACCCCCACTGTAAAACTTCCATCCCACCACCCCATACCACTACACCACCAACGCCTCTCCCACCATGGGGTGCTAAGTGCCATAATAGGTGTGCTAAAGTCCTCAACACTCCAGCCTTTCCATCGCAGCCCAGTACGTGCTGCATTTACAACTTTAGCAGCCTTATTGCAGCCTTATTGCACCCAGCACCCAATACCACTCCACCACCAACAACGCCACTTCATACACACCTCTCCTCCCTTATCCGCACTCTCACTAACCTGCTGCAGCAAACCACCACTGTACAAGACCCTAAGTACAATCCCACCACCTCATACTACTACACCACCAACGCCTCTCCCCCCATGGGGTAGTGGGGGCCTCGCCATTTCGGCTGTCGGGATTCCGGCGTCGGGATTCTGAACGCCGGGATCCCGACCGCCGGGATTCAGTACTGAATCCCTCCAATACTCACTACTACCACACACACACACACACACATGCATGCCTCCAATACTCACTACTACACACACACACATCCATGCCTCCAGTACTCACAACTATACACACACACCCATCCATGCCTCCAATACACACACACGCGCGCACGCACCGACCCATGCCTCACAATACTTACAACTCCATGCCACATGCTTCACACTACACACCCTATATCTCTATTAACTCCTGCACCCTACACCACTCACAAAACACACAACCTCACCTTTTACACTCACATCTGCAATAAACATGCACCTCACACTACTTCACCTAACACATCCCCACATCTATTTACACTCTCCATAACCTGCTGCCACCAAACGTCAATCTCCACCACCATATGTAAGTACCACTCACCACCCCATAACACTACACCAACAACGCCTCTTATAACACACCTCTCCTCCCTTAAACATGTAATCTCACACTATATTGTGTGGGTTTAGACACACACATGCATGCTTCCAATACTCACTACTACTACACACACACATGCATGCCTCCAATACTCACTATTACACACACACACATCCATGCCTCCAATACACACACACGCACGCACCGACCCATGCCTCCCAATACTCACAACTCCATGACACAGGCTTCACACTACTTACCCTATATCTCTATTATCTCCTGCACCCTACACCACTCACAAAACACACAACCTCACCTTTTACACTCACATCTGCAATACACATGCACCTCACACTACTTCACCTAACACATCCACACATCTATTTACACTCTCCATAACCTGCTGCCAACAAACGTCACTCTACACCACCATATGTAAGTACCACTCACCACCCCATAACACTACACCAACAACGCCTCTTATAACACACCTCTCCTCCCTTAAACATGTAATCTCACACTATATTGTGTGGGTTTAGACACACACATGCATGCTTCCAATACTCACTACTACTACACACACACACACACACACACACACACACGCATGCATGCCTCCAATACTCACTACTACACACACACATTCATGCCACCAGTACTCACACCTACACACACACACACACACACCCATGCCTCCAATATTCACAACTACACACACCCATCCATGCCTCCAATACTCACACACACACACACACACACGTGCCCCCACCCATGCCTCCCAATACTCACAACTCCATGCCACATGCTCCACACTACTTACCCTATATCTCTATTAACTCCTGCACCCTACACCACTCACAAAACACACAACCTCACCTTTTACACTCACATCTCCAATACACATGCACCTCACACTACTTCACCTAACACGTCCACACATCTATTTACACTCTCCATAACCTGCTACCACCAAATGTCACTCTACACCACCATATGTAAGTACCACTCACCACCCCATAACACTACACCAACAACGCCTCTTATAACACACCTCTCCTCCCTTAAACATGTAATCTCACACTATATTGTGTGGGTTTAGACACACACATGCATGCTTCCAATACTCACTACTACTACACACACACACACACACACACACACGCATGCATGCCTCCAATACTCACTACTACACACACACATTCATGCCACCAGTACTCACACCTACACACACACACACACCCATGCCTCCAATATTCACAACTACACACACCCATCCATGCCTCCAATACTCACACACACACACACACACACACACACACACACACACGTGCCCCCACCCATGCCTCCCAATACTCACAACTCCATGACACAGGCTTCACACTACTTACCCTATATCTCTATTATCTCCTGCACCCTACACCACTCACAAAACACACAACCTCACCTTTTACACTCACATCTGCAATACACATGCACCTCACACTACTTCACCTAACACATCCACACATCTATTTACACTCTCCATAACCTGCTGCCAACAAACGTCACTCTACACCACCATATGTAAGTACCACTCACCACCCCATAACACTACACCAACAACGCCTCTTATAACACACCTCTCCTCCCTTAAACATGTAATCTCACACTATATTGTGTGGGTTTAGACACACACATGCATGCTTCCAATACTCACTACTACTACACACACACACACACACACACACACACACGCATGCATGCCTCCAATACTCACTACTACACACACACATTCATGCCACCAGTACTCACACCTACACACACACACACACACACACCCATGCCTCCAATATTCACAACTACACACACCCATCCATGCCTCCAATACTCACACACACACACACACACGTGCCCCCACCCATGCCTCCCAATACTCACAACTCCATGCCACATGCTCCACACTACTTACCCTATATCTCTATTAACTCCTGCACCCTACACCACTCACAAAACACACAACCTCACCTTTTACACTCACATCTCCAATACACATGCACCTCACACTACTTCACCTAACACGTCCACACATCTATTTACACACTCCATAACCTGCTACCACCAAATGTCACTCTCCACCACCATATGTACCTACCACCCACCACCCCATAACACTACACCAACAACGCCTCTTCTAACACACCTCTCCTCCCTTAAACATGTAATCGCACACTATATTGTGGGGGTTTAGACACACACACACACACACACACACATGCATGCCTCCAATACTCAATACTACACACACACACACGCATGCCTCCAATAATCACTACTACACACACATCCATGCCTCCAATACACACACACACGCGCACCGACCCATGCCTCCCAATATTCACAACTCCATGCCACAGGCTTCACACTACTTACCCTATGTCTTTATTATCTCCTGCACCCTACACCACTCACAAAACACACAACTTCACCTTTTACACTCACATCTGCAATACACATGCACCTCACACTACTTCACCTAACACATCCACACATCTATTTACACTCTCCATAACCTGCTGCCACCAAACGTCACTCTCCACCACCATATGTAAGTACCACTCACCACCCCATAACACTACACCAACAACGCCTCTTCTAACACACCTCTCCTCCCTTAAACATGTAATCTCACACTATATTGTGGGGGTTTAGACACACACACACACACATACACATGCATGCCTCCAATACTCAATACCACACACACACACACACACACACACACGCATGCCTCCAATACTCACTACTACACACACATCCATGCCTCCAATACACACACCTATCCATGCCTCCAATACTCACACAGACACACGCGCACCGACCCATGCCTCCCAATACTCACAACTCCATGCCACAGGCTTCACACTACTTACCCTATGTCTCTATTATCTCCTGCACCCTACACCACTTACAAAACACACAACCTCACCTTTTACACTCACATCTGCAATACACATGCACCTCACACTACTTCACCTAACACATCCACAAATCTATTTACACTCTCCATATCCTGCTGCCAGCAAACGTCACTGTCCACCACCATATGTAAGTACCACTCACCACCCCATAACACTACACCAACAACGCCTCTTATAACACACCTCTCCTCCCTTAAACATTTCATCTCACACTATATTGTGTGGGTTTAGACACACACATGCATGCCTCCAATACTCACTACTACTACTACACACACATCCATGCCTCCAGTACTCACAACTACTCACACACACCCATGCCTCCAATACTCACAACTCTACACACACACACACACACACACACATGCATGCCTCCAATACTCACTATTACACACACACACACACATCCATGCCTCCAGTACTCACAACTATACACACACACACACCCATGCCTCCAATACTCACAACTGCACACACACACACCCATCCATGCCTCCAATACGCGCGCGCACCGACCCATGCCTCACAATACTCACTACACCCCCTTTGCAATTATAAGCACTTTCATTTAAAAACATTTAGGCTCTCACTCAAATGCACTTCAAGCACATTATTCAGAAACAATTACACTACATCTCATACTCACATATTTCTACTTCTAATGGGGCGAAGCCCCTCACGACGGTGTGAAGAGCGCCCGGAGGGCGCGATGAATCACCTAGTATATATATATATATATATATATATATATATATACTGTATATACAGAGTAGTCAGTGTTTCTACACATAATAAACATGACTCAGGTGACACTGATGCCTGGTGAGTGATATAGCTGCATTTTTTGACTAAGCTCACAAAATGTCTGCCTCATCTGTACATAGGTGACAGGTGCACTTAAAAGACTAAATATGAGTAAAACCATTTTTTCCATTGAATAAATCAAATGATTTTGCCATAATAAGTTGCTAAAAGTATATTAAGGGGTCAATACGGCAAAGACGGCTGCTGAACTCACCCGGCCCAATCTCACACCAGACTCAAGGATTGCTGGGCTGCAAATAAAAAGCCTTGCGTCAGGCAGCACCATAATGGCGGCATATAACCACACATATTCGCAACTGTGACTTAGGGCGGGATGTATTAAAATACATCGCCGCCCGCCCGCCGCGATGCTACCGCATATGTACTAACATATGCGGCTGGTATCGCGGTGCGGTGACGGAGGCCCCCCACGATACCTGTACTGTGGTGTGCGGGGGGTCTCCGTCACCTTCCTGCCGCCTCCTGCTCCTCTCACGCCGGGGACAGCTAAGCAGGCTATCCCCGGCACCTCCTCCTCCCTACTGCAGGGACATCCCGCTGCTTCACTAGGGGGAGGAGGGGTTTACCTTCCGGGGTCCAGGAGGACCTTTCAGGAAGGTAAGCCAGAGGGGGATCGGCGAGGCGGCGAAAAGAAGCCCATAGGCTTCTATAGGGTATTGCCACCCAAAGGTGGCGGTACCCTACAATGCGGAATCGGTGCGGCCGGGTTTTGATACATAGGAAAATGCAGTAAAACCGGGGTTTTACCGCATTTTCAGTTTGATACATCTCACCCTTAGAGTTTGGAATTTATAGAGGGAATTCTGTTAGGAGAAGCCTATTCATTAAGACTTTTGTACATGTAATTATGCAGAAACAGCACTTTCTGCATGGTCCGATTTCAGTCCCAATTATTATCCAACCCTAGTGTGGGGGTTATTCTGGTTCACTCGCAATGGCAAATTCCTTCTCAAATGGACAATACCATGTGCACTGCAGGGGGGCAGGTGTAACATGCAGAGAGAATTAGATTTGGGTGAGTTATTTTGTTTCTGTGCAGGAAAAGTACGGACTGCTTTATTTCTACACTGCAATATAGATCTCACTTTGAAGTAAACCCCACCCAAATCTAATTCTCTCTGCAAGTTACTTCTGCCCCACCTGCAGTGCACATGGTTTTGTCCATTTGAGAAGGAATTTGCCTCTGCGAGTGAACTAGAATAAGGGCCTATATCCCCACTGGGTTACGCCATCTTGAGTTGGCATAGACTGCTTTCTTAGGATCCATCTCCTTCAGCCTCCAGGCAGCTTCTGAGTCTGGCATTGTGCACAGGTACAGTATTAGATTTCCTCAGGCAAATCTTTCACAAATATGAAACACTCCCCCAATATTCAGGTTAACTCTAGTTAATAACTGGAATAATCATATAAAATCTGTACATTGAAAAAATAATTTATATACACCTGCAATCCTTCATACATACTGTATACCAGGCATTCCCAACCACGGTCCTCAAGGCACACCAACAGTGCAGGTTATGTAGATATCCAGGCTTGAGCACAGGTGACTTAATTAGTATCTGAGGGATTCTGATTAAACCATCTGTGCTGAAGCCTGGATATCACTAAAACCTGCACTGTTGGTGTGCCTTGAGGACCGTGGTTGGGAATGCCTGCTGTATACTGTACCCCTAAAATTATAGAATACACTAACACCAACCCCCCTTCTGTGTACAATTTATACAATACTAGCCACTAGATGGCAATGTGTAACCATCATCAGACATGTTTTCCATAATTTTATTTTATACTCAGAACAATGGGCCTGAATCAGAGGTGGACACAGTGCAGCTTCAGTTGCAAATGACTAATGGTTAGTGGTCTGTACGTGTCAGAGACGCACTGTGCATGTACCGCAATGGTCTTGCAACAGCAGCAGCAGCACTTTTACAGTGATTGACCATTTGGGAGTAATAATGTGGAGTGGCGGATAAAATGCATGCATGTAGAGGGGGCATGTTGCTGCCAGTCAGAGGTGTCACCACGTGTGGTAATATCCAGTGCGCCACCTGAAAAGAGGATGTGACCTATTGGAAGGGGAGGTAACCGGACGTTTACTGGGAGTGCAAAGAAAAATGCAGGCGCGACTGAATAAATGAAGGTGTGCCTAGGGAAGACAGGGAGGTGCCCAAGAGTTTTAGGGGAGGTTGTGTGACGCCAGCTCCGGCCTCCGTTATGCTGATTTCATCACAGCTGCCAAGTAAAACCAGGGCTATACTGTGCTTGCGATCAGTGGTGACCAGTGGAAAAATCAATTGATGGTGAGCGCCTAACGCATTGTGTTTGACATGTTTGCTGAGCTGCAAACTCTTCGCCAGCTGAACACATCTATTCGCACAGCGTGCACATTAATTTGTAAGGCGGGATGTCACTTTAGCGGGGCGGTGTCGGGACCTGATCACTGGCCGCTGCAAAGTTTGCAGCGCTGCATGTCTTTTTAAGCCCGCCCGCTGCCGCAGCCCTTTACAGGACGAATTCGCCCGCATGGCTGGGAATGGCTGTTTTGAATATACATCCATTCGCTGCCTACGGGGCCAAACCCACATCATTCGTTGTCTTAGCTTTGCGTGTGATCTGGAGGAGTACATGGCGGGCAGCCGATATCTGTTGATTCCAGCTGCCAGCCCCTGGATCCCACGTCACTAGGTCATTACCATGGGAACGCCCAGCATTTTTATGGGAACACCCATGAAACACTGGGCGTTCCCATGGGTGCGACTAGCTGACACACCCCCCCCCCACCCGCACTAGTGGGTGCGAGCGCCACGGCAAACACTCTGTTCGCCGTGGCCACTCGCACTCGGCTCATGCACATGTGCAGAAATGCGCAGTTAGGAAACCACTCAACGTTGCAAAATGTCATCGTCGTTCTTGATTTGACATATAAAATAATCAAGTACTTAAAAGTAAACATTACATCTGTTTTAAGATTAATTGTTGTTTAACCTAACTAAAATGCCTGTATTACATGTTTGGCATTACACAGATGAGAAAAGTAAACACCAACAACCTATAAAAGTTAGCTGACTGGAGTGTCTTTTAATTTTAGTCCTGTAAAATGACAGCTGTCATAAAACTTACACTGTCAATCTCTCTGCACCTGGTTACCCAGATATCCCGCTGTGTGCGCTAAGTTATATAGCAGAGCACAACTGCTGTACATGGGAAAGGAAGGCCGTGTAACCGGCTACTTTACTTCACACACTAGGCCATTGTGTGCCAACAAAATTTCCACCTAAAAAAAACAAATTCAATGAAGCTCCAGCCCAGCTAGTTCATTTATTCCTGAGCCTATGTATATATCAATACTTTCATTTAGCATAGTAATGCTTTGTGCACATTTGAGGAATAGCAAAATGAGTTAGTCCTATTATTTGGGGAAAATAAGACATTTTTATATCTCAATGTTCCACATTTGCTGGAACATGATCCAGGCTAATGTAATTATGTGTTGTTTAATGTGCCACAGCTTTATATAGGTGTAATGTGCCTAATTCTATACATTAGGCCGGGAGCCGAGCTGCAAAAAACCCATACAAATTAATGGGAAGCCATTGATTGGCTGAGAGCTCTCAGCCAATCAGCGGCTTCCCATTTCAGCGCTCATCCAATCACTGACTGCCAATTAATTTGTGTGTTTGTTTGTTTTTTAGTTCACCTGCCGACCGGCTTCCCCTGTCCTCATGTCTGCGTCCCCTCACCAGTTTGCTCCATCCCCCGTCAATCGCCTTTCTGTGTCCCCTGCCCTCCACCTCTCTGCGTCCCCAACCTGGCTCCGGACTGCACATAAGAATATTAAATCTTATGTGCAGCCTGTCCGACCTCCCGACTCTGATCCGATGCACACGGGACTGCGCATCTGGTCGGACGGGATGTCAAACACATGAGATTTGCTCCAATTCATCTGCCCCATCCTTTGGAATCTTGTCTAATATGACCAAATCCCACTAGTGTATGGAGGCCTTTAGTTGCACACACTGTCAAAGTTGGATGCAGTGGATAGATGATTTTCTACTGCTCATGCATCTTAGTCGCACCATGTATGCGTTGCTATAGTTACCTCGCAGAGCATCTAATCGCATTGAAAGTGAGCATCTCTGTCCATCCACATTTGCATGAAAGGGAAGGGCTTTGTAGCTGCATTTGCATAAAATCACAGAGGTAATTCTATAAAGCCGGCCATACAACTAAGATTCATTGTCCAATCTGCCTGGTTGGAACAAAAGTCTAGTAATATCTGAATGACCATTTTTGTCAGTTTTCTATCATTTCAAATCAAATGATCAACTGTCATTTGCTCACATAAGTTACCAGATTTTTGTTCCAACCAGCCAGATTGGACAATAAATCTTCATGTGTATGGCCATTTTAAGACACAGAAATGGCTGCATTCATCTAAGAATCAAAAACATAATCACATATTTATTATACACACTTGTGGTTTTTATTGTAATCATTTTTTAGCCAAATAATATTATTGATAATGAATATAAATTCTAACATGTTCCAGAGTGTACAACAGAAATTAATAGTATACATATACAGCTCTATGTAAGCATTCTAGAATAACTACAGAATACAAGAGTTGCTGTATAGGATGTATAGGATGGGTTGCCATGTACAAGGCTGGTCACAGTTCAGTTGATGGAACCTGGATAGACAAATCCCATTGATTGCAGATAGCTCCAGACAGAGGCGTAACTAGAATGTTGTGGGCCCCATAGCAAACTTTTGAAAAGCCCCCCCCCACATTGTCCATACAATTCCCCTTAGGCTGGGTATACACTGGGCGATTTATTGGTAACGATATGGACAATATCGATACCGTTACCGATATCGCATGAATATCCTCCAGTGTGTACCCAGCATTAGGGTAGTAAGAGAGGGAGAGTGAGGGGAGTTAATTACAAAGAAGATGTTAGGGGGAGACAGAGTTACAAACAGAGAGGAATGAGAGAGGGAGGGAGGTAGACAGCGCCAGAAAGAGTGGGAGGAGGCGTCAGAGGGGGGGTGGCATCAGAGCAAGGGGGAGGAGACAGTGTCAAAGAGAGGGGGAGGAGACAGCATCAAAGAGAGGGGAGGAGACAGCGTCAGAGAGAGGGGGAGGAGACAGCGTCAGAGCAAGGGGAGGAGACTAAGTCAGAGCAAGGGGAGGAGAAGGCTTCAGGGAGAGAGGGAAGGAGATGGCATCAGACAGAGGGGGAAAAGACGGAGAAAGAGAGAGGGAGAAGGAGACGGCGTCAGAGAGAGGGGGAGGAGATGGCATCATAGAGAGGGGTAGGAGACGGCATCAGAGAGAGTGGGGAAGAGACATTGTCAGAGACAGTTTAAGCACTGGATGGGGTAATGCGCTCAAAACTAACCAAACAAGGGTGCTTCTGGGCTATCAGAGTGGTCCAGGCACTCTGAAGGTATATAGAAACGTACAGGTGTGCACAGCGCTCTCCTCTAATAACACCCCTGTATGTATAAGTATTTGTCTAATGAAGACAATAGCAATGGCATGTGCAAATATAATTGCTTTTATTATTTAAGCCTAGTGCAGAATAGCAGAGTAGAAATAGACAGTGGACGGGAAGGGTTTGGGGATCGGTGTGGGGAATAGTGATGAAATGGCAATAGTCTGAGACTCTTTAAGTTGCTTAAGGTGCACTGGCGTCAGTGTCAGAAACAGTGTCAGAGAGAGAAGGGGGGGGGGGAGACAGCATCCGAGACATGGGGATGAGACATCCTGAGGGGGGTGGGGGGATGGCTTCAGAAAGATAGATAGAGAAAGAGGGGAGAGAGCGTGGAGAAAGAGAAGGGGAGGCAGAGAGAAAGGGGGGCGAGCATTACCTTATTGCAGCAATCTCTGGGAAGTGGGAACAGAGCGAAAGAAGACCTCTATGGAGGCGGGCACTTTAAGGTATTAAGCCCCGCCCCCTAAATGTCCGCGTATCATGGGACTTCAGAAGGTCAGCCAGGGACTCAGGAAGGATGGTGACATTCAAGTGGGTTGGAACTTGGGGGAGCGCACAGCGCAGCTTCATTCTCCGTGGCTGCGGGTGGCCCGGGGTGAGGGGGCTGTCACAGCGGCTGCTTTCTCATGTGTGCAAGGAGGAGCAGGGAGCACTGATCTTTGGGTGCAGGGGAAGCAGCTGGCCCTAGAACAGCTCGGGCCCCATAGCAGCTGCACCCCCTGCACCCTCGGTAGCACCCACTGGCTCCAGAAGCTAAAATGTTTGCAGCAGTATTTCGAGGCAACCAGAATAAGGTCCATTATCCAAAGCAAGTAGCATTCAACAATTGTCTAATATTAATATTAAAAACAGAGACATTGTCAGGGACTGGAATTTCCAGGGTCACTTTAAAAAAAAAGAAAACCCCCAAAAAACTCCTGGACTTGTCTATAAAACTTCTGGAACTTGGCAAATATGTTCGGCACTTATGATAAGAATATGATCCTTATGGCATGTGTTTTGTATGCGTTCTCCTACTACACAGTCTCATGGAAATGGATAGTGCATCAAAACATAAGTTGGAATAAGTGTAAAGGGAAAATTGGATGAGCTCGGGATTTGGCAGCTATCAATGCCAGCAACCGACAGTCTGGTTCCACCATCGTTTTGACCAGCAGTGTCAATTCCCCACATGTTATTGATTTAATAGCTGCTTCTTCAGGCATATGTAATCATCACAAGTATTAAAACTACTATGTGCACCTCGTTCTAGTGTAAATTTACATTAATACTAAGCTACAGTATGTAATAATCAGTGCTGGATTAAGCCTTTGGGGGGCCCGGGGCACTTTAGACAGGGGGACCCCCTCCCACTTGTCATTACTGGCTGCAAACTGCACGAGAGAATATTACAATGTCAAAACACATAGAGAAGGCAGTATAAGCTTGGTCAATGGGTAACTGGGGGGGGGGGAATTTATATATATATATAACAAAATACAGGGGTCCCCTCTCTGCGCTCAGAGTTTAAGGAAGCAGCACCTCTGAAGGATCCTCTGTTAGATAGGATCCAGGAAATAGAAATGAGAGAAAAAAGAGGGTTTCAGAGGGCGCTAGAGTAACACAACAATTAAGGTAAAAAATTGTATTTAATACAACAAGTTCTGCGAATATAATTTCGCATAAAATACCCTATCCTGGCATGACAAATATACAAATGATTGTACAAATATACAGTTTCAGGTGGATTGATGAATAGCTCAAATACAGTTCACAAAAATGCACAACTCTGATGGGTTGATAGTGGAAAGCCAAACGCGTTTCGTCATTCTCATGACTTCATCAGGGGCAACTTCATCAGGAGAAACTCAGCAATTGCTAAAGCTAAGCAAAATCCGAGTCAAGAATGAATTTCAGAATTTCGCATTTGATAACAAAGTAGATAATGTCCGATAGTAGCAAAAGAGCATGAATTCTCTCCAGCAACTACAGATGTTAGGCTCAGCGGAATGAGACCCACACAAATAATGCTGTATTAAGGCAGTGTGCATGCAGCTTGAATTCACCAAGGTGGATTCAAGCTGCATGCACACTGCCTTAGGACAGCATTGTGAACTGTATTTGAGCTATTCATCAATCCACCTGAAACTGTATATTTGTACAATCATTTGTATATTTGTCATGCCTGGATAGGGTATTTTATGCGAAATTATATTCGCAGAACTTTACCTTAATTGTTGTGTTACTCTAGCACCCTCTGAAACCCCCTTTTTTCTCACATATATATATATATATATATATATATATATATATATATATACATACACACACACACACCACATGAATAGCCTGATTGTCCCTCTGTGTACCTTACTCAGTAGGAGCCTTCACAAGCTCAGCGCTGCCTCTGATTAAAAACCCTCCAATGACAAGGCCGCTGCTGCTGCCAAATGCCCCTGCAGTGTGATCACCAGGTTTTTTTTTAATGGTCTAATTTTGACCTTCATGATTGTGGAGTTTATAATGTTTTTCCCTTTTTATATTTTAAGAATAAAACTGATTTTAGTGGTACCACAACTGTTTAATTATTAATTCTTTACAATATTTATTGGATATTAGTGCAGTCTTTTCTTTTCTTTCTCTTGTATTTTTTGGGGCGTGACACCCCCCCACCATTGTACTGCTGCATGACATAGCAACTCACACCTCTGCGCCTCCAACAGGTAACTTAATTACCTAACTTCTTTTTTGCAGCCAGTAATTATCCTGTTAGTTGGGCTGTACAACAATGTATCATAGTACCGAGGTTAGCTGTGATAAAAGGGTGGATAGTGCAATTATTAGTATTGGAAAATAAGAGTGGTATCATGCACTATTTTAGTTTTAGGAAAAGCAATCTAGATCATGTATCCAGAAGCTACAGCCATTTGTTTAGGCTGATGGAAGTTTGTGATTTTTCTTACTGTGCATTTTCTGCACTTGTTACTAAGACAGATGTATATCTAGGGTTGCCTGTTGATTCATATCCTACACCTACACCAAGACCCGGGGTATCAACCAAGGTGCATAGGAAATTAGAAGGCTTGATGTTAATTTTGTTGCAAAGTTATTCCAGGTATCAGAAACACTAGTGACTCATACAGTACTAAAGGGGCCATCGTCTAGTGATATTCAGGTATACTGAAATGGAACCAGGAGCCACCGGGTCACTGCACAACCTCTCACCTAATGATCAAGGCCAAAGACCTGCACCAGAAGCAAGTCAACCCCTGCAAATCAAAGCAGCATTGTACTGTCAGAGTGGAACCAGAAACCAAACCAGGAATAAGCTTGAGGAAGCTATATACGTAGTACTACTTTCACACAATCCACTGAGGAACTCAAAGCAGAGAAACAATACATGTAAATACAGTAGGAGACCATCTATTCTATCTTCCTTAGGCCATGGCTCAGCAGGGCTAGCCATGGCTATCCTATTGTTCTCAGCTGCAATACAATACATAAAACAATACAGTAGGGGATTAGCAGAGTAATCCAATTACTCACTTGGGGCCAGATTCTCTAAACTTCATAAGTGATAAAATGGAGAGTGATAAACAGCCAGCCAATCAGCTCCTACCTGCCATGTCACAGACTGTGTTTAAAAAATGTCAGGCAGGAGCTGATTGGCTGCCTGTTTATCACTCTCTATTTTATCACTTTTGAAGCTTAGAGAATCTGGCCCTTAATCCTATTATAGGGATAGATGACAGTGGCTACATCTGTAGCTGTAAAAAGAGCATATAGACTCTGATACTGTGTACACACGGTGAGATTTGAATTTAGATTTTGACTATATAGTAAATATAGCATGCAGATCGCATACAGATTGCACAGATTTTTTTACCTTGCAATCCCTATGCGCGCTACCGTGACAGCACGGATAGACAGGGCTGTAATGACTATATAGTGCAAATCTAATGCAGATTGAATGAATTGTATGTAAATAGTACAGAGTTACCAAATATTATATAGCACTTGAATCTTAAGTCGAATAGCAAGGGAATCTCACTGTGTGCACACACCATGACCCGATCATGTATTCCAGCCCTGGAAATTGCCAGCCCAAGACATCAGCATACAATACTGGGAAACCAATAGTAATCAACTAGAAAATCCAAATGAGCTATAGAGCGCAGAGCGGAGTCCACGTCCTCCTCCATTGTGACAAAAGAACACTATGTCATTTTGGATCATGATGCAAAAAATATGCTAAGTATGCAAGCCTGGGAATCATGTCCCTAAACGTCTCTTTCATGCTCACAGTCTACCCCAGCTGCGTCACCCCTGTCTGTCTGCCCCTCCCCTTCAGAATGTAAGATTTAATGACTAGGGCCCTGATACCTCATGCACTTTTTCTTCTTTTACTTAGACTGTTCTACTCCATACTGCCTACACCAGCTCCTAACCCTTGTTCTCTGACACCCTGAGATAAGTGTCATGTGGCTGTCATTGTTGACCTTGGGCTGCAACAATGCATATATACAGTACCTTACAATTGTCCTACTTTGTCTGGCACTGTTATGCACCATACACATGGGGTGAGTCCGCCTCAGCGCTGAGCGATCTAGTTTAGCTAAGATTTCTCAACACTCGCGGCACGGAATCAAGGATGTGTGCTGAGCAGTCTGTCATGGCCGTGTTATCAATTGAGAGAACACTGGCAATGACTAGATTTTTACTGCATGCAGTAGACTCTCTAGTCAGGCAATAGCCGGGACCCATACACGCGTAGCGATCCGTTCTTCATTTCTAAGCGATCCAGTCATATTTCTTAGAAATGGGGCTTTAATCGCCCCATGTGTATTCCCAATTAGTCACTGTTTTCTTGCTTTGCTTATTTGTTTATGTACTTTGTTAGGCACAGGAACTCTTGTGGTGCAATATAAATAAATAAATATATATATATATATATATATATATATATATATATAGTTCACGAAAAGCAGGCACACTCCCTCACGCTGACAACTGCCGCGGTGCAAGTCATAAAGCATATATATATCGAAAGCGCTGCACCCATCGGACTTCACACAGCTCTCAATTAAAGACTCATAGTCAGCTGTAGTTCAGCAACGTTTCGGGATTTTATTATCCCGTCCTCAGGCTGTTACACAAACAAACTCCATGACATACAGTGCTCACTGAAATACCTGCAGGGCTCTGCCGCCCACGCCCGGCTCCCGCCTTCCGCCCCTCCATGCTTGCACGGGATTGCCTCTCCTCTCTGCACCTCCCGGCTTCAGGTGTGACGTCAGGCTGAGCCAGCGTCTGCAGCAGATTCCTGTTACAAAAAATGTGAAACAAATTAACAACATCAAAAAACGTAAAAGAAAAACATAACAAAAGTTAAAAAAGCAGCATAATCATCAGTATACATATGTCCAATCACCTATTCATATTATGGATTATTCATAAATAGTCTTACTTACAAAAATATGTTATAGTTTAGATGATCATTTAACCCTTTTGGTTTTACTGTGTCAAGTGTATGAATCCACTTGGCTTCACATCTCAATAATTTGAGATGTCTATCCCCACCCCTGCCATCATCTGGAATATGGTCAATGATCATATGGCGAAAATTGGCTAGATTATGCCTAGCTTCAAGAAAATGTTTGGCAATGGGCTGATCTGCTGTCTTGCCATTCAGGGCTGCCCTAATTGCAGATCTATGCATACCCATGCGTTCTTTAAATGAACGCATGGTTTTGCCTACATAATTGAGGCCACATGGGCATTTAACCAGATAGACAACGAAGGTTGTGGAACATGTCAAATTGTATTTAATTGTATTTAAGGGTTAAATGATCATCTAAACTATAACATATTTTTGTAAGTAAGACTATTTATGAATAATCCATAATATGAATAGGTGATTGGACATATGTATACTGATGATTATGCTGCTTTTTTAACTTTTGTTATGTTTTTCTTTTACGTTTTTTGATGTTGTTAATTTGTTTCACATTTTTTGTAACAGGAATCTGCTGCAGACGCTGGCTCAGCCTGACGTCACACCTGAAGCCGGGAGGTGCAGAGAGGAGAGGCAATCCCGTGCAAGCATGGAGGGGCGGAAGGCGGGAGCCGGGCGTGGGCGGCAGAGCCCTGCAGGTATTTCAGTGAGCACTGTATGTCATGGAGTTTGTTTGTGTAACAGCCTGAGGACGGGATAATAAAATCCCGAAACGTTGCTGAACTACAGCTGACTATGAGTCTTTAATTGAGAGCTGTGTGAAGTCCGATGGGTGCAGCGCTTTCGATATATATATATATATATATATATATATATATATATATATATATATATATAAATAATACTAAAAATATAACCCATGGCTAGGAAATCACATCATACGTCTCATTCCATATGGTGCAAAATGCATAGGTGTATGAGGACACATCTGTTGGTAGCTTGTTTTTTTTCCCTGTAATAGCTTGCGCCATATATAAAAACAACTACTGCATTCTATGAGGGGTATTCAATGCTACTGATGGCAAGCTACAGATGGAGCGCCTCTTGTTGCGGGGGCTGACGATAGAATTCCCAGCCTACAATATCCGTCGAAAGGGGGCGCACACACACGAGACGCTTGCGTGCCCCGTTCCGACTGAGCTTCCCGATGCCATCCGCCACACCGCCATCGTCGTCGGTCACCGCCGCCCCCCAGCCCTGCCTGTCTCCCTGAAGCGGACTGGGAAGTGACTGGGACGCGCGTGCCTGTGAGAAGCTAATGCGTACCAGTCTAATGGAGTCCCTCTCAGTCAGCGCTCGCCAGCGGGGATATTCTGTCGAGCGCTGGAGCTGAATGAGAGGGGCTCCATCAGTATGCTGGCGAGCAGTGCTGATAGCTAGCCATCAGAGTATTCTGTTCCCTCCCCTTCACTCACCGGTGGGGCTCACCACAAAATTAATGGTACTTGTTACCTAGAACGGCGCAGACGATTTTGATCCTAGGCATCGCAAGTAAAAAAATCGATTCGGTCGCATCGCATGCGGCCAAAAAATCGCATGCGATGCGACCGACGCGATTCCCGCGATTTTACATAGGGAACAATGTTAAATGGCCCACAGACCCCAAATAGCCACCCTGAAGTGTGAAATGGCCCCCCCAATTGTTAACGCCACCCCACGATCAACGTCAACCCGAAGCATGGCGAGCGCAGCGATCCCGCGAGGGGCGGCGGTACGCGTCCTCTGACCTTTTCATACCCCCACTATCCACGTCGGCGTGGAGTTGAGAATAGAAAGTGTGGCGAGCGCAGCGAGGGGACGCGGATACCTTCACAGGTATCCGCGTCCCCTCGCGGGCTTCACAGGTATCCGCGTCCCCTCGCTGCGCTCGCCACGCTTTGGGCTCGGTGGCTCGCTGCGCTTGCCACACTTTCTATTCTCAGCTCCACGCCGACGTGGATAGTGGGGGTATGAAAAGGTCAGAGGATGCGTACCGCCACCCCTCGCGGGTTGATGCGCTCGCCACGCTTCGGGTTGACGTTGATCGTGGGGTGGCGTTAACAATTGGGAGGCCATTTCACACTTCACGCGATGGGCGCCGTTCTAGGTAACAAGTACCAAATTAATTTGCGGCGAACCTTGCCGTTTAAGGGGTTCCTCGCCATCCTCTTGATGAGGAGGATTCCGCCCAAACATTGAATACAGCAAGGATGGCTTTTCCTTGCCGAAAATAAGCCATCCTGGCCGTAGAAAAAATGTGTGTGTAAAATTACATTGAATTTTATTGATTACGGTAGTTATACACACACACACACACACAAACACATGCATTAAAAAATCTCCTATGTGTGTATACAGTATAAATACAAAGTAGTTTAATAGATGCAGTAAAAAGAGTTTTCCTTTCTTGGGTATAATGTATATGTTTCTAGCCTTAAGCTGTATTTATTAAAATACACCAATGATTTACTCTGCTTGTTACTTCTACCTTAATTTTCTGGGTCTACTGTTGGCTTGTTTGATTAATGAAGGTTTTTGTCAAATTGAATTGCCTATTAATAAATGCCATGGGCCATGGAGATAATTATAGCTTTTAAATCAGTCTACATTACCATAAGCTACAAAAACATTACACTATGTAAAAAGGCCTAATGATCTCCTAGTTAGCAACGTATACATTTCATTCATTGTGCTCAATGCTGTCTTCCAGTTTTTAACTTTTTATTAAATTTGTTTTATGGGCATTTCTTTGCGCATGCCCGAAACACACAGCTGCTTTTCTTTCTCTCTCAAGAATTAGCGTCCAAGGAGGATTAAAGTTGGGCTTTGGGCGTTTAGTTGGTAAACAAATAAAAAGAAACAGTTTGTTTTACATTTATTGGTCATGTTTTCTTAGAGATGTTTTTTAAATATACATTTTCTTCAGCCAGAACAATATAAAACCTTCTAGTGTGAGTTATTTATCTTGTTTTATTTTTAATACAGTTTGTTCGTATTTACATAAATAAAAGGAAAGTGTTTGGAAAGGCTATCCTGTCTACTAAGATTTAGTAGTTGCATGCTGCAATGTTTATATTCATTTTACATTTAGATTTCATGTAGTTTTTTTACACTGAAATTGCATTATTCAATATATTAGCTTTAAATATTAATGGATTTGGGGTTTAAATATCGATTAAACGCTTAAGGTCAAACCCATGTAACAATCAAATGTATTTCTCAATTGTGTGCTTAGAGGTGATACATCTAGCCTAATGACGCTGCGTCCAGAGATGCAGCTTTTGACTTTGGCATACCCAAAACATGGGGACATGCCTCCATTTTTAGCAACCATCTCTGACACTCTCCTCTCAAATGCCTTCAATCAAAGTCTTATCCCCACTGCTACATATTCGCATTGCACCATGCGCAGTCCGAAAAAACAGGAGCCCATGGGCCTAATCAAGACCTGATCGAAGTACAAATTTGTTCTCAAAATAGGCAAAACCGTGCTGCATTGCAGGTGGGGCAGATGTTAAGTGCAGGGAGAGAGTTAGATTTGGGTGAGTTATTTTCTGTACAGGGTAAATACTGTCTGCTTTATTCTTACACTGCAATTTAGATTTAAGTTTGAACACACCCCACCCAAATCTAACTCTCTCTGCACATGTTAGAACACACCCCACCCAAATCTAACTCTCTCTGCCCCACCTGCAGTGAACATGGTTTTGCCCAAGTTGATCAGGTCTGTATTAGGCCCTGTGCCAAGGCAGAGGCGTAAGTTGGAGTTTGGTACCCCCCAACTCAAATACATTGTGTGTCAACATTCATCTGTGCATATCAACTCAGTGTCCAGCAGCATTGCTTTTTGCAGCGCAGGCTGAGTGGTACCAAACAGGAGCCATCCTGTCTCTTATTGCAGATGTTAGCAAGGCTCCTGGTATAGAGTTAATTAATGACAGGTGTGCCCCACATATGAAGCTTTACATGCAGGTGCCCCTTCAGGGCTTGGAGCCCAGAGGCTGTAGCCTCCATTGCCTCTGGGAGTTACACCCCTGTGCCCAGGACTGAATCAAACTCTTTGTGCAAAATGTTTTGTCCTCTTTCCCCAAACTAAGGGCCAGATGTATCAAGCTTCGAAAGTGATAAAATAGAGAGTGATAAACAGTCAGCCAATCAGCTCCTACCTACCATGTCACAGGCTGGGTTTGAAAAATAAAAGGTAGGAGCTGATTGGCTGCTTGTATATCACTCTCCACTTTATCACTTTTTGAAGCTTGATACATCTGGCCCTAAGATTGTTAGAGGATTATGAAACGTGTATAAGGTTTCAGAAGGCAATAAATGAGTTATTGGGCAAAAATCATGGGCAGTACTTAAGATCTAATCTACAAGCAAACTTAGGGCTACATTTTCTATGCTGTGATTTTAGAACGATGCATAGTAAATTTAGTCTTTCTAGGCACTATGATAATGCCCTGTGTGTTATACATTTATTATAAGAGTTGGACTACCTACACACACTGGCTAATGGATGTTAAAATAATAATTATTGTGCCAAATTAAATGGTACATTTTCCCGTTGTACATACTATTAAATTGTGTTGTCCCGCAATGCGTCACTTTGAATACATCTAGTAATAAATCAGTACTAACCAGGGAAATGTTTCAAATACTTGCTAAGACTGATGTAGTTTCTGCCTTATAATTAATGCAGTGCAGGTACAAACTTAGCATCTTGCAAAAGTACTCAGACTAACAATTTTATTATTTTACTCAATAGCAAAGTCTGCACTAAAATATAATTGATTTGTATTTTATTTCAAAGCAAATTGTTTTATGATAAACAAACCTATAAAGAAAAATACACATACTGTATATTAGTTGTTGGTAGCCGTCTGCATGGGCTCTGCAGCAGGATTTCAGTTTTTTTTCTCTTTACTGTATGTTTAAACTTTTTTGTTGTTTTTTAGTTTTTTTAGATAAACCATCTTTATTTTCTATTTTTGGTCTGTTTGTACCTAATGCAATGTTTCACACACGTATGTTAATGCCTATTTTTTTATTGCACGTAGTAGCGTCTTCGTGTATGCCTTTAATATGTTTTCAATATGCTTTAAAAATACTATACAGTATATTGCATTGATAAAATGATAAGTTTATGATTACAGTGACACCATTCATTATGGGTCATTATGTGCTGATAAGCTGGAGCTGTTGGATGTTCTAAATTGCCCAAGTAACTTAAGGTAGAAGTTATTACTTATAGTTTATCAGCAAATCACTGGAACTAGGATTCATTTTCTTCTGTCTACAGTAGAGTATGACCTGATTTATCTGTAATTCTCAAATTAAGGCCTTTCACAAGCATGTTGACAATGGGCATGATTCATTGATGGAGGCGGTTCACACATGACCCGATTCACACTACAGATTGCCTGGTCACAAAGGGACAACCCAGAACCAGTGAAGGGGGGGGGGGGGGGGGGAGGTGTGAGAAGAGATTTGTGCACAAAGGGTTGACAAAGGGGTATGGACAATACTTCCCTTTTGTGGGTATCTTCACCCTCGGCGGGTCACCAAAATGTTGTAACATGAAAGAGAAAATGAAAAATATGATCGTGTAATACGTTTCAAAACACAAGTTTATTGTAAAAACACTGTGCAAATAATTACCCATAAAATATGGGAATATAACATCAATAAAAAAAGAGGGTAATTGTCCATACCACTTATTCCCGCACAGTATTTATATTCAACTCCATCTTGTCAACCCTTTGCGCACAAATCTCTTCTCACAATACACCCCCCCTTCACTAGAAATTTAGACTATTTCTTTGAGGTATATCCCTGAAAAGAGTAGTGCTGCATCGGGAGGTTTACATACATTAGCGCCATATAATGGAACACTACTCTTTCTACTTTGCACAACCCAGGCCCAGCCTACAGTGTGAACATGGCTTCGAGCTGTTGCGATACGGCTTGAAACTGTATAATAAGCCAGATTAGACCAAGTTTTATGCATTTTGGATCAGTGCTGGAAGTGGGGCAATATACAACGGTATAGCATACCGGCACTTCCTTCAAGCACTGATTTTTTTTATTTTATTATTTACTATGGTGCAGATCCTGGCTCCCCCTCTCATCCACAAGGGGGAGCCAGGTCCTGCTTCACACAGAGCTGTTTCCGTAAGCCTGTATAATGTGCATCACGGTGTGTGGCATATGTATATAGGGTATCACGGTGTGTGGCATATGGATAATTGGTATCACGGTGTGTGGCGTATGGATAATGGGCATCACAGTGTGTGGCATATGTGTAATGAGAATCACGGTGTGCGACATATGCCACACACCGTGATGCTCATTATACATCTGTCGCACACTGTGATGCTCATTACACATATGCCACACACCATAATAAACATTATACATGTCACACACAATAATGCCCATTATACATATGCCACACTAGTGTTCCCTCTAGGAACTGGGGTGGGCAGGTCGCCGCTGCACGGGGGCAGCGTAAGGGGGGCAAACCGGGCCCGCCAACGTCACAAAAGGGGCGTGCCTGTGCCGTGGCGAAAAGGGGCGGGCCCGGCCAGCACCGTGACGAAAAAAGGGCCAGGCCCGGTCGCCGGCATCACTGAAGGGGGCGGCCCCAGCCACCCTGAAGGCTCTACACTGCCGGGGAACCGTCGGACATCGCTATCTACAGCGGCGTCGGGCTTCCCCGGTCACACCAGTGGGGTCGCAGGCAGGCTGTTTTAGCGGGGAGCTGCCAGACTGGCAGGGCACATTTTGCCCTTTAAAAATCGGGCAGGGTGCAGCGCCCCGCTAAAACAGCCTAGCGGGAACACTACCACACAACGTGATGAATTTATACATATGTATAATGGGCATCACGGTGTGTGACATATGTTAAATGGTTGTTACGGTGCGTGGCATATGTATAATGGGCATCAAGGTGTGACATATGTATAACAGGCATCACGGTGTGTGGCATATGTATAATGGCCATCACGGTGTGTGGCATATTGGGCATCACGGTGTATGGCATATGTATAATGGGCATCACGGTGTGTGATCTATGTATAATGGGCTCATTTTACATATGCCACACACGTGATGCCCATTATATATTTGCCACACACCGTGATCTTTATTATACCTATGCCACACACCTTGATACTCAATATACCTATGCCACACACCCTGATGCCCAATATACATATGTTGCTCTTTCTGTGTCCCTGCTGTCCCTCTCTCTATGTGTTTCCCCCGTCTCTCTCTCTGCTGTCACTCTCCCTGTCCCTTTGTCCTTGAATTTTGGCTCATAATGTGTGGCACAATGTGCAAGGGGCACTGGTATTAGTTAGTATAAGGGGTCCTACTAGTGTGGTGTATAAGGGGTATGTGGTGTGGTACGCTACACTTAAAGACACGCCACCTTTTTCAGTGGCCACACCCCCTTTCCCGGAGCGCGCGTGCCTTTGGCTAAATCCTTTATTTTTCCATGCCCCCACTTTAAAATTTCCACTTCGAGCACTGCTTTAGATGCAGGTTATTTTAGAGTTGGACTGTACATAAGGTCCATTTTATTGTATAGGAGTCGAATTTCTGAAAGTGCATATCAAGAATATGTATGTAGAAGTTCATAGCCAGGTTTACATGACATTGGCTTTAATCCCCTTACCCCTAGAAGTGAAAAAGGGTTGAGTACAGAGGTGGTGACCAAAATAGTTCTGAAACATTTCCTGCTATGACTTTTGTATTGTGCTCTCTGTCTTTTTTATTGCGCTAGCTCTCAAGACAATATTTACCTTTGTGTATGTTTTATTATGTAGATGACACTATTACATTATTATATTGTGTCCAAATATGTGACTATGGGGCCCAATTATCATGTAATATCTGTGGCTAAATCCCTGAATGCACAAGTTTTTAGGGGTTAGCCACGAATATTAAGTACCGCCATCATGTATGTAGAAGGGATCGCAGCAGATATCTCCGATTCCCTCCATTGGTGCTGGCAGCTGCATCCCCCATTAGGTTCGATGGGGGATGCGATGTTGCTCAATTTACCAATATCCGGGGGTCAGAACCTAAGCATGCGTGTGCAGAAACACACACCCCCGGCACCCGGCTGAGTGCATTGCAGGGACAGGCTCCTTTCGGGGCTCCTATCCCTGCATGTGCACGGACATACATCACGCAGATAGGATCGCATATTTTAATGTGATCTTTTACTGCTCAGTTTACAATGATCATTAAAACTAAATGTTTCTCTTATAAATATTTCTGGCTGGTTTTCTCCTTTCATCATGCTTTCCTATCTTACAGCATGTAGTAGGTTACTTTAATAACAATATAGTCACAGTGGTTTGCCTGAAGCTTGTACCACTATGGGGTCAATTTAATGGGATACGGTCACTGGTCACCAACCATTAGGTCTACAAGCATTAGGTCGACATGACTGAAGGTCAACTCATTCAGGTACGATTCAGTGTCCATGAAAAAAAGCAGTGAAAAACCCCATGTCGACCTAATGACCCTATTGACCTTCCCCATGTCGACCTGTTGATCTAATGACCCTGTCGACCTAACTTATGTTGACCTTCAGTCATGTTGATCTTCCTGCATGTCAACCTTCAGTCATGCAATGGTGTCCATTGCAACCAGTCATTCTACTTATTATTTATATAGCACCTTCTACAGGATAAAAAAAATCTGAATGGTTGCTAAGGGCAACATCAATCACTTCCAAAAACTCACCCACTGGGAGTATATTTACCCCCTGGTGCCTAGGGCCGCTATCAGAAATTGTATATTAAGTATTGTTTATTTTTATTTTTTTATTGAACTATAGTACCTAATAGTCTGTAGGTTGAAAGCGCTTTGTGATAGGAACTTTGGAACTTCAGTTTTGTTTGTACTGTGGTCCTACAGGCGCTTCAAAAATGACAGCATTGATAATATTGCACAGCACTGCACATTATTTTGGTGCTTTAGAAATATTTTAGGTACTTGTTTCCTAGCACGGCAATATTTTCATCTTATGGCATCTTATGCGATCACATCGCATGCCATATAGCCGCATACAATGCATGCGATGCGATGCAATGGTATACGATTTTTTATTGTACAACCACCCTGATGGGTCCTTACAATGTTAAATAGCCCCCCATACCCAACACCACTCCCACGATCAACACCAACCCGAAGCGTGGCGAGCGCAGCGAGCCCGTGAGGGGCGGCGGTATGTGTCCTCCGACCTTTTCATACCCCCACTATCCACGTCAGCGTGGAGTTGATTTTAGATAGTGTGGCGAGCGCAGCGAGCCACCGAGCCAGAAGAGTTGAGAGCGCAGCGAGCCCCGCGAGGGGACACGGATAACATTACATGTATTGCGCTGCCCCTCGCCACGCTTCGGGCTGGTATTGCGCGTTCCCTCATAGGGCACGCTGGGGTATCTAAAAACAACTCCACGCCAACTTGGATAGTGGGGGTATGAAAAGGTCGGAGGACGCATACTGCCGCCCCACCCGGGCTCACTGCGCTCGCCACGCTTCGGGTTGGCGTTGATTCTGGGGGTGGCGTTGACTATGAGGGGCCATTTCACATTGTAAGGACCCATCAGGGCACTTGTACCATCAAAAATCGTATACGATATTTTACAACATCGCATACCATTGTATACCTTATTTAGTGTTATGGTATACGATGCGATGGGCGCCGTGCTAGGAAACAAGTACCATATTTTATAATAATAGAAAACAGCCTTTATAATGTGGATGATAACTATTCAAAGGTATAGAGGTGGACAGGTCTGGACTCAAATGAAAAAGAAATGTTATTTCCTCTAGCCCTCATCTCCCCTCCACAGCCCCCATTCCACAGTGATACAGCACACATTGGTAATCATTTTCCCTGTACCCTACTGCATGTTAACACTACACATATACAATAAAAGTCAGATCAAAGGTATTTTCTAAATGCAGTTTCCCACCCTTGCCATCTGATATTGGCATAGCCTCCCGATGAGTACACTGTGGGTACAAGTGAGTCTAGAAATTCCCTGGTCTCAGTCTCCCTGATTAATGTGCACTTGCACGGCCACCTTCTTGTCTGTATTTGTGTGTTATAAGAAATAATATGCATGAATCCTCTTCACACACTTATTTTTCATTTTAATTGCATATTTGAGGCTGCTGTGACAGCTGTAAAGGTTATAGTTAAGACCAATTGTTCATACATCTATAGCAGCTCGTCTCATTACTGTGCAGTAATAATTGATATGGAGAAGAGGTGGGTAACAGCCGAGAGGCGCATAATTTCACATGATGAAGATATTTTTTTATAGTAAAAGTGGCAGAAGATGAAAAAACGGTGCATGATTTACGGAGCAGCCTTTTAATAATGGTCGGCGCTCGTACAGATTTGGAATAATTTATAGAAAAAGTACCAGGGAGTTTGTGTTTTAACTGGCTGGAAAGTGCAAAGTCAGGCTGTTCTCATGCGTGCCAGTTGTAAGTCAGGAAATCATTAGAGATAACTACATTTATCATTATTAATTCTGCTCAGTTCGGGCATGTACAGCACTTTCACATTTTCCTTTTGGCAATTTACAGATATCATGATTCTGTGCACCTGTCTAATCGATGGAGCGGAGGGTTCTGGGTAATTCTGCATTGGTACCAAAAATGCTGTCGGTACTTGTGGAGTATCACGGCTCCCACGACCTGCATCGTATGCAGATCGTATGCTAAAAATCGCATCGCATACGATCAAATCGCATGTGATGCCATGCGATCGCACCCGATTTTGCACTGAAATGCATCAGAATGCATTGAAATGTGTATTAAACTTGTGAAATGCCCCCAAATGACATTTTTCATAGTGCACCACCCCCACTATCAACGTCAACCCGAAGCGTGGCGAGCGCAGCGAGCCCGCGAGTGGCGGCGGTACGCGTCCTACGACCTTTTCATACCCCCACTATCCACGTCGGCGTGGAGTTTGAGAATAGAATAGTGTGGCGAGCGCAGCGAGGGGACGCGGACACCTTCACAGCTATACGCGTCCCCTCGCAGGCTTCACAGGTATCCGTGTCCCCTCGCGGGGCTCGCTGCGCTCGCCATGCTTCGGGCTCGGTGGCTCGCTGCGCTCGCCACACTATTCTATTCTTAACTCCACGCCGATGTGGATAGTGGGGGTATGAAAAGGTCGTAGGACGCGTACCGCCGCCCCTCGCGGGCTCGCTGCGCTCGCCACGCTTCGGGTTGACGTTGATAGTGGGGGTGGTGCACTATGAAAAATGGCATTTGGGGGCATTTCACTAGTTTAATACACATTTCAATGCATTCTGATGCATTTCAGTGCAAAATCGGGTGCCATCGCATCGCATCGCATGCCATCGTATGGCATCCGATGCGATCGCATACTATTTTTGAGCAAAAATGCGCAAAAATCGGTAAAAATCGTAATTGGATGCCATCGCATCGCATCGTATGCCATCGTATGGCATCCGATGCGATTGCATACGATTTTTGAGCAAAAATGCTCAAAAATCGGTAAAAATCGTATCGCATCGTATGCCACTACATATGGCATACGATGGCATACGATGGGAGCCGTGATACTCCACAAGTACCATGCTGTCTGATGCTTGTCACTCCCCACATAACACAAAAAAAAATAGATTTGTACACAGAAGAATTGCTATGGGCAATTATAATCCAATGCGGCAATTATTGGTATACTGCACATGTGCTGAGATCGTCGTGTGTGAAGGACCCTCTGTGATCTCACTCACAATGAGGATTTCAGTAGGAGTGAATAGTGATTGACAGGAAGTGACCGCTTAGCAGGGGATGCGGTTAATTTGCCGGCGGTCGGGATCCCGGCGGTCGGAATCCCGACACTGGAATCCCGACCGCCGAAATCCCGAAACTTTCTCCCTCCGTGGGTGTCCACGACACCCATAGAGGGAGAATAAAATAGCGTGCCGAGCGTAGCGAGGCACCGGGCCCGCTGCGTGGCGAGCGCAGCGAGCCCGCAAGGGGGGGCGATCCATGTCCCCCCCTTGTCGGGATTTCGGCGGTCGGGATTCCAGTGTCGGGATTTCGACCGCCGGGATCCCGACCGCCGGGAAATCGTATCGGATCCGCTTAGCAGTGTTAATGGAGTGTTTATGGGGAGTGGCTGAAAAATCAAATTCGTAGTGTGCATCCTCGTACATTCAACAACATGACGCCTGAATCTTTATTGCTTGTCCAGTCTCCATAACCGTGACCAACCAACTGTAGCAATTGCTAATGAGTTTGTATGTTTTGCTAACAGAAGTAGCTCCATAGCCCATGTCTAAACTATGGCCCTCCAGCTGTTGTGAAATTTCAAGTTCCATCATGCCTTGCCACAGTTTTGCTATTAGAGAGTGCTAAAACTATCGCAAGGCATGCTGGGATGTGTAGTTTCACAACAGCTAGAGGGCCACAGTTCATAGTTACCTACCCTCCTGAAGTCTGCAGGAGACTCCCTGAAATAACAGCAATCTCCCTCTCTCCCTGATTTAGTGTTCCTTGTAGGAACTTCGGCGGGCAGGGCGCCGCTTTAAAGGGGGCAGCGTGAAGGGGGCGGACAGTGTCCACCGATGTCACTATTTTGGGTGGTCCTGGACCGCCGACGTCACAAAAGGGGCGTGCTTGGGCCGCGCATGACGAAAAGGGGTGGGCCTGGCCGCCGGCGCCAAGAAAAGGGACGGGCCCGGCCACCCCGAAGGCTTTGCACTGCCGGGGAAGCGCTGGGCATTGCTATCTACAGCGGTGCCGGGCTTCCCCGGTCTCACCTGCAGGGAGCAAGGCAGGCTGTTTTAGTGGGGCGCTGCCAGAGAGGCAGGGCGCATTTTGCCCTTTAAAAATCGGGCTAAAACAGCATAGCGGGAACACTATGATTAGTCTAGCAAGCTCCCTCATCTCACCTAGCCCACATTACACTGTTATATTTTTTGGGAAAAAGGAATTAGAGATAGATACATTTACATCAAATCATCAGCCCCATTTCCCAGCACTAGTAGCTCCTACTAACTGCTCTGGGGCTCATCTAAATTTGGATATAAATAATTTTAAAAGATTCCTCTCAGATATAGCAGTACACACTCACGCTTCTAGGTGCCACGTTCACAATCTCTTTTCACAATCTCTTTGGGTGGAGCATGACACGCCCCTCAAATTCTGCTACCAACTATAATCTCCCTGAAACAGTTTGGCCATGCCTTGCCTAGAATACTGCAATCACATTTGTGTACAAACACAAGTTATACCCATAGCCAGTAGTGTAGTACTTACCCTTTAAGTATGAAGGGTATAGAGGGTAAGTAGTACTTACCTTTTCACATAACAAACCTGTCAGGTTCTTCAGTTATGGGTGAAAATTTGATCTCTGTCCATACCTGAGAAATGCTGTGTTCCCTTTAAAGAAGTCAATCATTAGTTGTGCTATTATTATTATTTTGTTTTTGTGTTAATACTTTGGCACTATATACAGGTTTGCGTCTATTTATAGTGCTACCAGTGGAACCAAGCAACATGACAGTAGCAATATGGCAGCTGCAAGAGTATGAAGGGATTTTATGAGGCAATGGAGTGAGTGAGCTACCTTCTCTCAGTTCCCAGCACACACATATAATGCAGATTACCAAGTGAGAAAAACACTTTTTTTATGATTGCTGTAACGTTGCCTACATTTTACCATCACATATGTAAAGTTGCAGTCTAATATTTTTCCCATGATAATATCCCACTTTACACGAAAAGGCCCAGAGCAATCACCGTACCCTGCATCGCCAGCCTTGGACTGCCCCCAGATCGCCAGTACAGCGCCACTAATTTACATTAACAAACTTTTCTAAACAAGAATTGATTTTAGTTTAAAATGCAGCAGAAACTCTATTTGATCTCCATCCTCTAAACATAAATATTTTATGGGTTTTCTGCCATAGACTTTGCCAATACCCAACAACAGCAACAACAAACCCATTAATTGTAGTGAAACAGAGTGCTATTTTATTTCAAAGCCAGTTTTTCGACCGCGGTATTGCTAGACTGTGGTGCAGGAGGGGTTAAATCATTTTAGGCCCCTGGCAGGGAACAGATACAGTTTGACACTCAATTTCAGCCAGTAATATATATCCTACAGTGCACGGTTGGCAACATAATAAAACAGGCTGAACTTAGGAAGAATATGTATGATTCCAATGACATGTTTTTCTAGGTAGTTGAATTTAGAGGCAGTAGACTCACAGCACAGTGATGCAAGGTATACTTTGATAAAATGCTGAATGAACATTATTTGTAACTGTCAGAACGCACAAATCATAAAGTAACAGAATTTGTGTGTGCCGCAGTGCCTCCTATATGTCAGCTTATTTCCATGTGCTGATATATATCTCCTTTCATCCCCCCTGTGCATAGACAAAGGGGAAATAAATTGCAGAATGAGCAGTCATATTTAATCAGAATCTTAATGGAGAATTAATAGCTTATTTCTATCAAATGTCACATGTGGTAATAGTAAATTAAAGCAAGACCTGGGATAAACAAAAGTAGTTGACAGAAACTTCACTGAAGGAAATACTGTAGATGTTTTAGATCTCCATTAGTGGCCATTTTTTTCTGAACGTTTTTATTGTACAGAATATCCCCATACCTATGGGAAGATTGGATCTCTAGGTAGGTTCACCACTGGGCTGGTCCCAATACAGACTCTGGGCCTTATTCAGACCTGATCCCTGCTGGGTGAATTTGCAGAGTTCTGCGATCAGGTATTCACCTCCCAGACAGAGTGAAAACCCGCCTTGTGTACGCCTCTTCCAGAAAACGCCAGGGCAAGCTTGCGCTTTTCCGGACACTCCCATAAAATATCCTGTTACCACCCACAAATTGCTGCTTCCTGTCAATAAAGTTGCGAGGGGATTGCGAAAAGAGAAATTGCTGAATTTTGTTGCTGATCCGTAAATCATGCGATAATCGATTTCCTGGTAAATATGCAGATTTGAATAACCCCCTTTGTGTGTCACTCAAACACAAAGTTGCCATGGCTACGGCTAATGGGATCTGGATGCAGTTAGCCAGGAGAAGGGGAGGGCTGTGTAGAGCCAATCCTTTATCTAACAGAGCTGTCCTATCAATCCGCTGGCATGCCCACCCGCCAACCACTCAGCCAGCCTGCCGCGCACAAGCTTGCCCGCAAACCAGTCTGCACACTTGTATGCTGCAGCTCTGCACTGTATATGTGATCCCTGGTGATGAGGAAGCTTCATGACTGAGCTCCTTTGTCTGCTACCAGCAAGTAGCAACCAATGTGTTTAATTATTTATTTATTTATTTATTTCGTTCGTTTGGGAGCAAATGCTTGTTTTATTGCTGTGGAGCAAATTGGTGTTTTTTTAAATTACTGTAGATGCAAATGTATTTTTTTTTTTTTTTTGTGGACAGTACATTGCACACATTGTAAGCCATACTTAGATGGGTGATCTAACCTAAGAGGGGTTGGTGCAAGTTTATATTTGTATGCATCTAAACATGCACAAAGCATTATTGCAGCATCTGTAGACACTGAATTTGGGTGTATCAGTCCTTGCACATTTATATCTATGGATGTACACCAGGGAATGGCTGTGTAGCAGCATTTGCATAAAGTTCAAGACGCAGCTGCTGTAAAAGACACAAGGAAGGCCAAAATAGTGTCCAACTCAGAATCAGGCTCTATGAGTGGGGGATACCGGCCTCCTCGACAGACCACTGCCTCTCAAAATACATTGCCCCATAAGGGATACTTCTCAATCCACCCCTGCCCATACCCTATAAATAGTTAGTGTTCTAAGCCCACATTCTGTAGTACCTGGCAAAGTCACCACTTTTGCCATTGGTTACAGTCACTGGAGTTTAACATTGTGCCACAGAAGCCATTAAATCAACTCTATCAACAGGTTGCACTGGAAAGCAGTATTCATTAGCTTCCTCTGGAAATCAGTATTACAGACAATGACTGCCATTCCTCTTAAATAAGAGGTTCTCAACATGGGACTCTTTAGGTTCTGCTTGTTGAGGAGCTTGTTAGTATAATCTTAGTTTGAATCATTCTGTAACTTAATCCAATGATTTATTGTAAATTAAAAAGAAAAATATTCCGTTCCCAATTACAAGCTAGCCAAAAGTCCGGTAATATGGGTCAAAAAAGATGAAATAGTAATGTTATGTTAGTTATGCATGATGTGATATCTGCCGCCATGTGTACATAGACCCATCTGTAAAATCTGTCCTGTATCTATAGCAAAGTACTACAGATATGTCCTCATACACTGTAGCTTCCTTTGCACCAAACAGTCCCCTCTTGGCATTCTAGGTCCCTGGTGTTTCGAAAAAGTGTATTTTGTTGCTCGATACATGCACAAGTGAAATATCTGTAAGAGACAAAACTACTTTGTGTGATTAGACTGATCAATTTGATGTGTGACATTGATATATCTGCATGCGAGTGAGTCTGACTCTGTATACAAAGTGCTACTATGCGGCGGCTGAGGCTTTTTTTTATGCCAAGTTGCATTGTGTTTCATCTGCGACTTTGTAAGTGTTTAAAACAAATTTGTGTGTGGCAGAAGTCGCATCCTGTGGTCTTTAGTACACTGTGAGTGGTATTTCACTACGTTTGCCATGCAAATAATAGTAATATTAGCACATCATGTTAATGTTTTTATTTTGGGCTCACTTGTTCAATAGATAAGTATAAGTGCTGAATAAAGCTCATGTATACACTCATTTTATGTACTGTCAAGTCCGTTGTGAGAACTGCTGGAAAATAGCTGGTGTACATAATTTGTTTATTTATCTGTCTGGTATAAGCGCTCATGGCTGTACTTTCGTTACAGACACAGATCCCCGCGTCTTGGAGAAGCAAGAACTTCAGCAGCCAACATACGTAGCTTTGAGTTACATCAACAGGTAGAATTTGTTTTGGGTTCTGTATATTTAAATGTAAATAAGTTTTAGCACCACAAGCAACATTATTTTTATTGTCACTGTGTCATTAAATCTGCGCACTCTGCAATGAGCTGTGCAGGAGAAATGTGTTGGCACTGGTATGCAGTCTCCAACAAGGTGGTGACTGATTCTGGAACTGTACCATGGAAACTGAGGCAGGCGCAGCCACATTGTGGAGCGGTGTAGCCAGATTTACGACCTCACGAATACAGCTTTGTTGTTTTACTAGAAAGATTGGTAGTATTATGGTTTTTAGCAACCGCTCAAACAAATGAGCTCATTTTATCTATCTATTGTCACTGATGCTCTGTCATCAATGCCCAGAATCATATATAGCCATTTGTTACATTTATTTTTAATTATTAATAATATAGTGATTAAAAAATTAGCCTAGTTGTAGGTCTTAAGAGGTTTTAATCCTGGTGGCCGTCCTCCAAGACATGACTATATACGCCTTAGTGGTTATTGCACATAGATTATTACCGGGCAGAAGTTTATGCCCATATCTGTCTGATTTAAAATGGTGAACTATGATTGACATTTGCTAGCATTCTATTAACCTAGCAGCAACCAATCAACATCTCCTACCTGTCCACATATTGAATAGTAGAAGCAGTTGAGCTGTCTGTATAAGGACACTTGTAGACACTTTTCACTTCAGCCACACATGCATTAAACTACTGCAATTGCTTAGGGTTTTTCATCTCTGCTCTACAATAGATGTGTGGTCCATTGCTGAGTGGACAGCAGTGTTTCCCACAGAAGACAGTGTATGCCAGATCTTGCCAGTGAGGGGTATGGATTAAAAGATATTCCAAAAAAGATAGGGAATTGATGGCGCTTGACTGGTGTGTCCAATGATGTGATGAACTCAGGGTGGGAAACAATAAATAAAAAAAACGTGTATAAGTGACACAAAAGGGCAAAATGGTAAGTGGGGTATGGGGAATCCCAGCAACAAATATTGTACCGAGACTCACACTGAAGTGATGTGCTTGAAGTGCATAAAGGTATCTTTAGGGGTACACCGACTGTGTTATGAACAGTTGCTCTGGCATGCGTACCATACTCACTGGTGAAAATGTGGGAATAAAGTGTCTAAAGGTATCTTTTCAAACTGTCAATCCAAATTCATAATATCGGTCACCAACCATTCAATCGGGGTGGCACAAATGATGGCGTACCGTACTCACTGCGAATGCAGGCAATATCCACATATAAAGGTATCTTTTATGCAGACCGTCCCCCAGGAATCCAATCTCAATATTTCCCAAATGGTTAAGCCGGAAAACGAAGCGGAAGGTGCCAGTCTAAGTGTAAAAGTTTAATAAAAACGGCCTGTAATGTGACCAATTGGCCAATAGCTACAGTACAGATAAAATAAAGTAACAAAAAAACTCACTTGTCATCCAACATGTTTCGGTGGTCCCAGCCGCCTTTATCAAGGATAGCTACATGCCCCCCCCCCCTCGCAGCGTGTGTTTGCGAGCAGGGCCTGCAAATGGTTGTTTAACATAAATATCCATTTACAGTCTGTGGGTGAACACCCACATCAATCGATGGCCGCCAACCATCGAATGATGTGGAACGTGCACGCATATATAGATTTGCGTGCACCCTCGGTAGGATATGGGCGAGCAGCCAACGTCATGGTGTGACTACCATGGAAACGCCATGGACTACCATGGAAAAGCCTTGGGTGCGTGGACTTGGTGAATAGTCTGTTCCCCGTGGTCGCCGCACCTGGCGTATGCACGGAAATGACCCTGCGCATGCGCATACGCCCACCATCGGTGCAAATGTTCTGGTCCGTGCAAACGGACCAGAATAACTCCCATAGAGCATAGATCCATTTTACACTTGCTGACAGTAGGGAAATGCAACAGGAGCCATATTGAGCTGAGTAGGCAATATCAATAAATATAGTCTATCGATGAGGTCACATTGTAATGTAATCGAGATACTTATACAGGACACATAGCTTTGATTTTTGAGAAACAATCAGAGCAGCCCCCTAGCAATATTTCTATTCTTTAGACGAGGATGGTAGGAGGGTTTACATGGTAGTAGTAGTAGTAGGAGTAAAATTAAGGAGCAATACTCGTTTACTACTCCATTCGAGACAATTTTCATTGTGAATCAATGACATATAACACAAAAGTGCGCTCTAACTCACTTTGTTCTGGTCCATATATTTTTTAAAGTATTGTTATATTGTGTTGGATGGTAATTCAGACCTTCATGCACCCAGATAATATAAGCACGGTATTTCATAGTTCGGGATATTCAGATGGTCGAAATCACAGCAGAGGAATCCAAATGGTCAAAATCCAGATGAATTGAGTATTTTAACCCTGACCAACCCCTCCCACAGTCTAACCCTAATTGTTCCCTTTTGATAGCCTAACCTGAACCATCTACCTAGTGCCTAGTGCCCTGATACTCACGGTCAGCATCAGTCATGATTGTGACTGCCCGGATACTGACCATAGACATCCTGACTACATCCTCTGTAGGAACTACTGATACCAGTGCTGCCTGGAAAAGTTCAAATACTCTTTAGGTGCATATGTGCTGAGCCTTGGAGGGAGATAAAATACAAACCAATAAGATCCCAACTGTCATTTTGTGACCTGGCAGTTAGGGGCTGATTGGCTTGTGATGTATCTCTCGTCTCCTCTTTATCATTCTCCAAGACTTAGAAAATCTCCCCCACCCCACCCAATAGTGTCCAGCAATATGATAAAACAGGAGAAGGTACTCTTTACCTAGCACGGCGCCCATCGCGGGCATCGCGGCCATCGCATGCACTAAAAAACGGGTGCGACGCGATGGCCGCGATGCCCGCGATTTCCCATAGGGAACAATGTTAAAATTGTCAATGGACGCGATTTTAGTGTTCAATGCCTCAATGCCCGCGATTTTTCCATAGGAAACAATGTTAAATGGGCCACAGAGCCCAAATAGTCCCCCTGAAGTCTGAAATGGCCCCCACAATTGTTAACGCCACCCCACGATCAACGTGAACCCGAAGCGTGGCGAGCGCAGCGAGCCCGCGAGGGGCGGCGGTACGCGTCCTCCGACCTTTTCATACCCCCACTATCCACGTCGGCGTGGAGTTGAGAATAGAATAGTGTGGCGAGCCCGAAGCGTGGCGAGCGAAGCGAGCCCCGCGAGGGGACGCGGATACCTTCACAGGTAAACGCGTCCCTTCGCGGGCTTCACAGGTGTCCGCGTCCCCTCGCGGGGCTCGCTGCGCTCGCCACGCTTCGGGCTCGGTGGCTCGCTGCGCTCGCCACACTATTCTATTCTCAACTCCACGCCGACGTGGATAGTGGGGGTATGAAAAGGTCGGAGGACACGTACCGCCGCCCCTCGCAGGCTCGCTGCGCTCGCCACGCTTCGGGTCCACGTTGATCGTGGGGTGGCGTTAACAATTGTGGGGGCCATTTCAGACTTCAGGGGGACTATTTGGGCTCTGTGGCCGATTTAACATTGTTTCCTATGGACAAATCGCGGGCATTGAGGCATTGAACACAAAAATCGCGTCCATTGACACTTTTAACATTGATCCCTATGGGAAATCGCGGGCATCGCGTCGCACCCGTTTTTTTAGTGCATGCGATGGCCGCGATTTTTTACCCCTGATGACCGCGATGCCAATTGCGGGCGCCGTGCTAGGTAAAGAGTACCCAGGAGAATTAAGCTCACATTGTATAAACATGGTGTGAGCAATTGCCTAGATTTGTTGGGGCTTTTCATAGATTTCTACCAGTGGACTAAACAAAGTGTTTGCATTTTGGGCATGTCCCAATAGAGTAAATGTTTTCTAAGTGTGGTTCAAGAAACCATTTTTCCAGAGATCAGTGAAATAGAGGACATCTTGGATCCTGGATATGGACTGGTTCGAATTTCTCTGACATGAGGCAGAGACTAATGGATCAAAGCCACACATCTCTCATCAGATAATAATTCCTTCTTCTTCCCAATTTTATGCTTGTGACTATGCTGATCATGTGTTTTTATTCATGAACTAAGATCACTACATTGTGCTATCTGAGCTCTCCCGGCCAAATGCAAAAGACAAACTTTAGATGATAAATTCAAACAAGATGTGCACAAATGGCTCCTAGGTCAGGGAAAAGAGAAACATTTCGTGTTGCAGGAAGATTTACGTAGTTGACTTTGTTTTCAATCCTTTTATCAGATATTATGTTCACTAAAATGTAACTTTCTACAACTGGATAAAAACACTTCTTTTTCTTTTACATCTCCGTAGTAAAGATCAAAAAGGATCTATGAGGAACAAAGGAGTATATGTTACAAAGTGCTTCACTATGACCAGTATATACAACTCCGAGACCACACAGTACTCATAATTCACAATACTGTTGATAGAAGCTTTTAAATTATGATATTTAAAATGTTTGTTTCTCAGCTTTTAAATTACAGTTATTTATGTGTACTAAAATATTATAAGACCAAGACTGAGGAAACTCAACATTTTTGTATTGCCGAATCAATTTACCAGTTGACTTTTCCATCTGAAAGTGGACTTTTGTCAGGACAATCATAACATCTCCAACTTCATAAAATATTCTAACATATATAAGGTTCTAGGAAAAGGTGCCAAACACTTTTCAATGTGGGATCTTTTTGTAACCCGGCTTATAAGAAGGGTTCAATTTCATATTATACCCTATTATACAGAGGGCGACCCAGATTTAATATGAAATTGGACCAACCCAGCTTTGCTATATGAAAGGGGTAAAAGAGACTCCCTTAAGGTACATTTTTTGCAGACAATAATTTTAGATCCAATAAACACTTGTGACTTTGGCAAATGCTTATGGATTTCGCTAGAAGCTCTTTTACATACACTAGTCTGTATTTTATGTCCACTGCATGCTACCATTGTAACTTCAGTTTGAGTCAGACCTTGCTTAGATTCCTGAAATGTGCAACACAACTCAGGAGTGGAGCAGTTGGTTTGTAAGATCTGTCTTTGACTTAAGTTGCCCAAAGGCAAAGTGATCAGGAGGATAGATAACCGACCTATTACTTCATAACAAAGCTAAATGGATTTTGATTTGTGGGGTTGGATTTTTCAACAAGGGGTGGCCACAGTTTTCTAAGTGATCTTGTTGTTCACTCTGATCACTGAATAGTACATTTTATTAGGCACCTGGGAAGTTTCCGTACCCTTTAAAAATAAGCTGTTTCATTAAAAGGTCAAATTGATCTAAGAATAACATTGTGAAAGTGATGATGATGATTGCAATAATAATATATTTTTACAAATAATGTTTGTATAAACAAAGAGCTGCAGTGATGTCACTTAATCAGTGACATTCAATTCATTAGAATTATAAGAAGATACATAAAGTGTACAGTAGACTGTAAAGACACTCAACAAATAAGATATATATAAAAAATGTATAAATGTACGTGTGTATTATGTAATACTACTGTACCTACCCTTCCACCGGGAAACATGGACATGTAGCGGGAGGAATCACGTAATTAGGAGTCTGTTTTTTAGCTTTTCTGTAGTATTTAGCAATAAATAATAAGACTATAATACATAATCTGTACCACTTTCTATATTCTTTCTATAATTATATTTTAGCTAATAAATAACATAACTAATTAGTTTTACTGTCTCAGATAGCAAGAATGGTAATTGGTATACACTGAAGGAAGCAAATAATAAAATGCAGAAATTATGAACCTGTAGGACATTTTATGGAGTCGGGAAACCTTTATAAAGAAGTTAGATGCCGAGGTTGACGCCTCTGCTGCATACAGTAGCTCTTGCGAATTGTCTGGCCTTGGCATATTGTGCTTCGCAGACACCCGATGACTCTGGCCAATATATAGCATTCAGTATTGAATCCCGGCGGTCGGGATCCCGGCGTTCAGAATCCCGACGCCGGAATCCCGACAGCCGAAATGCCGACAAGGGGGGGACGTGGATCGCCCCCCCTTGCGGGCTCGCTGCGCTCGCCACGCAGCGGGCCCGGTGCCTCGCTACGCTCGGCACACTAATTTATTCTCCCTCCAGGGGTGTCGTGGACACCCCAGGAGGGAGAAAGTGTCGGCATTTCGGCGGTCGGGATTCCGGCGTCGGGATTCTGAACGCCGGGATCCCGACCGCCGGGATCTTAACTGCATCCCAATATATATATATATGTATATATATTTATATATATAAATATATATATATATATATATGTGAACCTTCAGAAGATTATTGACATTGAAGGGGCGAACAAAGAACCCGTATATAAAAAAAAAAAAAAATCACTATAAAGTACAGTAGATTTTTGGTTCTTATTTTACTTAGTAGAAGATCAACCATATAATGACCTCCTATATACACTGCCTCACATATACACTGCTTCTTCTGTTTTGGGTGAGTGCATGTGGATGATTGTGTTTACCATAGAGATCATTCATCCCTATGTTTTCACCTGTTAAGGTACACTCATCATTTGAGGACTTTGATCACCTGTTTTAAAAGCTAGTGAGTGTAAAGCCTACATTTTATGCCGTGCCATGTTTATTTTTACTCCTTTTATTATACTATATTATTTATTGCAGAGCATAATGGCTTATTAAGAATGGTTTTGAAGTATTTTTTTCACTCTTGTATTACTGACTACATAACTTTATAATCAGTGAGTCCGGCCATGCTGTTTGATGCTTAGTTACTGCAGAACATGCGATAATAACTGAAGTGATTATGTATAGCTACACAGGGCACTGTACTGCAAGTAATGTATGCTTATTAATCCTAAACCTTCATATTGCACTTAGTTTGCTTTGTTGGCGAGCCCCTGCTTGAAATTACTTTTGAAAGTTTAATTAGTTAATACCCGAGGGCTACGGCTGAATCTGTTTCAGCTCAAGAAACATCTCATTTAAATTTGATAGTAAAAATAAAATATTTCCATTTTAATATATGATATTTTAAGCCAACACAATAGCCAGACGTATATTAAAAGAAAATAAAGTCCAAGGGCAAGATAAACATCCAAGCACTTTAGTTGTCTAATGTAAAGAAAACGACAAAATTAGTCAATGACTTCAGTAAATGAATATTTGTAAAGATTGCAATTGTAATTAAGTTCATGTGACCTTCACAATAAATCCAACAGGTGACGGGGGAATGCCTCCCTTATATAGGCATATGCTGGACATCCATTGAGGATTTCCAGGACCCCAGAAGTACAGTAACTGATTTACAAATACCATATACATAAATAGGGGTTATTTTAGCTGTTAAGAAGATGGGGGCACTGTGTCAACAGTTGGATATGCTGTCATGTCATTGTCATGTCATTGTCATGTCATATTATAGGTGGCCATCCCAGTTTAGGAGCATTGGGGTACGAGGGGTAGCAGAAAGCAGTAAAACATTAACATAAATAGGTATAAGGCATAGCACACTTATTTTAAGGTGCAGCTACAGTATCAGCCCTAACATTGGTGTAATATCATTGATTTCCCTACACACGTGGTCTGTGACAAGAACATGTCAACGGAGCATCCTCCTACTTCCTACTACCAATTTTATATCACCCCATAGTTAATGCCTTTTTCTGTTGTCTTCTTATACGCTCCTGAATTATGTTTTTACTAGATAGTAATGTCAGTGCCGGCAGGTGCACATGCCCGTGCAAAAGACTTGAATTCCTTCCCATAGAGGTGAGGAGCAACGGCTGCATGCGATACCTCGGATTAGTGTATGGGGGCCTTTAGTCTTTATTATATAGGATTGAGTCATTAGAATTAGGCAACATTGGGGCTGTTGTGCACCTTGTGTAGGTTTGGTAATGCTCTACACCCATTAGAAAATTTATGACAACTGCAGAATAAGAATAAAAGGATTTATGTACTAAGCCTTGGAGAGAGATAAGTAAAAAGAGATCAAGGGGTCTATGTACTAAGCATTGGAGACCGACAACATACCAAGCAACTAGCTCCTAACTGTTATCTTTCAAACAAAGCCTGTAATACAACAGTTAAGCTGGGTATACACTATACAGATCATCTATCAGATCTGGCTGGTTGGAATTTAAATCTGTCAATGGAAGAGAGCAACGATAATCGACCATTTACCCCAATCACTGGAAAACGGACAAACACTATTGTTCATTTAGTTTGGCACCTTTGACCCCTGTTATGTCCTCTGTGAGGTTAGCTAGAGCTGGGGCTAGAATATTACAACTATTTTATTGGTCAGCCTAAATTATGGTTTGACTGGCTTGAGAAAACATCATAATTCCAGCTTGGTATTGTTTTAATTTCAGTATTAAGGCCAATTTTCATTTGTATTCATTATTACTAAGGTGCCATAGAAAATAGTAACAGCACATTTTGACAACCATCTTTAAAGTGTGCAGCAACACCCACCTGGTTGGCATACATGACAAGCTATATGTTTATCCCAGCTGTCCTGACCTTCACAGCATGGGGTCGCGGCTGCACGTTGCTGACCATCAGGCTGATGACTTCTCTAATCTTAGTCAGTGATCCAAGGACTCAAGCAGTCAAGGATAAATCAGTTGAATTGTCTTTTTGTTTTTTACTCCTCCCATCATTTTGTGCCTCCACAATGCTGCCATACATGTGCTGTCTGCTGACTACACATGTGATGTGATGGCCTTCTGGGTCCTGTAATTATTTTTATTGTCTGATGGGGTCCCAGAGCAAATTAGTTTGAGGACCCCTGGTTTATCCAATCAGGTTTCTTTAAATGTCAGTGCATGAAGTAGGCCTCTCTCCTTCCTTTTCTACCTCATAGAGTACCCTGCCTCTTTCTACATGTTAGGATGCAATACTACTAGAGAAATAACTGGAACATAAGAAGCATGACACTAACATTATAAAATGGAAACTTGTTTTCTTATATACAGTTCCAAATAAATTCATTAGCAGGGATGCTTATTACTTCTTATGGCCCCATATTTGGGATTTATGTTTCCTTGGCAGTCTGTCTACAGTGTGCACATTCTCTTTGAAAGCCACATAAAAAATATTTAAACACTGCAGTGCCTCTTGTAATATTTTAGTATTTCAATAAATTGTGTAGTACTAAAGTATAAAACAACCCTCGAGTTTAGTAACCCTCTTCCCCTGGAGCCGTATAATCTGTACACAGGTAGCGTTCGTAAAAATCAATAGTGTAAAAAGAAAATATAGGCGCTTTACACGTGGCGAGTGAGAAAGCAAAGCAATGTCTAGGGCATTGCTAGTGGTGGAATGTGGTGCAGGCTGCATTACAATAATGATGTATACTAAGTCAAGTAAGTTTAAAGTTTAATGTTTTTATGAAGCTCATTTTTATATGTCCTGAATACATTTAACTTATAATAAGTGTAGTACTATATTTTCACAGTCCACTCGTATAGATGTACTAATTGTATACTCTGTGACCTTTTTAAGTTCAAAATGTCCAAAGTACTTTGCTAAATCCTCTCTGGAAATGGCAACTTTACCCATTTATAAAGCAAAGTAGTGGCATGTGCAGAGTATGCACCAGCTGCAAGACTTGCCATGTACGAATGTGCATGGTTATGCAAAGCAGCTGCAAAATGTGAGTAATAAAGTGACTTAAAGGGATGAGAAGGTTGTGCACTGTTAGCTTCAGTATCTTGCTGTGCAGAAGAAGTCATTCTCACTGTGAAATAACCCTTGGAATTGTCATGACCTGTGAGTTGGTAGACATCAGGGTTGAAATGTAATAGAATGAGAGAATCAGAAAGTGAGAGATTTGGTAAGAAATCTCCAGGTTTTTCTTAAAGCAGCAATCATTTACACTGCAAGACCAGTTTGATTTTGCAGTGTAAATGATTGTTGCTTTAAAAAAACTGGAGATTTCTTACCAAATCTTTCACTTTCTGAATCTCTCATCCTTATTAAATTTCACCCCAGGACTCATCATGTACATTAACAGATGCATGTTGCCACAGAACACCAATGTCCAATTTAAGATGAAAAGTTTATTACATTGAAAGGTTGTAGTCAAATTATAAAGCTATGTTATTACTTCTGTGCAGTGCACCATTCTGCCTCCCTGCAGACCTAGGTGTGCTCCTTGTTTGCAGATATGTCTTTGAGAGCAGCCAGTAGGGTGTGTCTTAAAGTCTGATAGTAGACCTTTTTATATATACGAATGCAAACTCAAGCGATTTTTTTTTTTTGTACATCTAGTCAGGGCCTAATTAAGGGTTCTGGACACCGTAGGATAATATAGTTGTACCTGCTGCCACTCGGTTCAGCCCAGCTACAGTACCTGCTACTGGCTTCATTGTATCCAGCTCAGGCACAGTGCCTGCTGTCCTTTTACCATAGCTGTTTGTCGGTTATCCTGCTCTATCTGGATTCCAGCTGCTATCACCGAATCATCTGTCATCTGGTTCCCAGTAACTTTCATTGTGCCATCCGGTATACAGATTTTGTTATTATTACATTGACAAAAAACCTTACGGTTTCACATGTCCCATTAAGGCTTCTTACACATGATCTGGCATTTCTGAAACCTGTTGTAACTCTTCCACTCAAACGCCAAAAAGCAATGAAATTACGATCATTAAGGCTGACGCCTTAATGGACGTGTTCCTTGCGCAATACAGATATGGTACGCCATCACAGCCTGTGGGTAAGTGCAGATTCAGCACTCTCACAGAGTGAGATTGTTGTCACTCACACAATGGTGGAGCTGCTAATTCACAGATTTGTGTGCTCATTGGAATACACACATGCAGTCTATGCAACTGAAGGTCTGAGCAAAAGAGAGCTGAACGGATGGGGTAAAAGTGGTGTTGATTGAGGGAGGAGACAGTGTCATGTGGATGGGGACAAATAGAAATGTGTAGATAATGGGAAGGCTAAGCAGCACTGATGGGGGACTAACGAAGCAGATGGGTGGAAAACAGTGGCACAGATTGGGGAAGGTAAGACAGAGTGATGCGATTGGGTGGGAAACAGAGGAGCAGTTGGAGGAAAGACAGCACTGATGGGGGAGGGGGTTCGGAGAAAAGGGGATAAAGGGAATACAGAGCAGCACAGATGGAGGGAAACTGTGTCATGGATGATGCAGGCAGAGCAGCATGGATGGAGGGGGAGACAGAGTATCACTAATAGAGGGGAAGCCAGTTGCACAGATAGAAGGAAACAGTGGCATCTGTGTGGAAAGACAGGGCAGCGCAGATGGGGAAAGACACATTGGTGCAGATGAGGGAATGCACACAGCAGTAGGTATCGGGGAAGACAGAACAGCATGAAGGCGTACAGGAGAAGAAAGTGTAGATGCATAGTAGTTGGGAGTATTATAGTTTTTGCAATTATGAAAGATGTTTCTGGTAACTGTATGTGAATACTAAATGAAATGGATATAGGTAGTGAGTGTGAAAGATGTTGGACCCTCAGTGGGATAGTTCTAGTAATAGTGTTTATTCTAGCACCCGCCATCTTTTAAAACCTATGCAGTTCCTCTACCCTGTCTGGGGTGTTGCTGTCTGCTGTAGTGTTTCTAGCAAAGGTCTGGTTTGCAGTGCTGATATACAGATCACACTGTGCTAGAAGCACTACAGCAGACAGCTACACCCCAGGCAGGGAAGAGGAACTGCATGGGTTTTCAAAGATGGCGGGTGCTAGAATGAACACTATAGTAATTCAGTGGGCTAGACAGTTTTAGATGATTGCAGGTACTTATTAGGATGAGTGCGCCACATAACTGCTCAGACCTTCAGTTGCATAGACTGCATGTGTGTATTCCAATGAGCACACAAATCTGTGAATTAGCAGCTCCACCATTGTGTGAGTGACAGCAATCTCACTCTGTGAGAGTGCTGAATCTGCACTTACCCACAGGCTGTGATGGCGTACCATATCTGTATTGCGCAAGGAACACGTCCATTAAGGCGTCAGCCTTAATGATCGTAATTTCATTGCTTTTTGGCGTTTGAGTGGAAGAGTTACAACAGGTTTCAGAAATGCCAGATCATGTGTAAGAAGCCTTAATGGGACATGTGAAACCGTAAGGTTTTTTGTCAATGTAATTTCATAGCTTTTTTCAATTTATTTATTTTTTTATTTTAAATTTCAGTGTAAGAATAAAATGTGATTTTTTAAAATGTTTAATGATAACACACCCCTGGCAATGGGACAGCGTACACGCAGGGGGCACTGGGAAGGGGACAGCGTACACGCGGGGGGCACTGGGAAGGGGACAGCGTACACGCAGGGGGCACTGGGAAGGGGACAGCGTACATGCAGGGGGCACTGGGAAGGGGACAGCGTACACGCAGGGGGCACTGGGAAGGGGACAGCGTACACGCGGGGGCACTGGGAAGGGGACAGCGTACACGCAGGGGGCACTTGGGGGGGGGCAGCATACACGCAGGGGGCACTGGGGGGGACAGCGTACAAGTGGGGGCACTGGGAAGGGGACAGCGTACATGCGGGGGGCGGCACTGTAGGGGGACAGCGCACATGCGGGGGGGCACTGGGGGGGACAGGGTACACACAGGGATAGTGGGGGACAGGGTACACACAGGGATAGTGGGGTGGGGGACAGGGTACACACATGGATAGTGGGGTGGGGGACAGGGTACACAGAGGGACAGAGGGGGGACGGATTTACCTGGGTGCAGCTGCAGCACAGGGGGGACAGTACACACGGGGGCAGCATACAAACGGCGGGCACTGGGGGGGACAGCGTACACATGGCGGGCACTGGGGGGGCAGGGTACATACAGGGACAGTGACTGGGGAAAGGGTATGCACAGGGATAGTGGTGTGGGGGACATGGTGCACACAGGGATAGTGGGGATGGGGGACAGGGTACACACAGGGACAGTGGGGGGATGGATTTACCTGGGTGCAGCTGCTCTTCTGATGGCCCGGTGGCTGCTTTCTGTCTTCCGGGTGGCAGAGGCAACTCAACGCCGAGGCTTCACCAGACTGTTAGGGCTGCAGGCTGTGGAAGCGGCTGAACCGAGTCCCGGCGGCAGCATGGGGAGGACAGTCTGAGCAGGAAATATAATAATAATAATTATTACAATAACAATGCGTACACACGAAGGGGGGGGGCACAGCGTACACACGAAGGGGGGGGGCACAGCGTACACACGGGGGGGGACAGCACACACACGGGGGGACACCACACACGGGGGGGGCGCACAGCGTACACACGGGGCGCACAGCGTACACACACGGGGGGGCACAGCGTACACACGGGGGGGGCACAGCGTACACACGGGGGCACAGCGTACACACGGGGGGCACAGCGTACACACGGGGGGCACAGCGTACACACGGGGGGGCACAGCGTACACACGGGGGGCACAGCGTACACACGGGGGGCACAGCGTACACACGGGGGGCACAGCGTACACACGGGGGGCACAGCGTACACACGGGGGGCACAGCGTACACACGGGGGGGCACAGCGTACACACGGGGGGGCCCAGCGTACACACGGGGGGGCCCAGCGTACACACGGGGGGCCCAGCGTACACACGGGGGGGCACAGCGTACACACGGGGGGCACAGTGTACACACGGGGGGCACAGCGGGGCGATAGCGTACACACGAGGAGGCACTGAGGGGGGACAGCATACACATGGGGGGATGCACTAAGGGGGCACTGCATACACACGGGAGGCAATGAGGAACTGCGTACAAATGGGGGGGCACAGCGTACACACGGGGGCAATGAGGGTGGACAGAGTACACACGGTGGGCACCGAGGGGGGGGCCCAGCGTACACACGGGGGGGCCCAGCGTACACACGGGGGGCACAGCGTACACACGGGGGGCACAGCGTACACACGGGGGGCACAGCGTACACACGGGGGGGCACAGCGTACACACGGGGGGCACAGCGGGGCGATAGCGTACACACGAGGAGGCACTGAGGGGGCACTGCATACACACGGGAGGCAATGAGGAACTGCATACAAATGGGGGGGCACAGCGTACACACGGGGGCAATGAGGGTGGACAGAGTACACACGGTGGGCACCGAGGGTGGACAGCGTACACACGGGGGCAATGAGGGTGGACAGCGTACACACAGGGGGCAATGAGGGTGGACATCGTACACACGGGGGGCAATGAGGGTGGACAGCGTACACACGGGGGGCAATGAGGGTGGACAGCGTACACACGGGGGGCAATGAGGGTGGACAGCGTACACACGGGGGGCAATGAGGGTGGACAGCGTACACACGGGGGGCAATGAGGGTGGACAGCGTACACACGGGGGGCAATGAGGGGAGACAGCGTACACACGGGGGGGGAATGAGGGGTGACAGCGTACACACGGGGGGCAATGAGGGGAGACAGCGTACACACGGGGGCAATGAGGGGAGACAGCGTACACACGGGGGCAATGAGGGGAGACAGCGTACACACGGGGGCAATGAGGGGAGACAGCGTACACACGGGGGGCAATGAGGGGAGACAGCGTACACACGGGGGAACTGAGGGGAGACAGCGTACACACGAGGGAACTGAGGGGAGACAGCGTACACATAGGGGGGCACAACGTACACACGGGAGGCAATGAGGCACTGCGTACACACAGGAGGGGCACAGCGTACACACGGGGGCCACTGAGGGGGGACAGTGTACACACGAGGGTCACTGAGGGGGGACAACGTACACACGGGGGGTGCACTAAGGAGGCACAACGTACACATGGGAGGCAACGAGGCACAGCGTACACACGGGGGGCACTGAGGGTGGACAGCATACACACAGGGGGGCACTGAGGGTGGACAGCGTAAACACGGTGTGCACTGAGGGGGGTCAGCATACACACGGGGGGGCACTGAGGGGGGTCAGCGTACACACGGGGGGCACTGAGGGGGGTCAGCGTACACATGGGGGTGATGCGTACACATGGGGGCACTGCAGGGGTACAGCACACACATGGGGGCACTGGGGGGGTACAGCGCACACACGGGGGAGCACCGGGAGGGGGACAGCGTACACACGGGGGACACTGGATGTAGGACAGCATACACACGGGGGGCACTGGGATGGGGACAGTGTACACATGGGGGGCACTGGGGGGGCGCAGCGTACACATGGGGGGCACTGGGGGGGGGCGCAGCGTACACACGGGGGGCACTGCGTACACATGGGTGAACTGGGGGAGGAACAGCGTACACATGGGGGCAATGGAGGAGGGACAGCGTATACACACGGGGGCACTGGGGGGGACAGCATACACACACAGGGGCAACAGCATACACACAGGGGGCACGGGGGGCAGTGTACACATGGGGGGCACTGGGAGGGGGATAGCATACACACGGGGGGCACTGGGGGGGCAGCGTACACACAGGGGGCACTGGGGGGGACTGTGTACACACGGGGGGCACTGGGGGAGGGACAGCGTACACACGGGGGCACTGGGGGAGGGACAGCGTACACATGGGGGCACTGGGGGAGGGACAGTGTATACACACGGGGGCACTGGGGGAGGGACAGCGTATACACACACGGGGGCAACAGCATACACACAGGGGGCACGGGGGGGCAGTGTACACATGGGGGGCACTGGGGGGACAGCGTACACATGGGGGCACTGGGGGCCGAACAGCGTACACATGGGGGGCACTAAGAGGTGGACAGCATACACACGGGGGGCACTGGGATGGGGACAGCGTACACATGGGGGGCACGGGGGGCACAGCATACACACAGGGGGCACTGGGGGGACTGCGTACACACGGGGGCACTGCGTACACACGGGGGGAACTGGGGGAGGGACAGCGTACACATGGGGGCAATGGAGGGACAGCGTATACACACGGGGGCACTGGGGGGGACAGCATACAGACACAGGGGCAACAGCATACACACAGGGGGCACGGGGGCAGTGTAAACATGGGGGGCACTGGGAGGGGGATAGCATACACATGGTGGGCACTGGGGAGGGCAGTGTTCACACGGGGCACTGGGGGGGACTGCGTACACACCGGGGGCACTGGGGGGAGGGACAGCATACACATGGGGGCACTGGGGGAGGGACAGCGTATACACACACAGGGGCAACAGCATACACACAGGGGGCACGGGGGGGGGCAGTGTACACATGGGGGGGCACTGGGGGGACAGCGTACACACGGGGGCACTGGGGGCCGAACAGCGTACACACGGGTGCACTGGGGAGGGCAGCATACACACGGGGGCACTGGGGGGGCAGCATACACACGAGGGGGCACTGGGGGGACAGCATACACACGGGGGGCACTGGGGGGACAGCATACACACGGGGGGCACTGGGGGGACAGCATACACACGGGGGGCACTGCATACACACGGGGGCACTGCGTACACACGGGGGGCACAGTGTACACACGGGGGCACAGCGTACACACGGGGGGGCACTGGGGGGTACAGCGTACACACGGGGAAGCACTGGGGGGTACGGCGTGCACACGGGGGACACTGGGGGTACGGCGTGCACACGGGGGGCACTGGGGGGTATGGCGTACACACGGGGGGCACTGGGGGGTACGGCGTACACACGGGGGGCATTGGGGGGTACGGCGTACACACGGGGGGTATGGCGTACACACGGGGGCACTGTGGGGGATGACAGCGTACACATGGGGGCACTGGGGGGGGGGAACCACAACGTACACACGGGGCACTGGAGGGGAACAGCGTACACACGGGGGGCACTGGGAGGGGGACAGCTTACACACGGGGGGCACTGGGATGGGGACAGCGTACACACGGGGGGCACTGGGATGGGGACAGCGTACACACGGGGGGCACTGGGATGGGGACAGCGTACACACGGGGGGCACTGGGATGGGGACAGCGTACACACGGGGGGCACTGGGGACAGCGTACACACGGGGGGAACTGGGATGGGGACAGCGTACACACGGGGGCACTGGGATGGGGACAGCGTACACACGGGGGGCACTGGGATGGGGACAGCGTACACACGGGGGGCACTGGGATGGGGACAGCGTACACACCGGGGGCACTGGGATGATGACAGCGTACACACCGGTGGCACTGGGATGGGGACAGCGTACACACCGGTGGCACTGGGGGGGGTTTCAACAGCGTACACACAGGGGGCACTGGGGGGAGACAGCGTACACACGAGGGGCTCTGGGGGGACAGCGTACACACGGGGGCACTGTGGGGACAGCGTACACACGGGGGCACTGTGGGGACAGCATACACACGAGGGGCTCTGGGGGGACAGCGTACACACGGGTGCACTGGGGAGGGCAGCATACACACGGGGGCACTGGGGGGGCAGCATACACACGAGGGGGCACTGGGGGGACAGCATACACACGGGGGGCACTGGGGGGACAGCATACACACGGGGGGCACTGGGGGGACAGCATACACACGGGGGGCACTGCATACACACGGGGGCACTGCGTACACACGGGGGGCACAGTGTACACACGGGGGCACAGCGTACACACGGGGGGGCACTGGGGGGTACAGCGTACACACGGGGAAGCACTGGGGGGTACGGCGTGCACACGGGGGACACTGGGGGTACGGCGTGCACACGGGGGGCACTGGGGGGTATGGCGTACACACGGGGGGCACTGGGGGGTACGGCGTACACACGGGGGGCATTGGGGGGTACGGCGTACACACGGGGGGTATGGCGTACACACGGGGGCACTGTGGGGGATGACAGCGTACACATGGGGGCACTGGGGGGGGGGAACCACAACGTACACACGGGGCACTGGAGGGGAACAGCGTACACACGGGGGGCACTGGGAGGGGGACAGCTTACACACGGGGGGCACTGGGATGGGGACAGCGTACACACGGGGGGCACTGGGATGGGGACAGCGTACACACGGGGGGCACTGGGATGGGGACAGCGTACACACGGGGGGCACTGGGATGGGGACAGCGTACACACGGGGGGCACTGGGGACAGCGTACACACGGGGGGAACTGGGATGGGGACAGCGTACACACGGGGGCACTGGGATGGGGACAGCGTACACACGGGGGGCACTGGGATGGGGACAGCGTACACACGGGGGGCACTGGGATGGGGACAGCGTACACACCGGGGGCACTGGGATGATGACAGCGTACACACCGGTGGCACTGGGATGGGGACAGCGTACACACCGGTGGCACTGGGGGGGGTTTCAACAGCGTACACACAGGGGGCACTGGGGGGAGACAGCGTACACACGAGGGGCTCTGGGGGGACAGCGTACACACGGGGGCACTGTGGGGACAGCGTACACACGGGGGCACTGTGGGGACAGCGTACACACGGGGGCTCTGGGGGGACAGCGTACACACGGGGGCTCTGGGGGGACAGCGTACACACGGGGGCACTGTGGGGACAGCGTACACACGGGGGCTCTGGGGGGACAGCGTACACACGGGGGCTCTGGGGGGACAGCGTACACACGGGGGCACTGGGGGGACAGCGTACACACGGGGGCACTGGGGGGACAGCGTACACACGGGGGCACTGGGGGGGAGACAGCGTACACGCGTGGGCACTGGGGGGGGGCGAACAGCGTACACGCGTGGGCACTGGGGGGGCGAACAGCGTACACGCGTGGGCACTGGGGGGCGAACAGCGTACACGCGTGGGCACTGGGGGGGCGAACAGCGTACACGCGTGGGCACTGGGGGGGCGAACAGCGTACACGCGTGGGCACTGGGGGGGTGAACAGCGTACACGCGTGGGCACTGGGGGGGGCGAACAGCGTACACGCGTGGGCACTGGGGGGGGGGGCGAACAGCGTACACGTGTGGGCACTGGGGGGGGCGAACAGCGTACACGCGTGGGCACTGAGGGGGGGGCGAACAGCGTACACGCGTGGGCACTGGGGGGGCGAACAGCGTACACGCGTGGGCACTGGGGGGCGAACAGCGTACACGCGTGGGCACTGGGGGGCGAACAGCGTACACGGGGGGGCACTGGGGTGCGAACAGCGTACACGCGGGGGCACTGGGGTGCGAACAGCGTACACGCGGGGGCGAACAGCGTACACACGAGGGGCTCTGGGGGGACAGGGTACACACTGGGGCACTGTGGGGACAGCGTACACACGGGGGCACTGTGTGGACAGCGTACACACGGGGGCTCTGGGGGGACAGCGTACACACGGGGGCTCTGGGGGGGGAGACAGCGTACACACGGGGGCACTGGGGGGGAGACAGCGTACACGCGTGGGAACTGGGGGGGAGACAGCGTACACGCGTGGGCACTGGGGGGCGAACAGCGTACACGCGGGGGCACTGGGGGGGCGAACAGCGTACACGCGGGGGCACTGGGGGGCGAACAGCGTACACGCGGGGGCGAACAGAGTACACACGGGGGCACTGGGGGGCGAACCGTGTACACACGGGGGCACTGGGGGGCAAACAGCATACACACGGGGGCACTGGGGGGCGAACAGCGTACACACGGGGGCACTGGGGGGCGAACAGCGTACACACGGGGGCACTGGGGGGCGAACAGCGTACACACGGGGGCACTGAGGGGCGAACAGCGTACACACGGGGGCACTGGGGGGCGAACAGCGTACACACGGGGGCACTGGGGGGCGAACAGCGTACACACGGGGGCACTGCGGGGCGAACAGCGTACACACGGGGGCACTGCGGGGCGAACAGCGTACACACGGGGGCACTGGGGGGCGAACAGCGTACACACGGGAGCACTGGGGGGCGAACAGCGTACACACGGGGGCACTGGGGGGCGAACAGCGTACACACGGGGGCACTGGGGGGCGAACAGCGTACACGGGGGCGGGACAGCGTACACACAGGGGCACTGGAGGGGGGACAGCGTGCACACGGGGGCACTGGAGGGGGACTGCTTACACACGGGGCACTGGAGGGGGACTGCTTACACACGGGGGCACTGGGGGGGGACAGCGTACACACGGGGGCACTGGGGGGGGGACACGTACACACGGGGGCACTGGGGGGACGACAGCGTACACACGGGGGCACTGGGGGGGACAGCATACACACGGGGGCACTGGGGGGGACAGCGTACACACGGGGGCACTGGGGGGGGCACTGGCTACATACAGGGACAGTGGGGTGGGGGACAGGGTACACACAGGGACAGTGGGGGGACGGATTTACCTGGGTGCAGCTGCTCCTCTGATGACCAGGGTGGCTTCTTTCTGGATTCCCGGTGGTGGAGGCAACTCAAGGAGGCGCCTGAATCTGGTCCACAGGCTGTGGAAGCGCCTCAGTCCCGGCGGTACCATGGGGTGGTCAGCGTCTGGGCAGGAAACATAATAATAATAATAATATTAAAGGGCACAGCGTTCACACTGGGGCGCACTGGGATGGGGACAGCGTACACATGGGGGGCACTGGGATGGGGACAGCGTACACACGGGGGGCACTGGGATGGGGACAGCGTACACACCGGGGGCACTGGGATGGGGACAGCGTACACACCGGGGGCACTGGGATGGGGACAGCGTACACACCGGGGGCACTGGGATGGGGACAGCGTACACACCGGGGGCACTGGGGGGGGGGGGTTTTCAACAGCGTACACACAGGGGGCACTGGGGGGAGACAGCGTACACACGAGGGGCTCTGGGGGGACAGTGAGGGGCACACACACGGGGACAGTGAGGGGCACACACACACACGGGGACAGTGAGGGGCACACACACTGGGACAGTGAGGGGCACACACACGGGGACAGTGAGGGGCACACACACACAGGGACAGTGAGGGGCACACACACACAGGGACAGTGAGGGGCACACACACACAGGGACAGTGAGGGACACACACACAGGGACAGTGAGGGGCACACACACACTGGGACAGTGAGGGGCACACACACACACGGGGACAGTGAGGGGCACACACACACAGGGACAGTGAGGGGCACACACACACACGGGGACAGTGAGGGGCACACACACACGGGGACAGTGAGGGGCACACACACACATGGGGACAGTGAGGGGCACACACACACACGGGGACAGTGAGGGGCACACACACACTGGGACAGTGAGGGGCACACACACGGGGACAGTGAGGGGCACACACACGGGGACAGTGAGGGGCACACACACACGGGGACAGTGAGGGGCACACACACACGGGGACAGTGAGGGGCACACACACACGGGGACAGTGAGGGGCACACACACAGGGACAGTGAGGGGCACACACACACACAGGGACAGTGAGGGGCACACACACACGGGCATACCTCCCAACTTTTGCAGCTTAGCTATCGGGACACTGCCGCCCGCGGGTGGGACAACGGGACAGGCCCTGACAATCGGGACTGTCCCTCTAAAATCGGGACTGTTGGGAGGTATGCACGGGGACAGTGAGGGGCACACACACACATGGGGACAGTGAGGGGCACACACACGGGGACAGTGAGGGGCACACACACACGGGGACAGTGAGGGGCACACACACACACGGGGACAGTGAGGGGCACACACACACATAGGGACAGTGAGGGGCACACACACACATGGGGACAGTGAGGGGCGCACACACACACGGGGACAGTGAGGGGCACACACACGGGGACAGTGAGGGGCACACACACAGGGACAGTGAGGGGCACACACACACGGGGACAGTGAGAGGCACACACACACGGGGACAGTGAGGGGCACACACACACACGGGGACAGTGAGGGGCACACACACACACGGGGACAGTGAGGGGCACACACACGGGACAGTGAGGGACACACACACACGGGGACAGTGAGGGGCACACACACACACGGGGACAGTGAGGGGCACACACACACACGGGGACAGTGAGTGGCACACACACGGGGACAGTGAGGGCACACACACACACGGGGACAGTGAGAAGCCACGGGCTTGGAGAAGCGATCCCCCTCCCTGCACTGAGAAGAGCCGTGGAGTCCGGTCCCCGGCCTGCTGGAAGGAGGAGACGGAGCTTCTCATTACCTCCCGGGCAAAAAGCTGAGCAGCGGCGGGTACTAGAGTCGCTGCGCTGATCTTTATTAAAAAAAAACATTTCTTGTCAGAAACGACAGGAGGGACAGGGGGGGCACGTGCCCGAGTGCCCCTCCCACCCCCCCCCCCCAAATCTAAACTAATGGTAGTCAAGTCTCTGCACCCGCTCCCAGGTTCCCTGCACTAAATTCTAAAAAAGACATGGCGGCACCCTCGTGACAGCGCCGCGGCTCCCCTGGGAGCTGCGGCGCACAGTTTGGGAACCACTGCAGGGGATTGCTTTTGGGGCCCCCAAGCCCAAGGGGGGGGGACTGCAGCAGCACCGCTTGGAGCAGAAAGAGACTGCTGCGGAGGGAGCGCGAGATTAGAGCGGTGCCTTGGTGGGGAGAGCATGGGACTGCTTTCAATAAAGACAAAATAAGCAGAGGAGAAGGGTACTTACACAGACTTCTGCGCACACTTCTCCTCTCCTCAGCCGACCTTCTTCTGTCTGCTGCAGTCTGCACGACCTCCTCTGCGCCCGTTATATAAACTCCCATTGGGTGCGTAAAGTTTCCCGCTCCTGTCTCGAGCGCACAACATTGATTGCCTGTCTGTGTACTCCCCCTGCTGGCGGCTATGTACTGCGCATGCGCAACAAGTTGGAGCTCCTATCTCTATAATGGGGCATGTTTCACTAAATTATAAAAAAACTGTACCTATCTGAAAATCCTCAACCCCAAAAGGCACTCCACTGGGACAATATCTACCTAATAAAACAAACCCCAAGTCTCAATTGTTCCCCTACCCCGAGTTATGCCTTCCCCAAAAAAACCTCATAGACTAACATGGGTGACAAGTTGTCATTTCGCGAGTGTCAGAAAAAAACTGACAGTTGGAAGTTTAGATCGCTCCCAATTGGTCATTTTTTAGTATTTCGACCTGAAATTTGGCACGCAGCACCGGTTGACGATTCTACGCGTACATGCCAAATTTCAGCTCAGTATGCCCAGTCACTTTTGTGGTGCAGTCCCTCAAACACCATGCCCCCATCCGAAAAGTTCCCTATGGGAAAAATCCGTTCGTTGGATTCAGCCTTAATATAAGGGCACTACCGTGCCCTTATAATTAGTGCATTATCAGCAACCTGGTTACCAGTTACCTTAAGTGATTTCCAGTGTCCCTGGATCCTGTTACTTTGCCATGTCGGCTATCCTGAGTTGTCTTAAGTTAGTTCCAGTGTCCCTGGATCCTGTTAAGTTGCCCAGTCGGCCATCTTGAGTTAAAGTTATTCTGGCTTCCCCAAATTGCAGTACTAGTTCGGTATCTCCAGACTGAGTACCTGAAAGACTTTCCAATATCCCTAGATTCTTGTACTGATCCATCATCCCAGGATTGATTACTTCAGAGACCTTCTGACATCCCCGGATTCCAGTACTAGTCTGGTATGCCCAAGCTGAGTACTCTAGAGACTTTCCTGCATCACTGGGTTCCTGTACCTGTTTGGTGTCCCCAGACTAAAATGCCTCAGGTTCCATTCTGGTATCCCTAGATCCAGTCAGCTTCTCTGTAAGTCCAATCCAATTCTCAGCCAATGTATAAGCCACAGCCCACCACGGTCACGACCGAGTGCTCAAATCCTCGTTCATGTGAATTTGCTTTACATTTTTTAATGTTTCAGTAAATTGTAAGCAGATTTGTTAATTAGACAAGGTGGTGCATGCATTTTGCGCTATCAATGAACACCCAGGATTCAGACTAGTATTAAGGATTCAGAGATACATTGGCCACAGGGCTAGGTATCCCCCCCGAAAAAGTAAAGTTGCTGTTTTCCTACTAAAAGCCTACTAAAAGGTTAGCAGGTGCCTGCTGGGGATTTCAGTTTGAACTGGTACAGTGTAAGTATTAAAGAAAAAAAGGACCAATTCACATTTTAAGGATATCGTTCTCATAATATTTGCCTTTTGTGTGTTTGGACTTGTTTCAATAATGAGTTAGTGTATTTTCAATTACAGTTTTATTTATGTCTTCAGTGGCTAGAATTTTTTCAAATGAAATGTTACGTAGTCCCTTAGAGACTTTTAAAACGGCTTACTCAGACTATTTGGCTGGCTTAGATAGCTTAATTGCCGCTAGTAAGAAAATATAAAGCAGCAATTTCATATTTTACATTCATATTAATATTTTTTATGATATTGTTTCATAACGGAGCTGCTGCAAAATGTTTTTTGACAACAGACTTGTTCCGTCATTCAATTGGAACTCATAACAAGTTACAGAACCAGTATTCGTCATTCACATGAGGAGCATGGGAACTCAGCCTAGCAGTTAAAAGCCCAGTCAATAGTGTTACATGTCAGACTGTTTTGGTACAGCAATTCCCAGTCCGTGTGCCAGTATGCATTTTAAGCTATATTTCTTAGCAGAAAATAATTAAATAATCTGCATTTTGATTGGAGCCATTGCGTGTTCTTGTACATAAAGTAGGTTTCTTGGTGCATACGTAAGCACGTAATGTCATACGACCGCACTGCACTTTTATATTTGTAAATCAGATTTTTCACTAATTCTTTCGCACACTGACATCTTTCTTCCCATGTCTTATGAAACGGTCTCCAGTGCACATTTCTATTGACTTGTTTCAAAACCCTAATTATTCATAATTTTACCATTACTCATATACTCTAGTCTAGTATGATCTCTTCCACTAAGGTCTATGTTTTCTCAGCACTGTTGGATAGTCACTTGAGAAGAAGCGGATTTTGTAGCGGCAGGGACTTTGTAATGGCACAGAGGGTGCCCTGTGACAATTTTGTTATGGTGCTCAGTTGGGCCCCAAATTGGCAATCAATGTCTGCAAAGCAATTATTAACTAGAAAATACAAATTGGACCTAATTCAGACCAGATCGTAGAGCACATTTTATTTGAAAGTGGACAAAACCATGCTGCACTGCAGGTGGGGCAAATGTAACATGTGCAGAGAGGGTTCGATTTGGGTGGGGTGTGTTGCAACTGAAATTTAAATTGCAGTGTAAAAATAATGCAGCCAGTATTTACCCCGCACAGAAACAAAATAACTTACCCAAATCTAACTCTCTCTGTACATGTTACATCTGCCCCATCTGCAGTGCACATGGCGGGTTATTCTGTTTCGAATTTGCAGCCTTGCGAGTCCACCAAACCCCAATTTGCGAATGGTGGCCTGGTCACCACCCATTTTATACAATAATATCCATTCGCAGCCTAGTGGGATCCACCGACATCATTCGTTAGTCAGCGACCATCGAATGATGGCGAAGGTACACGCATATAAAAGTGATTCTCAAGTCACTTGCATATGCGTGAACGCTCAGGAGGAACGCCATCCCACCCAGGAGGAAGTGGGCGCATCCGCGTCATCGGTGCATTTGCATGAGAACGCCCAGCGTTCTTATGGGAAATCCCATGAAACACTGGGCGTTCCCATATGCAAATGGCCCGGCCCGCCACCCCATGCCCCCGCGCTCACACACTTGGTGCACCCTGTTCACCGTGGCTGCACGCACCCTGCGTCTGCACATGCAAATTGTGCCTGCGCATGTGTGTGGCCTATTATACAAATGTGCAGGTCCGCTGTGCAAATGCCTTTTGGCGACTATCTCAATTGCCGAGACAATTGCATGAGTAAGGAAGGGAAGGGGGTGGGCAGGAACCGGAGCTCTCGGTGCTTATTCAAATCCATTGCTCCCTGGAAAATCCTGTGTTGCCTATTAGACAGATTCCTTCCCTTTAACTAATATGAATCACAATGACGTTTTAAGTTCAATGTCCCACTGTGTTAAGCTGTAGTTTTCACATTTCTCGCTGTGACATTTATTCTGCAATTAGCTACTGTAATCTTGTGATGGCAATAATAAAAGGTTACTTCAGACATACAGAAACCCTTATTTACATGTGTCAGGTACGAGTGCATTATGAGGAATCATCTCCAAAATGCGCCGTGTTCCAGAGAGTGAGTGGCACCCACGCGGCGAAGCTGTAATTGACGAGAAAAGCTTTTATTAAGCAGTCCTGTTAGGTTAATTAGCTCTATCTTTGCATGTTTAGACCAATCTTAAATCAGATCATTTATCATAACGGCAGAATGCTGTCTGGGTCACATAATAAATACTCTGTAATGATGAAAAACTATTAAGTGCTGTTTTATCTCCACAAAATAGGCGTTCAACCATTTACAGGTGATATTTCTTTCTAGCCAGCGACAAAAATATAGGGCTTCCACAAGCATTACTGATTGCTATGTAGTGAAGAACGCATGTTTGCTTAGTCTGCCAACATGTCTGTTTGCAATATGTGTGTAACACATAACAAAACGTCAGGAATTACATTGTACTGCTTGAATTTTTTTCTGAAAGATGCATGGAATGTAAAAAAATGTTTTAGGAATCATGATAGAAGGTGATTTGTACTATTATATAACTAAATACTACTGCGCACAACTATATTGATAATTGTACTGTATATGTTCAATCAGACACATTTGTGAAAGGTGTACATAGGACATAAAAAGTACTATACTATGCTTTCATTAGCAAAGAAGTGTGGCTTGACAGTGTTAATAGTAAACATTAAAAAGTTGTGTTACTCTGTAGAAAATATAATAATGTAATGAAGTGTCATGTAATAGTTGCATGCAAATATTTCAGTACTAATATCAACAGCAACGGAGTGGGACACCGAATCAGCTCTGGCATTTGTGCAGGCGCGCGACAAAAGTTGAGCATGTGCACATGCTGGGCACGCGCATATGTGTGCACACATGCACTACGCATGCGTGCGCTGCTTCTCCTGGCTTGCAGGAGAGAGGGGAATAGCGGCGTGTGATGCCCCCCTCTCTCCTGGACCTCAGTGGCGGACGGGAGTCCAGCAACTTTCTTTGTGCGCCGATCGAGAGGTGGAACCTCCACTTACAAGAAGAAATCAGCCCACCTGGCCATCGGCCCCTCTGGCATTTGCCAGAAGTGCCAGATGGCCAGTCCGGCCCTGCTTATCAAATTGAATACATCTGGTTTTTTCCGTTTTAAACCCTTAATTGGAGTCTTCCTTCCAGTGTTTTAAATAAAGGCATTAAAGACAGTACTAACAGAAATTGTGGGACCCAGGACTGACAAAATGGTCAGCCCCCCCCCTTTCCCTTCTCGAACCCCCGGCATGCCTGGTGAGACCTCTTGTGTTTGCACCACTGGGTGCACTACTCTACCTCTACACGCTGTGAACTTTATTTATGACAAATTATACTTGGTTTACTCTAGTCATGGGTCCCCTTTCTGTATGGGCCTGAAACGGCCATTTATTCAGTGCAGGGATGGAGCCTGGGGCTGTTCCCCCGCTGCACGGAGAGCACTGGGCACACCACCAAAATGATGTAACCTCAGGGTCACTTCATTAGGCCATGCCCCAATTTAATCAAGGCTCCACCCATTTTAGTGTGGCCCACCCCCTTTATGGCACGTCATGTCCTTCTCCCGGCCCTGACAAAGTTGAGAGGTATGCATCTATAACATTGTTTACACCACATTTCATTGAAATGATGACTTGTATGTTAAATGTCAACTTAAACGTACCAGTATCTAGTTAGGGTCTGATTTAGACTTGGATATACAGTACAGTAAGTGCATTTTGCACATCCTCATTATGCCTCTAATGCAAAACATGTTGCACTGTACTGTTCACATCTTCCCCCAGTATTTTCAGATCCTTCACATTCAGGAATAGTTTCAGGGGGCATTCATGTGCAAGTGGCAGATTGCAAAACACAGCACACATCAATGGGGGTTAAACTACTTAGCGGTGGTATGCAGCATGAGTAAGTGCAGCTGTATGCCACATTTCAGATTTGGAGCTCCATAAGGATGCATAAAAATATATGCAAGTCTGGAGTGTGGAGAAGTCACAAAGCGTTGAGCTAGGGTGCCATTACAGGACATCCACAGTGTCCCACGGCTGCCTTTAGAATCCTCTTCAGCGGCATCTCCAGTCCCAGAGGTGCATTGCGCGAGTGCGCGGGTGCGCCATGATGTCACCGGCGCGCCCGCGCATTCACGCAGTGCACCCCTGGGACCAGAGATGCCACTGAAGAGGATCCCAGATGAAAAAAAGGGTCTGATGGGGGGGAACCAAAACTAAATATTTCGGAATATTTTGTTTTTTTGGGATACACGGATAAGGGAGACCCGAACTGTACCTGCACCTATCATGTGTTATATCTAAGGCTGTCTAAGGCTGTAGGTATAGTAACACATCTTACCCAAAATACCAAGTTGTACATGGTATCTTCTGCATTCCACTCTATATTAGCCCTGGAATATTCATAAATTAAGCATACATTTATTGGTAGCCAATCAAAGCCCTATCTTTCCCCAATAAATAAACAATTTAGGCAAAATTGACAAACATTGTGAAATTTCCTATGGTGAAAATTTCAGTTTGCTGAACTATTTTAAAAAACAAGTCATCATTATTCTTTTTCTCTCACAGCATTGCTGATTTTCCTGAAAACATGGCAGGTTTCAGTATTGAAACTTTGGTTGTTTGAGGGAAAGCTAATTTGTTGGCATTAGCGAAACACTATGCTTTTAATTTGATGTATCTTCTATTTAATTAGTTTACACTTCAGTAGTTTATGTAGCTTTTTCCTAATTAAAATAACTCCCCCTCAATAATCTGAACAATGTTCTATTATCTTGGAGTCCCTATGACACTTATGTGTTCGTTCTAAATGTAATTTTATAATTTAGTCACATATCTTAATTGATGTATAATTAATATGGGTATTAAAAAAAAAAGCAATGAATTAAATATGAAGGTATTTGTGTGGTGGCAGCCTACAAAAACTTCACACATCGGACTGTGGGACCTGAAGGCTACCAGGTTTCGTGTGTTCTTTTTCATGAAAACTCAATAAAGCTACAAGTTTTGTTTATCTTCACACAAAGCTTTACGTGGGTTATGCATTGTATGGTTATGAAAACAGTGGATTGTGCACCAACACTTTAAAAGAGGACATTGACATTGCACGTAGTGTTGGGATTATTACAGAACTTGTTTCATTCTACCCAATGAAATTTGATTCAATGGGATTTAGGATTCAAAATTGACCATTTAATAATTTCTTGGCCAATATAATCTTCCCTAGATTGTGGAGGCATCTGTGCAAATGTTCTACCTCATAAAAGTTTTAATATGATTTTATCTGTACTACAAATAGCATCACTGCACCACAATCACACTCATTTGTTATAGTGTTAATGCACTTAATAGATGACAGTAGTAGGAATCTGCAGATGCTTACACTCACTACTATAGCACTCATGTGGCCAGATGTGTGTGTGTGTGTGTGTGTGTGTGTGTGTGTGTGTGTGTGTGTGTGTGTGTGTGTGTGTGTGTGTGTGTGTGTGTGTGTGTCTTCAAATGTGTGATAACAATCAAGATGTTTATCAGGCAGTCCTTCCTACTCAGAAGCTGACCACTTGCAGTCTGTGTGGGAAGTTCTCTTGTGACCACGCTTTAGTCCTGAATGGATTCATCCATGTAGTTCATTGCCTGCCCTGAACTACTGGGTGCAATCGAGTTATGTCTCCCACATATGTCCACACTAACCTGTGATCCTGTGGTTCACTCAGCTTGTATCATCAACTGTGTACTGCCAGAATTGCTGCATTTAGATGACACATACGTCAGGAGCAATTTAACACAGGCGTGGCATATGTCATTTATCTGGGACCCATAAAAACCTGTTTTGGCACTGTGAGTGCACGTGCTCCATGTTTCCATTAATATCTATACCAGTGGTTCCCAAACTGTGTGCCGTAGCTCCCAGGGGTGCCACGGAGCACATGCAGGGGTGCCCTGGGTTGACGTCCAATTATAAAACATGTGGACAAACAGAAGTGAAACCTGTTCCTCATCACATAACTGGACCTAAGGATGACATATAAAGCAACTTATTTCATTTTTTTGCATTTTTTATCTATCGGTAACTAACTTTTGGCTTATGGGTGCCATGAAAAAAATTCTGATCCTCTGGGGTTCCGTGACTCAAAAAAGTTTGGGAACCACTGAGCTATGAAAATATGGAGCTGGCATTTTTCTGGAAAAACCACTGGATTAATGTTGCAGCCGGTTGCAAGCTAAGTAACCATGGTTCCAGAGAAAACACCCATTATGTATATGCCACATGCTTATATATTTATTAAATAAAATTACATGTATTTTAGAAGTGCGTTTGGAAATTATATATATCAGCACATTGCATGACTTATAATGACATTTTATTGCATCCATCGCTCATGACGCTATATATTATTATCTAACTGCTGTACCTGGCTCCATCCATGGACAACTGATCAGGATGATACTTAGGGGTAAATTTACTAAAGCTTCTCAAACAGAAAAGTGGTGATGTTGCCCACAGCGACCAATTAGATTAAATCTATCATTTTCTAGTTTGCAATAGAGAAATGATAGAAAGAATTGGTTGTAATAGACGACATCATAACTTTTAGAAACTGTAGTTAATTAGTTATATGGTACTTGTTTCCTAGCACGGCACCAGCGATTTTAATCTCAAGCATCGGGACCTAAAAAATCGCGTTGATCGCATCGCATGCAACCAAATCGCATGCGATGCGATCAACGCGATTTTTACATTGGAATCAATGTAAAATGGTCCCTGAGACCCAATTTTACATTGGGCCCAATGTAAAAAGCCCCCGAAACCCCAATTTTAACTGCATACCCCCCCTCATGGGTGAAATGCCCCCCCATTGTTAACGCCACCCCATGATGAACGCAAACCCGAAGCGTGGCGAGTGCAGCGAGCCCACGAGGGGCGGCGGTACGCGTCCTCCGACCTTTTCATACCCCCACTATCCACGTCGGCGTGGAGTTGATTTTATAAAGTGTGACAAACGCATTTTGTAAAATCGCGTCGATCGCATCGCATGCCATTATAATGGCATGCGATGGATGCGATCAATGCAATTTTATCATTGAAAGCTAAATTAACATTGAGCCCTATGTAAAATCGCGTTGATTGCGTCGGTCGTATCGCATGCCATTATAATGGCATGCGATGGACGCGATCAACGTGATTTTCTCATTGCCGGCAATAAAGCCACTTAATTGACAGAAAATCACGTCCATCGCGTCGATCACATACCTTAAGTTACCTTAACTTAAGGTATGCGATCTACCACGACGGGCGCCGTGCTAGGAAACAAGTACCAGTTATATCACCCCTAAAGATGCCCACACACGGTGCGTTTTGGGCATGCGATGTGCAGCACATACTTTTTGGACTAGATCGCATTGCACGCTGCTGTAGCATATCGCATGCGCTTTGAACTACATACGATGCAATCTAGTCCAGAATGCATGGTGCTGCTTTAGACTAAAACCCACCTACACAATGGTAAATACGCATCACAATGGGTTGAGCACTTTCAGAAGTCACAATCGGACATTTACACTTATAAGATGTATAGATAGTAGAAACACAGGTAAATAGTTGATCATTTGCACTTAAATCAGTTAAATTACAGAATGTTTTCTATCATGAGATATTTCTAAGGGACTTTGTATGCAGTTCTACTGAAATATCTCCGCAGGGTCGCACCTCTCAATTGGTGTGCACCCCAGGACCCCACCCCTGGAGCAAGACTTGTTATAGAACCAAAGGAAATAAATTGCAACATATCTTCCATCCATTTTGCTTCTGCAAGACGCCTAATAGTAGCAGAATATTGCATGTAGGGAAGCCAATCCCGGAGCATTTTTTCAATCCCGGAATTCGGGATTGAAAAATGCCCAATCCCGGGATTCCCGGGATCCCGGGATTGGCTTCTCTAATTAAAAAACCTGCCCCGGCCGCCCCGCATATTTACTTACATGTGCGGTGCGGCCGGGCGGGTGGTGAAGCTGGGAGGGTGGGCGGTCCATTGCTGATGCCGGGAGCCGGCGGGAGGCGGCCACTTCACTTCAGGAGCCGAGCAGGGAGGTGTGCGGGCGGCGGGCCGGCAGGCGGGCGATGACAGGACGGGGCTGCGCAGCTGCTTGGCCTGCACAGTGTGACCTCTGGCCTCGTCACGCTGCACAGAGCCACAATGCCGGGACGGGAGTAGCCGGGCAGCGTCTGAGCACTTGCTCAGCTGCTGCCCGGCATTAGACTGCGCATGCGCAGTCTAATCCCGAAATCCCGGCATTGGAAACTCCAATCCCGGGATTGAAATCTCGGCGTTTTAGGGGCCAAATCCCGGTATCCCGCCGATACCGGGATTGGCCACCCTTATTGCATGGCACGCTGTTAAGAAACAAGCTGCTGTGAATGCTTTGTACTCTCTGCAAGTGGCCATCACATAGCAAGTCCGTCTCAGATCTCAGCAGGCACTCAGGCCTCATGCTGTACACATCTGTTAGCTGAGCACTACAGATAACTTTTCAACAGGCTTTTAAATTGCTTCTCTTTTTAAAGTGAAAATCTGAAGTCAACATTTTCCGTGCCGGCAAACTAGACAATTTTTTCAATGATATCGCTCATTTTGTCCCTTCCGATATTTAAAATATCACCCAGTGTGTATGCTACAAACTTTGCACGCTACTGCACTCCGAGGTGTACATGGCTGATCAAGTAGCTGTCCTTTCATGTATCCATGGGCCGTATTCAATGTGGCCAGTGAGGGGGTTAAATGGCGAGTATTGGCGAAAGCAAGCCACCCTCGCCACTTAACCTCCGCGACGGCCGATCACCCTATTCAACATTCTGGGGGAATCCTCTCTGGCGAGGATTCCCCCAAACGGTGAGGTTCGCTAATGCAGGGAACCTGCTCCATTTAGCCGCGAGCCTTGCTGTTTTGGTGGCCGCACACGCCATTTTTCCTCGCCGTAAAAACCCAGCGAGGTGGAAATGGCGTGAGCAGGGGGGTCGCGAGTCAGTTGAATAATGACTCGCGAGTTGTGACGGCAAGCAATCAGAACTGCTCGCCATCACAGCTCTCAAAAGAGCATTGAATACGGCCATATGTGTTCTGTCAGTGTACTAACAGCAACATATGAGACAGGAACATTTGATGCTTGCAGTAAATTGGTGGATTACACAATTCAAACGGATGATTTGGCCAGACAGTTCCATGAATTTGTGGCACGTTCAGACTGGCAGCTCTCAATTTTGCACTGTTTGGGTATTGTAGTTGAACGTTACCAAGCTAATCAGACTGCACTTTGAAAAGTTTTACTTTTCTTGGCCTACTTATGCTGGGAAACTACAGGCGAATGGGAAAAAGGAAACAGAGCAATGCTTGAAGGTCTGTCTGTTTTGGAAAAGAAAACCGGACATAATTCAGCAGTTGAGGTAGCATGCGTGTTACTGTAGACATAAAATGGATTCTGTGCAGAAGCTGTGATGCCCAGCAGGTAGTCACAGCAACAACAGCTACAGTGTTTGAGGTCTGATTAGCAAAAATAAATGAACTGCCAATTTCAGTGTAGAACAAAGTGTGCACTTATAATACGAGTCAAGCAACACTGGTGAAGAATGTACTAAAAAAAGCCACTAATTAGTAACTATTTTAAACATAACATGTTTACATAGCATTTATTTATTGTGTCAAAAACAATAAAAACATAAACCCATTGATACAACATATAATGTACAGCGCCATCATATATTATATATAACACATTCAAAATTTGTACAGTATGTGACACTAATTTATTGACTGCTCACTGAATTAACAACTGCTGGTCATTATTAAACCACTACAGTAAAATGTAAGTGAATTAGAATTATCCGAGATCACGTACTCTCAGTAAAAATGTAAAATATATTTTTTTTACGAATTAATCCTAACACTTATTTGTGTTTTAGCTTTATTGACAGGTATACATTCTATCATTCAAAAATCACCAGAGACTGTGTGCTTTCCAAATGCCAAGCTGGGTAAACGCTATACGATATGTGACACCACCGATATCGTTAGCAATATCTGTGGTGCTGCCAGTCAAACAAAGCGCTTAAACACTGAACGATATTGTTAACAATATCGTTCAGTGACACCACCCAGACCCCTGCAAAACATGCAGTCGCTTATGATATAGTCAGATTTGGCGGCATGTTCAGAGAACGAGTCAACCAAACGCCGCCTGCAGGAACATCTGCCCCCCCCCCCCCTGCATGCCGAGTTTCCCCCGCACGCATGAGAATAGATGTTTTGCATAAACATACATTCGCAGCCTGCATGGGATGAAATCATTCGATAATTGATGAACATCTAATGATTTCTAAGGTGCTCCCAAATCTAAGACACTCTCTGGTGTCTCAGAATTGTGGCTACCTTGTATGGGAAGAGGGCGAGCAGCTGACATGTCAGATGTCTGCCTCCATGCCCGCGTCATGGCCGCATCACCATGGGTATGCCATGGGCGCAACCCATGCCCACCACCGTTATATGGTGGTCACTGATGCTCTGTGCATTATATGGTGGTCGCTGATGCTCTGTGCATTATATGGTGGTCACTGATGCTCTGTGCATTATATGGTGGTCACTGATGCTGTGTGCATTATATGGTGGTCGCTGATGCTCTGTGCATTATATGGTGGTCACTGATGCTGTGTGTATTATATGGTGGTCGCTGATGCTCTGTGCATTATATGGTGGTCGCTGATGCTCTGTGCATTATATGGTGGTCGCTGATGCTCTGTGCATTATATGGTGGTCGCTGATGCTCTGTGCATTTTATGGTGGTCGCTGATGCTCTGTGCATTATATGGTGGTCGCTGATGCTCTGTGCATTATATGGTGGTCGCTGATGCTTTGTGCATTATATGGTGGTCACTGATGCTGTGTGTATTATATGGTGGTCGCTGATGCTCTGTGCATTATATGGTGGTCGCTGATGCTCTGTGCATTATATGGTGGTCGCTGATGCTCTGTGCATTATATGGTGGTCGCTGATGCTCTGTGCATTATATGGTGGTCGCTGATGCTCTGTGCATTATATGGTGGTCGCTGATGCTTTGTGCATTATATGGTGGTCACTGATGCTCTGTGCATTATATGGTGGTCGCTGATGCTCTGTGCATTATATGGTGGTCACTGATGCTGTGTGTATTATATGGTGGTCGCTGATGCTCTGTGCATTATATGGTGGTCGCTGATGCTCTGTGCATTATATGGTGGTCACTGATGCTTTGTGCATTATATGGTGGTAGCTGATGCTCTGTGCATTATATGGTGGTCGCTGATGCTCTGTGCATTATATGGTGGTCACTGATGCTGTGTGTATTATATGGTGGTCGCTGATGCTGTGTGTATTATATGGTGGTCGCTGATGCTCTGTGCATTATATGGTGGTCGCTGATGCTCTGTGCATTATATGGTGGTCGCTGATGCTGTGTGTATTATATGGTGGTCGCTGATGCTCTGTGCATTATATGGTGGTTGCTGATGCTCTGTGCATTATATGGTGGTCACTGATGCTCTGTGCATTATATGGTGGTCACTGATGCTCTGTGCATTATATGGTGGTCGCTGATGCTCTGTGCATTATATGGTGGTCGCTGATGCTGTGTGTATTATATGGTGGTCGCTGATGCTCTGTGCATTATATGGTGGTCGCTGATGCTCTGTGCATTATATGGTGGTCACTGATGCTCTGTGCATTATATGGTGGTCACTGATGCTCTGTGCATTATATGGTGGTCGCTGATGCTCTGTGCATTATATGGTGGTCACTGATGCTGTGTGCATTATATGGTGGTCGCTGATGCTCTGTGCATTATATGGTGGTCGCTGATGCTCTGTGCATTATATGGTGGTCGCTGATGCTCTGTGCATTATATGGTGGTCGCTGATGCTCTGTGCATTATATGGTGGTCGCTGATGCTCTGTGCATTATATGGTGGTCGCTGATGCTCTGTGCATTATATGGTGGTCACTGATGCTCTGTGCATTATATGGTGGTCACTGATGCTGTGTGTATTATATGGTGGTCGCTGATGCTCTGTGCATTATATGGTGGTCGCTGATGCTCTGTGCATTATATGGTGGTCGCTGATGCTCTGTGCATTATATGGTGGTCGCTGATGCTCTGTGCATTATATGGTGGTCGCTGATGCTCTGTGCATTATATGGTGGTCGCTGATGCTCTGTGCATTATATGGGTGCAAAGCCACTTAGAGAGGATAGAAGAGGAGCATGTACTATTTCCCCAGGCCAGGTAGTTGGAGGAGTCTGACGTTCCCTCTTACCTGGCTGCAGCAGCCTCTCTCCCTAGCCCAGCACATGCTACTGATGTCCCCTCCTGTGATAAAGACACACCCCCAAAAAGTACTTTGGCTCAGTGCAGCTTTCTACAGCGATATTTGGCTGTCATTATGATGTCTTCCGTATTATATAGCAGTTACTTTTATGTTTCTGTATTATATGATGGTCACTGATGCTGTGTGTATTATATGATGGTGGCTGATGCACTCTGCAACATAAAGGTAAAGAATGATTGCTGTCACTGGGGTGGGGGCATAGTATTTGCCCAAAGTGACTGAAAGACTAAAGTTTCCCTTGGAATTATTTTGTGTATTGTATTACATAGTTAATATGTTAGTCTCTATCTATTGTATGACACTAAGCAAAACATCACTTCATTTGATGAATTGTCATCTCTTTCCATTTGTCTCCATCAGACTTTAATGAAAGCCCTTCTCACACTATTAGTTGCTGATTAGAAATGAGAGCCCCACCACTGTTGCCTTGAGCTATTAATTGAGCCGCCTGCTCCTTGCTTAATAATTAATTTACCGTTTGTTTAGAATGCTGACGATGAGCTGTTAGTGTGAACAACCGGAGTAATTGCAGACATCGTTGTTAATACCCATTTGAGATAATGAAACCATTTTGTAAAACAATCAATTATTCATTTAATGTACAGCTTTGTATGTCGTATAGTCTCTGTAGTAAAATCTGACCTAGGTTAGGGATGTAAATGATCAAGTGATGCTCTCAGTTGCAAAGAATTCACAAAATAAAATTGTAGTTCAATTTGCCAATTCTAAAGACCATTAGCATTAGAGACTTGTAGAGCATTCATAGCTTATTACTGTAAGGAGAGGGAGTACATTTGGTCCCCAAGAAACTACTTTAAACTGAGACGTTCCTTAGATTAGGCTAGTTATTCATGGGCGGTGCAGGTTCCATCCGTGGCGTATTGCCCAGTAAACGTTACGTGATCATTAGCAAAACAGGGATAATGTCAGTGTTAACAAACATGAGGAAAAAAAATCACAAATAAATGCAGCTTAAATCATTTCTTATTTTGTGTTTGTTAATTTGTCATTAGTATTGCAAATGCATTTCCTACAGTGATCTACTTATCACTCTGTTGATTAGTATAATAACAAAGCCAGTTCTAGCATTATTCTGTTATCATGCAGTGTTTGTCAAGTCTAATGCACCCCCCAGTGTCTCTGACGTCCTATGACTACTCCCCTGTGTCTCTCCCATCTCATGACCACCCCGTGTCTTCAGCATCATGGCTCCTTCTGTTTCTATGGACACGCCCATCCTTGTGTCTTTAAAATCCTACATTTTAATGGAAATTAGTAATACTATACAGGATAATACATGGCACATTGTAGTTCTCCCAGTTCTCATTAGACCACAGTGTGTCAATTCACCTGGCACATTGCATACCCTCCAACATGACCCATTCCATTAGGTACAAAATGTTCTGTTTCTGGACTTCCTTACCAGTGGCAGTTGCAGAGGGGGGGCTGCAGCACAGTCCAATATTCAAAAAGGGGAGCCACACCTAATGCCACCCCAAACATCACTGACCTGGAATCACTGGCAGTTGATGTGACCCACCCTCTTTGAATATTGGACTGTGCTGGAGTCCAACCTCTGTAACTGCCACTGGCAGGGAAGTCCAGGAACATAGCATTTTGTACCTAATGTAATGGGTCATGTTGGAGGGTATGACATTGTAATGCACTCATATCATAATATACCATTTTACAGTGCCCTTTGTTATACAAAGCCCCAATTTCATATTTTTTTTTTACATTACAGGGTACTTGTGGAGTATCACGGCTCCCATCGTATGGCATCGTATGCCATATGTAGTGGCATACGATGGCATACGATGCGATACGATGTTTTACCGATTTTGAGCATTTTAGCTCAAAAATCGTATGCGATCACATCGGATGCCATACGATGGCATCCGATGCGATGCGATGGCACCCGATTTTGCACTGAAATGCATCAGAATGCATTGAAATGTGTATTGAAGTAGTGAAATGCCCCCAAATGCCATTTTTCATAGTGCACCACCCCCACTATCAACGTCAACCCGAAGCGTGGCGAGCGCAGCAAGCCCGCGAGGGGCGGCGGTACGAGTCCTATGACCTTTTCATACCCCCACATCGGCGTGGAGTTGAGAATAGAATAGTGTGGCGAGCGCAGCGAGCCACCGAGCCCGAAGCGTGGCGAGCCCCGCGAGGGGACGCGGATACCTGTGAAGCCCGCGAGGGGACGCGTATAGCTGTGAAGGTATCCGCGTCCCCTTGCGGGGCTCGCTGCGCTCGCCACGCTTCGGGCTCGGTGGCTCGCTGCGCTCGCCACACTATTCTATTCTCAACTCCACGCCGACGTGGATAGTGGGGGTATGAAAAGGTCGTAGGACGCGTACCGCCGCCCCTCGCGGGCTCGCTGCTCTCGCCACGCTTCGGGTTGACGTTGATAGTGGGGGTGGTGCACTATGAAAAATGGCATTTGGGGGCATTTCACAAGTTTAATACACATTACAATGCATTCTGATGCATTTCAATGCAAAATCGGGTGCGATCGCATCGCATGCGATTTGATCGCATGCGATGCGATTTTTTAGCATACGATCTGCATACGATGCAGGTCGTGGGAGCCGTGATACTCCACAAGTACCCATTACAGTACCCCCAGTTAACATTATGCTATGCAGTGCCCCCAGATCACATTCGTATCCATGACATTTTCTCCATACAGTCGAATGATGGTGAAGGTGTACACATATGTTAGGGTGGTCCAGACCACCCTTACATATGCCTGTAGAATTGCAGGGAATTGGGTGGGAAGCTGACATCAAGTTATGTCAGCTGTCTGGACACATTAGCATGTACACACCCAGCATTTCTATGGGAACGTCCAGCATTCACATATGCCAATGGCCCAGGCCGGCAATATCCTTAACGATGGCCCCTTCCACACATTGTTAATGACCCCCTCCCTTGTCTCTACATGTACAGAAGAGGGAGGGTATTACTAACGACCTCCCACATTTATACTGTACAGTACCTTCATGCTTTACTATTTGCATTAGACAACTGCCAAGTGTTAGTCATCCATTCTGATGTGCAGAGTTTTCTTATCATTAACTTGGATTCAAAGGAAAGGAAAAGACATCTCCGCAATGTATTATTGTGAAGTCTAAGTTAAAAAAATAACATGGGTGACAGTTCAGTATGAAAGGGTCCCCAAAAAATAATACGGGTCCAGTTACTCAGCAAACCAGTCTGGGTACCTTGCAGGGTTGGTCCCGGGAAGGACCTGGTTTAAGGGGTAGTGTGAAAGGGTAATCAGACCCAGCTCTGGTAGACTGGTTTCACCACAGCGATGTCCAGTGTCATAGGAATGAGGTACCAGAGGGATGGAATGTTTCCCAGACCAGTGGTCTAATGCATTAGAATTAATATATTTTATATTCTTCTTATTGTCACATTTTCATGACATTAAATAGGTACTATACTCTTGTAGTCATAAGATTCACATTGGTTTCATGAAACATTCTATTCCACAAATATCATATGGGGCCCGATTCAGACCCCAGTCACTGGGCTGCGATCTTCAGCCAGAGCGAAAACCTACCTCTGTGCATGGCTGCTAATGTGATAGCAGTCATGTGAGACTATGCCCCCCCACCCGTACGCATCGGCCATGTAGCCAAATACTTACTCTGCGCTGCGATGCAGGAAAAGAGTTTGGGGCCAGAGCTGACATCAGAGACATGGTTGGGATCTGCCTGTGTTTTCCTCAACACTCCCATAAAAGGGCCGGGTGCCACCCCCAAACACCGGCTGGCAGTCAATCATTTTGCTAATGGGGGCAGCGATGAAAAGCCGTCGCTGGCTTTGTTCACAGGGTGGCCATGTCTACTACTACATAGTGTGCGCATGTGCAGCCATTCGATAATCAGCTGGGTCTGAATCGGACCCATTGTTGCATATCTGAAATATAAACACTGGGATGAGCTAAAAATAAAACCAGATTTTTTTTCTCTGTCCATAATATAAACTGGTACTGTATATGTATATGTGATTACCGTATTTGCCGGCGTATAAGACGACTGGGCGTATAAGACGACCCCCCAAGATTTCCACTCAAAATGTAGAGTTTGTTATATACTCGCCCTATAAGACTACCCCCTCTTCCACACACCAAATAAAACGTACCGTGCGATACTGGATGGGATATAGCAAGTAGCCAGTCTGTGTATCCTGGAGGGAATACTGCTGGGCTGTCAATCACAGGGGGCGTTCGGAGGACCTAGTGTCCCTCAGGCAGGGGTGCTAGAACTGGAGGCAGAGGGTTAGGCTGGAGGGGTTCCCTGACTACCGGCATAATCTGCTGCTGTTAACTGGAGTGCCTGTCCCTGATCCCCCTTTGCTGTGGTGCGTGGTCGAGTGGGTGGGAGCTGTACCTGTGGGGAGCCTCTCCCCCTGAGTGCCATGGCTCCGGTCTCCACGTGTGCTGCGGCGGGTGGCGGGTGCCTTGTGCTGCTGTCCCCGGCGCCTCTGTCTGCTCTGGCCTCGGCTACACTGTGTGGCCTCCCTTTTCAGCGGCTGTGCTGCGTCGGTGTGGGAAACGGTCATCACGGCACTGGTGCGGCACCCTCTCTCTGGCTACACGTGAGTTCCCTGCATGGTGCACGCTCCTTCCTCCTCTCTTCCACTGCCCGCCTCTTCCTCCCGGCGCCAGCCAATCCTGTGGCTTCCTCTTCTTCCTGTCACTCAGGAATGCTGCAGCGGCTCCCCTCCATTAACCCTGCACAGCCTGGCCTGATCCCAACTGAAGTGTACCCGGCGTATAAGACAACCCCCCCACTTGGAGGCATGTTTTTCAGGGGAAAAAAGTCGTCTTATACGCCGGAAAATACGGTAGATGTGTTTAATGGCTTATTTTTTAGATTAATTAATTCACTTATTTGTACAGCTCAACATACTTTTAATTATTTATTATTATTATTTATTTATTTACTTACAGTTTCTTATATAGCGCAGCAGATTCCGTTGCGCTTTACAATTGTAGACAATGATAAAACAAACTGGGTAACAACAGACAGACATGGAGATAGGAGGGCCTTCTGCAAGCTTACAATCTATAGGTACATAGGAGGGAAACACAAGGACAGGCACCAGTAATAGCATTGCTTGTAGGCCCAGAAGGGAAGCTATATAATACATAAGTGCCTCAGAGGGTTATGCGTGTGGTACTTAAATATGGTAGGCTTGCCTGAAGAGGTGAGTTTTCAGGGAACGCTTGAAAGTTTGGAGACTAGTGGAGAGTCTTATTGTGCGTGGAAGGGCATTCCATAGGATGGGAGCAGCCCGATGAAAGTCCTGTAATAGTGAATGGGAGCTAGTGATCCGTGCAGAAGAGAGACGCAGATCTTGTGCAGAGCGGAGTGGTCGAGATAAGAGATATTTTTTGATAATTAAATAGATATATGCTGGTGCAGTAAGGTTAATGGCTTTATATGCGAGTAGGAGTATTTTATATTGAATACGGTAAAATACAGGCAACCAATGGGGAGGGATTGGCAGAGCGGATCAGTGGATGATGATCGTCTTGCTAGGAAGATCAGCCTAGCAGCAGCAGTGTTATTTTCAGCAGTTCTGTGCTTACCCGTACTGTTTTTTACAGTTATTTTTGGTTCTAAGCAACTATTATAGTTTCAATAAATCATATTAACTATATGTTACTGGAGTCTTTAAATGAAATGTAAACTTGCAAAGTTGAGCAATGAATATTAACATGGCTATAAGCTGAATTCTCATTTTGTCCTGCAGAGGGCGCTGTTGTACTACATTAAACACTCTGAAGGATTACTATGGGGGAAGGGACCAGCCTTTAGTATATTTCTTGCAAAAGTCTAGCCTGAGTCTGGTAAACAGCCTAGAATGGGCAGCGTCGTCCTCTAGGCTCTACACCAAGTATGAAATCATATGAGTCAGTCCGGACTACAGCTGTCAGATGGTAATAGGTTTTGGAGCAGCAGTCTGCAGAAATAGCCATTTAATTGTTAAAATTGAAACTTCTATATTGTAACGATATTATATTACTTTAAGTAATTTGGTTGAGTCATTCATTAAAGCTGTTCTGTGTGTTAATGCATTGTAGTGATGTTGACTTGTACTAAAATCAAAATGATACATTTTCTTTGCATATGCAGCGCCAATTAATATTAAGTGAGTGAGATTATATTTTCCAGTTTTTCTGTCGGTGTGCGCTCTATAGTGTATTAATAAAGATTGCCTTGCATTGATTTTTTTTTTCCATGCCCTAAGCCTCACTGTATTACTTTGTATGTGTTGAGTACATTAGCAGTGTGCTTTAGGAAAGCAGGTCACATATTATTGTGCTTAGTCTTATTAAATCTGGGATTGCAGCGCAAGTCAGGCACTGGAACAGAACCCTTGTCTTGTGCCCAGGAACAATGTTTTTCTTAGTTTAGGGGAAATATATACCATATATTTAAAAAGGTGAAAAAACTGCTTATGTGCCTCACAAATGGCATACATAATATGCTGTGCTAATATAAGTATAAGAAACAAAAACATTATACTCAAGTTACTGTTTAAAATATTGTAACATTCCACCTCATAGTAGAAAGACTTTCTAGATCTCTATAACATTAGTTCTCAAACTCGGTCCCCAGGACCCCACACAGTTTACATGTTCCAGGTCACCCAGCAGGTGCACAGGTGCATTCATTACTGACTGACATATTTTAAAAGATCCACAGGTGGAGCTAATTATTTATCTCGCAATTCTGTGAGTAGACCTGCAAAACATGCACTGTGTGGGGGCCGAGTTTGAGAACCTGTGCTCTATAACAATTAATGATGCTCTCAAAGCATCGCATTCCATACATCTTTGTACACACAAATACTATTGTGTGCTACTGTACTTGTGGTAGGTGCAGTTTGAAAAGTGAATTTCTCTGCAGTAATCACATTATGAGGACACGTGACCTCTATTCCAGTGATACTGTAGCTTGTGAACATTACCTGACATTTTTATTTTCAATGTTAAAAGACAAATTCACAATTAATATTAATTCAAAGGGGTAAATGTAATAGCCTGCAACCAACCTGGTTTTGCCTTTGAGATTATTCCTACTTTATAACATCAAGCAGATTTGCAAGTCACAGGCCATTACATTTTCCTCTAAAGCTTCACACACACTATGCCGCAAAATGATCGATATAGTGCTAAAACATTAACAATATCGTCCAGTGACATCACCGGTACCCCCGACGGTCATGCTGTTGCTGATGATGTAGTCAGATTTGACTGCATGTTCAGTCGACAGGGGAAATCAATAACGACCCATATGAATGCACATGGTTATCATTATAGTGGGTACACACTGAACGAAGTGCATGATAACATTTTACTGTTATCATGCATATGGTTTAGGAAAATCACGTAGTTTGTATGGTTTACGTGAAAGATGCATAGCAAGTAGTTGGGGAGGGGGTTTATATGAAATTTATATTTTTTTCCTGTGGTTCTGCACATTGCTGGTGTATTACCATTAAACAACTCAACTATAGAAGTCTATTCTGTGTGCATAGTCTGTAACAGTATAACCCGGTGACTAACAGAACACCGGCCTGCATTATCTCATCTGTTTGTAGAAATCGCTCAGCTAAAAGCACTGGAGGAACAGCAGGGTCATGCAATGCTTTAGCATTAGGTAGGTTAACAAAGGTGGTATGCTAATTGGTAATACAGTACAAATGTACAATAAATCTATCAAGAACACATCAAACATTCAGACGGAATAATCAAGAATTACTTATATTATTATTCTATTTTTGTTTTCATTTAATTTTACTTTGATGAAATATAGTTAGGTGTTATATTAGGGTCAGCATAATAAGAAAAATATTGTTGATTTTTTTTATTATATAAAGGAATACGAAAACGATTACAGTTAATGGCACATTAGCATGTAACACCTTTTACAATTTATTCTAGACTTTTCTTTCTCTGGGTCGCATCTTGGGCTCAATATTGTCTTAGCCGCTTCTACTCCCCCCCCCCCCCCCCTCTCTCTCTCTCTCTCTCTCTCTTTCTCTCTCTCTCACCCCCCTCCTGTATCCCATCTCTCTTTCGTCCCTCTCTCATATCCCACCTTTCTCTCACTTCCCCAACCAACCAATCAGCTCCTGCCTGACATTTTTCAAACACAGCCTGTAACATGATAGGTAGGATCTGATTGGCTGGCTGTTTATCACATTTATCTGCCCTGTCTGTATCGCTCTTCCTCTGTGTCTCTGTCTGGTCTATCTCATCTTCCATGTTATTCTCTGCTCTGTATCTGTCTCTCTGTCCCTATGTTTTTTCCCCACACAGTTTGGTAGCAGCATGCTCCCAAATTGCCTCCATCTTTGTTTCAGACCCATATTTCTATGTGAGATATTAAGATATACTTAACTCTGATTATACGCATGACGATTTGGTGCATTGTTTATGATGTGTAATTTACCTTTGGCCTAGGAAAGTTTATTGTTCCTATTGATTAAATTTATGCATTGACACATACTGTAGTTATGTTTAATTATTCCAGCAGCACCTACAGTACTGTCATTCTGACCTCTAGTTCTGCTACACAACAAAGTTCTTCCTACAGTATAAGTATGAATATTTAGCAGGAAATACCCCTTTAAAATTCTGCACTCACCTCTACCCTAGTAAATAGAAATACACAAGATTATCTCGGCAGAGTGACTGGATATTGTATACCCTGTATCACTCTGGATATACTGTATATGCATTTGAAAAAACAACATTCTCTGGTAGAGTACAGTATCTACATGTGTATACAATATACCGTTAGCATGGAACAAACGGGGGGAATAAATATTTAATGAATGTGGCTGGATATATTTTAATCACACAACTTTCTATGGATTTCGTATAAAAATGTATTGGATTAGAATTTTAAATGCAAAAAGAGAAAGATATGTTTTAAAAAATTTTTGGGGAAAATAAAAAAAGTATACAATCATTTTATTCACTTGGAAACAAATATATAGATGATATGCCAGCAAATACTATATTAGTATAGTTAAATAAATATCGTACAAATTAATATATATATTTATATGAAATCTATATTGTAAAAATAAGGATTAACTATCAATGTTTCGTAAAAGTAAGTGCTCACCAAAGCTTCCAAACACACTCTGCCATGTTGCAAAGCTACACTAGACCATTATCTCACACCAGCAAATCCAATCAGGAGCCTTCCCCAATTGTGTTATGATGTGCTTGGCCTACTCTATTGGCTGATATAACGTCATGGCCTTGGCTGCATGTATCAGTGTTTACTGGTTGCCTTGTTTGTATATCTGTCAAGTAAGCCTCAAATATATTTTTAAATTGCTTCAAAATAGTGAACTGTACCCATGTATAAGGTCTTTATTATATAACTAATTTGTAGTTGTATTAACTGTCAGTAACGTCTTAGTACCTGGTGATGTCTCATGCTCTAGGGAGCACAGTATACAGTAGGTTCAAAGAAATTGAAAAGTAATCTCATCTCCTCAGCTTGCACACACTTTGCAGTCCCCATTCGTTTATTTTAAGCATAGCTATGTCTAAATGCCAGAAGCAATCATGGCTGTCCTCTAATAACCCCATCTTAAATAGACAGATTCAAGGGGCCAAATGTAAGTAGGTGTGATTATTTTTGTAATGTAAGATTTTTTGGTCAAAAACGGCCAAATTCGATTTTTTTTTCCGAAAATGTAGTAGTAGTAGTAGTAGTAGTAGTAGTAGTAGTGTTTTCCCATCAAAAAGTATACAACTTGCAAACGTAATAGGTTTAGACTTTTCAAATCGCACCCTAAACATTACTAAAAATCATATACAAAAATTAAAAATACACCAGGACCAGGCTAGGGAGATTCACAGAACCATGCACAGATCAGTGAGTTGTTGTTTTTTTTTTTAAATAAAAAACTGTGTTTTTTTTTGGTTTCCAAAATACGGGGTGAAAAAATGATGCCTCCCCCTGGTTGGTTCCAAAAATACGGAGGACAAAAGGACTGAGGTCCCCTATATATTTTACCCAGCATTGGCCTCCAACAGCCAGCGATGTCATGCCACAGCCGGGGGGGGGGGGGGGGGGGGGGCTTTTTACACAAGGTCCCCTCGCCGAAACATGAACACCCTGGCTGGTCAAACCCCCCCGCCCCCAGGCTTAATCTTTCCCTTGGCAGTGGACATTGGGTTAATAAATGAATAAACATTTAACATTGGGTTGTGTTGTGGAACAGTCCCAGAAAGCCTCCTCTGCATTCGGGGACTTGGAGAACCACAAGTCCCAGCATGCAAAGCATTAAATAGTCCGCTGTACTCCTACTGCATAACCAATGTTACCATAATTACACACATTCACCCAGAACAGTAGAGATCTATTTACATACATGTATACACCCATTTATACACTCAAACATACATACATACTCACCTTGCCAGACTGCCTTTTCTCCATTAGGGGTTAAAGCAAAAAAAAAAAAAAAAAACACTAAACCCGAACCCCCGATCTGGAGAGCAGCCTGTGCTGGGTCCAAAATACAGGGGGACCCCCAGTCTTTTTGTCCCCCATTTTTGGAGGGAACCAGGCCTGGCCCAAGAGCCCAGTGCTGGTTTCTTAAATACAGGGGGAACCCATTACTTTTTTCACCTGTATTTGGAAAACCAGGACCAGTTCAATGAGCCCAGTGAAGCTTAGTACATCTGGCCCTTTATCTAAAAAAATTGCACCTAATTACATTTGGTACAAACTCTGCTTTAATCCATGCTAATAGAAATGGGAAGGTTTCCTCTACTGGTTATTGACGATCCCCCCAAAAAATAATGGAACCTTCGTGTCCTAAGGGACAACTATTGGATCTTGGGAACCCATTTACAATGGGTTTCTTATAAGTGGGTGCACTGTCACACATTTTCATATTAATGGAATTTTCCAACTTTACAGTCAGTGAGTTCACTATGGAATTGCCATTCTTTTTCCTTGGTGTTATATATTACCATTCAGTTGTCCTGTCATTAGCAGTATTGTAATCTCATAATGACTCTAAAACCAAGGACTCAATGGGATAAGATTTAAGTGAAAATAACCACAAGGGCATTAGGCAAAGTATTTCCTAATGGCTGTCCTGTGGCTCCTTTCTGAACCAATAAGGTTCCTGATTTGGTACCAGGGATTTAAAGCTCCTGTGGATTTTTAATAAGATGCCTTCCATAATTACGGGTTGACAGTCACCCCTGTTCCTACAATTAGGGCTCAAAGATTTATTATCTATAACTATATAGTTATCTCATTGGATCAAATCACTTGCGATATACTTCAAAGATCCCAGAATCCCAGTTGAATAGTCACGTGGTACTGACGTTTGGGATATACATGCATGTATATAAAACCCTTTGTGTAATGAAGCAGTGTATTCCTCAAAAGTTTAGAGTAGTGACTTTGGACATAGTGCAGTAATGTCATTAATATTTAGCACACTTAGTGGTACTTGTTTCCTAGAACGGCCACAATCGTGAGTGATCGTGGCTCTTAATTAAGGGACACGATCCTCACGATGTGGCCGATTTTTTACAATTTTTTCCCTTTGAATGACAGAAATCGGGTCAATCGGTCGGTCGCGACCAATTAAAATCGGCCGCGATGCGACCGACCGATTGACCCGATTTTTCCATAGACTTCAATGTTAAAAAATCTTTTAACATTGAAATCGGGAGGATCGCGTCGGTCTTGTGCCATTATAATGGCACAAGATGAGATGGACTTGATTAAGTCCATCTCACATAGGGAAAAATGATAAAAAAGGTGAAATGGGCCAATATGACCCATTTCACATTTTTTATGTGCCCGCCATGACCCCACGATAGACGTCAACCCGAAGCGTGGCGAGCGCAGCGAGCCCGCGAGGGGCGGCGGTGCGCGTCCTCCGACCTTTTCATTCCCCTACTATCCACGTCGGCGTGGAGTTGAGAATATATAGTGTGGCGAGCGCAGCGAGCCACCGAGCCCGAAGCGTGGCGAGCGCAGCGAGCCCCGCGAGGGGACGCGTATACCTGTGAAGTTATACGCGTCCCCTCGCGGGGCTCGCTGCGCTCGCCACGCTTCGGGCTCGGTGGCTCGCTGCGCTCGCCACACTATTCTATTCTCAACTCCACACCGACGTGGATAGTAGGGGAATGAAAAGGTCGGAGGACGCGCACCGCCGCCCCTCGCGGGCTCGCTGCGCTCGCCACGCTTCGGGTTGACGTCTATCGTGGGGTCTAGCCCACTTAGTAACATTTGGGGGGGCAATTGAAAATAATCAGGTGAAAAAAAAAAAAAAAATCGGGTGAAAAATCGGTCGGTCGGATCGGTCGCATCGCATGCGACCAAATCGCATGCGATGCGATCGATCCGATTTTTTATCTTCCGACCACAACGATCTAAATCGTTGTGGCCGTGCTAGGAAACAAGTACCCACTTGTTAAATAGATGTCTCATGAGTGTCCAGCATGTTCACAAGTATGATATGGCAAGAGCTCACCACTGCCACTGGATCCTGTCACTGCTAGGCCCGACAGTGACTGTAAATACTTTATTGGGAAACTTGACTGTATGCTGGATATACACTGATGAAACACATGGTTGCTTGTTGTAGCAATGTTTAGAATGTGGAAGGCTTATGCACCCTGTGTCACTAATAATGCAGACTAGTGGTAGAGTCAGGTGCTGACGTTGCATATGCAGAATACTTCATATGCAAGATACTTCAGATGCAAGATACTTCAGATGCAGGATACTTCAGTTGTAGGATACTTGCCAGGACCTCTGTTGGCCTTCTGCTGCTGCTGGTACTCCCACTGGGATTTCCCACCTTTTTCTGCAAACTTGTAATTTCTGTACATTGTTTCTTTTTGCAAACTGATCTTCCTTATGCTGTGTACACACAGTGCAATATGATTGCTAGCGATATATTGCTAGCAATATATTGCCAGCAATCATATTGCTCAGTGTCTCCTTTTCATCAGCGATGAAAAGGAGACACTGCTACGGGGCGGAGGGGGAGTGCAGCAGCAGCAGACGCTGCTGCTGTCACTTTGATGGGAGGAGGGAGGGAGCAGCGGCACGGGGCTGAAGGAGCGCAGCAGCAGCAGTAGACGCTGCTGCTGTGACTGTCACTGATGGGAGGAGGGAGGGAGCAGCGGCACGGGGCTGGGGAGATCAATGCTGATCTCCCCGGCGCTGACCTCCGTGAAGGGAGGAGGGAGGGAGCAGCGGCACTGGGCTGGGGAGATCAATGCTGATCTCCCCGGCGCTGACCTCCCGGCACAGCGATCGCCGGGGAAAGCGACCAGCAGGGAGTGCACACGGGAGCGCGCAGCTGGCGATTTATCGCCAGCTGCGCTCCAAATCACTGGCAATATGGTCGCTCAGCGACCATATTCCCAGCGATTTTACCTAATATTCCTCCCGTGTGTACACACCATTACTGTGAGCTGAGCTGTTAACCCCTCTTGTGCTGCAAGCTATATAAGTTCAGTTCTGTGCAACTCCAGTAGTACCGTACTTTTTAATACACAGTCATGCTGGCACCTGTAGTGCCACAGCTACTTTGTGCCTGCAGGCCTTTACAGTGTTTCCATTACTTTATGCTGCTGGCACTTGTAGTGCCCCAGCTTGTGGGGTTCCACATTAGCAGTTAGAATACCGACCCCAGTCAGAAGACCAGTGCCGGCATCACAATTTTTTCACAATGCCGACGCTGGAATCCCATCTGTCAGTATCCTGTGCCAGGGATTCCTCTGGGTCCAGGCTATAATATGGCTGCTTAGGGTGTGGGTAGGCAGATACATCACTGTCCTAGATCTCTGGTGCACTAGCCTCCTATTTTTTGTTAGTGACATACAACATTTGGCACATATTTAATGAATACTTAACCAATTTACTTTCTTAATTGTATTATCGTTCATTTGTTTTTATAGCACAAATGGTCTTTGGAAATGAGCACCATATTGTTACTTAACATTAGCATCCAAATGTTATTAAAGTTTTCCACTTGCTTTCATTTTATTGCAGATATTTTCCATTCGTTTGTCTCGGCTAATGTTTCAAACATTATTTCTAATTCAGCCATTGTGATATTATAGATATACTAAGTCCTGCAGAACAATTTATTTATTTACAGTTTCTTATATAGCGCAGCAGATTCCGTTGCGCTTTTCAATTTTAGACAGTGATAAAACAAACTGGGTAGCAACAGACAGACTTGGAGATAGGAGAGCCCTGCTGCAAGCTCACAATCTATAGCAGTGGTTCCCAAACTGTGTGCCGTGGCACCCTAGGGTTCCTTGGGGGACTTGCAGGGGAGCCCTGGATAGATGGTTCATGACCAATTCAGATTAATTATGACCAATGTAAAATATAAATTGTGGAAAAACAGCAGGAAATCCTGTCCAATACCACATATCAGACCCTTAGGATGAGATATACAAACATTTACTTAATTTAATATGTTTTTCCTGATTTTATCAATAAGAAACTTTTGGGCTAGGGGTGCCATGAAAAAAGAAATGATACTCGGGGGTGTAGTGATTCAAAAGAGTTTGAGAACCACTGATCTATAGGGACATAGGAGGGAAACACAAGAACAGGCATCAGTAATAGCATAGCAGTCCCACCAAGTTACAAGTCCAGAAGAAAAGATATATAATACATAAGTGCCTCAGAGGGTTATGTGTGTGGAACTTAAATATGATAGGCTTGCCTGAAGAGGTGGGTTTTCAGGGAACACTTGAAAGTTTGGAGGCTAGTGGAGAGTCTTATTGTGCATGGCCAATCCAAGTTTGTTTTCAAACCCAACCTTTGTCCTGTCTAATAAATCTTTCCGTGACACTAATGCAACTGACTTTTAAATACATTTGCATAGGCTATATTTAAAAGTCTCTGCTAATAAAGTCAAATTTTATGTATAGAAGTATTGTTGTATCTAGAAATTTGTTCCTAAAATGATTCCCCAATGGGATTATTGCGGGAATAATCATGATGCCATATTGATCATCTAGGTGACCAACATCAATAGATACTTCCATGCTACTTGTGTTTTGAACTACAGTATTTCGCACTGTCCCTAAGAGACGTCAGTATTGTCAGTCACTATGACAACACTCCCAAACAAAATGCTGCTTTACTAATGGGACATTTGGAAGCTACTTACTTACTTACACATAGCTACCCACTTGACTGATATATCACCATTTACTATGGGTTCATCTCAACCATTATCATGGGTGATTTCAACATTGCTATTGATAGCCCAAAATCTGCTGCTCATGCCTCCAAACTTCTCTCTCTAACCCCCTCTCTCGGCCTCTCCCAATGGACTGACTCCTCTACTCATCGGGAGGGCCACTGCCTTGATCTTGTATTCACTAAGCTGTGATCAGTGTCTGAATTCCTCAATACTACTTTCCCTCACTCAGATCACAATCTTATCACCTGCATGCTCTCCTCTAGTACCTCAAACTCAAAACCACTGAAATCCCTTAATCCACCTTCAAGCCCGCAGAAATATTAATGATATTAATTTTCAAGTACTCTCCTCTCTGCAACAACAGTTTGCTCCTATTTCTGCATTAACTGCTCCTGAGATGGCGGTATCACACCTAAACCCAACTCTCAAAACAGCCTTGCGTGAAGTGGCTTCAGTTACCCACCACACTCCACGTAGGCCTAGACGCCAACAGTGGCACTCTAAATTAACAAGACGCCTACAAAATCTCTCACGCAAAGTTGAGCGTAAATGGTGTAAATCTCTCAGTCCAATGGATTTCTTTACATGTAAGACTATATACCAGTCCTATAGTTATGGCTTGGAAACTACCAAACAACATATTTCCAAACTCTCATTTCTGCTCAAGCTTCTAACCCAAAACCTATTTTTAATACATTTAAATCCCTTCTCAACCCTCCCTCACCCAAGTCACCCGCCACTATCCATGCAAAAGATCTTGCTTTCTACTTCAGGGATAAGATTAACAAGATCAGAGATGAATTGGTATGCTCCAACTCAGTTGGTGATCTGCTCAATTCCATACCTGAGCCCTCTGATGCATTTACTTCATTTGATCCCACAAATGAAAATGAAGTATCTGCACTTTTCTCTTCCTCCCACTCTACTACCTCTCCTCTTGACCCCATACCCTCACAAATAAGTAAATCTCTGTCTCCTGTGCTCATCCCAATCTTAACTAAAATCTGTAACCTTTCTTTCTCTACTGGTGTCTTTCCTTCATTGTTCAAACATGCAGTAATTACTCCGATTCTGAAAAAACTGAATTCTGACCCAAGGTCTCTCTCAAACTACCATCCCATCTCTCAACTTCTATGCACCTCCAAACTACTTGAAATACTTGCCTACACTCGCCTCACACACTTTCTTAACTCGCACAACTTACTGGACCCGCTTCAGTCAGGCTTTTCGTTCCCAACACTCCACAGAGACAGCACTGACTAAAGTTGTGAATGATCTGGTCACTGCTAAGTCTAAAGGCCACTATTCACTACTAATTCTTCTAGATCTCTCTGCTGCTTTTGACACTGTTGACCACACACTTCTCATACAAACACTACAATCCCTAGGTCTTAAAGACACAGCCCTCTCTTGGTTCTCATCCTACCTATCTAACCGCTCCTTTAGTGTTAATTTCTCTGATTCTACCTCCTCTTCGTTACCTTTTTTACAGTTGGAGTACCTCAGGGTTCAGTTTTAGTTCCTCTGCTTTACTCAATCTATACCTCATCTCTTGGCAAACTAATCAGCTCTTTTGGATTTCAGTATCATCTGTATGCGGATGAGACTCAGCTCTACCTATCCTCCCCGGACCTGTCCCCATCTGTATTGTGCTTTGTCTCTTAATGCCTTTCTGCTGTTCCATCCTGGATGTCATCTTGCCACCTCAAACTTAATATTTCAAAAACAGAATTAATTATATTTCCACCAAGAAATAGTATTTACGAGCCTGATATCTCTATTGCTGTTGAGAATATGACAATCACTCCTACCTCTCAAGCTTGCTGCCTAGGTGCTGTCCTTGACTCTGAATTTTCCTTTGTACCCCACATTCAATCTGTCTCAAAATCATGTCACATGCACCTAAAAAACATATTCAAAATTCACCCTTACGTTACACAAGACACTGCAAAAGATCTAATCCATGCTCTCATCATCTCACGCATTGATTATTGCAATAGTCTCCTTATTGGCCTTCCCCAATACAGACTCTCACCACTACAGTCCATCATGAATGCAGCTGCGAGGCTGATATTCCTAGCCAGACGTTCATCGTTTGTAAAGCTACTCTGTCAGTCACTTCATTGGTTACCTGTATTCTACCGTATTCAATACAAAATTATTTTACTTACACACAAAGCCATAAACCAAACTACACCAACATACATATCTTTTCTTATCTCAAAATATCTTCCAACCCGACCTCTACGCTCCTCCCAAGATCTGCGTCTCTCATCCACACTCGCTCCCATTCCCGATTGCAGGACTTTCTTCGGGCTGCACCCACTCTGTGGAATGCCTTCCCAAGCACAATAAGACTCTCCTCCAGTCTTCAAACCTATAAGCGTTCCCTAAAAACTCATCTCTTCAGGCAAGCTTATCAAATTCCAGAAGTAACGGAACATTGCATTCTGGTGGAATCAATGCAATAAAGAATACAGTATCTATCCTCATGTATCAATGCCTATTTCCCTATAGATTGTAAGCTTGCGAGCAAGGCACTCCTACCTTTTGACTGTCTGTAAATACCCTGTTATCACTGGCTCCTTTTGTAAAGCGCAACGGAATATGCTGCGCTATATAAGAAACTGTTAATAAATAAATATATATCACTATATCTTCCATCATTTCAATGCAATATGGGTACTCTTTACCTAGATGGGCGCCAGCGATTGAAATCGCGGGCGTCGGGGGTAAAAATCGCGGGCATCGCGGGTAAATCGCGGGTACATAAAAATCTGCTACCCGCGATGACCGCGATTTTCCCATAGGGAACAATGTTAAAAAGGCTGATTGAGCGCGATTTTCATGTAAAATGCCTCAATGCCCGCGATTTGGCCATAGGAATCAATGTTAAATGGGCTACAGAGCCCAAATAGGCACAATTAACCCTTAAATGTCCCCCCAAATTTTTAACGCCACCCCACGATCCACGCCAACCCGAAGCGTGGCGAGCGCAGCGAGCCCGCGAGGGGCGGCGGTACGCGTCCTCCGACCTTTTCATGCCCTACTATCCACGTCGGCGTGGAGTTGAGAATAGAATAGTGTGGCGAGCCCGAAGCGTGGCGAGCGCAGCGAGCCCCGCGAGGGGACGCGGATACCTTCACAGGTAAACGCGTCCCCTCGCGGGCTTCACAGGTGTCCGCGTCGCCACGGACACCTGTGAAGCCCGCGAGGGGACGCGTTTACCTGTGAAGGTATCCGCGTCCCCTCGCGGGGCTCGCTGCGCTCGCCACGCTTCGGGCTCGGGGGCTCGCTGCGCTCGCCACACTATTCTATTCTCAACTCCACGCCGACGTGGATAGTAGGGCATGAAAAGGTCGGAGGACGCGTACCGCCGCCCCTCGCGGGCTCATTGCGCTCGCCACGCTTTGGGTTGGCGTGGATCGTGGGGTGGCGTTACAAATTTGGGGGGACATTTAAGGGTTAATTGTGCTTATTTGGGCTCTGTGGCCCATTTAACATTGATTCCTATGGCCAAATCGGGTCCATTGAGGCATTTAACAGTAAAATCGCGTCGGTCGGGCCATTTAACATTGATTCCTATGGGAAATCGGGTGCATCGCGTCGCGGGCATCGCGGGTACATTTATGGACGGCCGCGACGCGACCGACGCGATTTCCATGTTTAACATGGGTTTCAATGGGAAATCGCGGGCATCGCGTCGGTCGCGTCGCGGCCAGACATAAATGTACCCGCGATCACCACGACGGGCGCCCTTCTAGGTAAAGAGTACCGCAATATGTAATGATGTTAAGTAGATTGGTTTCTATGGGCAACATCACATCTTCAATAGAACTCTCACCTTAGTAAATTTGGATTGATTAGTTTTAAGATTGATATTCATCAATTAAAAATATATCAAAATTATAATTAGTTAACAACTTTAGAGCAATGTTCTTATAGGTGTGTGAGGAATGTCTAGAAGGCCTTGGGGAGAATCAGTGACCACTTCTTGTACTACTTGTTTCTGACATTCCACCCTGGCTTCCAGCGGGCCAACAAGTCTCCCGATACCAATGGCAACACTAACCGTGTTACGGCTCATGCAGGCTCAGATTTGTATAAAGTCAGAAAGGCCATGCGCCTATGGGAAATATTTCTCCTGGTGTTTGTTTAATTATTGTGCCTCTTTATCTTCCTTATGCCTGTCAGCATACAAACAATCTTTTATTCCCACCATTTGGGGTCACGGGGGCTTCAGAAAGGAGTAACAAAATAGTATTGCAGAAGTCACTTTTGTGATGTTTTTTTCTTTAAGGTTCCAGAATGTTAGATAGTTTTTAAATGACATTATTTCCGCTGTATGTACTTTTTTTTTATAGGTTTTATTTTATAACTATTTTATTTTATCTTAGATTTATGACTGATGCAGCTCGACGTGAACAAGAAACCTTAAAGAAAAAAATCCAACCCAAGCTTTCCCTGACATTGTCAAGCTCCGTATCCCGTGGAAACGTGTCCACACCACCCCGCCATGGCAGCGGCAGCCTCACCCCTCCAGTCACCCCACCAATCACTCCATCCTCCTCATTCCGCAGCAGCACCCCTACAGGTAAGGGAGCAATGATACAGCCTAATGCTCTGCATGGCATCCCTACTGCACACCTTCATATATCATACTGGTTTCTTTTTATACTGTAATACAATATAGCATTTACATATAGTTTCTTTATTTAACTATATTTGGATTCATATTTTCTCCTGTCCCCTCAAAGTGCTTGCAGCCTGTACATAATAGGTACAAAACACATGTGAGTACACTACCTTGTCACTGTGTACGCTACTTTGTCTCCAAAATGTTTCCTTGGAATTCAACAGCTATTGAAATATATTTATGAGCTCCAAAAACTTGAGTTGTACTAACAATGGTTCCACATCACAGTAGTGAAAATAAACCAAATTATGGGCCGGATGTACTTAGTCCTTAAGGGCCTTATTTTGGTTCATTATTTCTGACAAAATCCTTCTTAGATGGGCAAAACCATGTGCACTGCAGGTGAGGCAGATGTAACATGTGCAGAGAGAATTAGATTTGGGTGGGGTTTTACTTCAAAGTGAGATCTATATTGCAGTGTTAAAATAAAGCAGTCAGTATTTTCCCTGCACAGAAACAAAATTACTCACCCAAATCTAATTCTCTCTGCACATGTTACATCTGCCCCCCCTGCAGTGCACATGGTTTTGTCCATCTAAGAAGGATTTTGTCAGAAAGAATGAACCAAAATAAGGCCCTAAGAGTGATAAAGTAGAGAGTGATATACTATCAACCAATAAGTGATTGATTATTTTCTGATGTCAAATTTTATGTTTTGCTGTCATTTTTCAAAGAAAGCATGTAACATGGCAGGTAGGATCTGATTGGTTGGTATGTTAGTGACCTTCCTCTGACATTTCTGAAAGCTGTCGCAGAAGAAACCACCCTCTGCCCATAGCTACATTTCAGATTCCAACTGTCATTTTTTGGTACCGTTTTAATCAATGGAAAATAATTGGTTGTTATGATTTACAGCACGTTGCGTCAGTGCACCAATAATAAAATATATATATCCGTTTATATTATTAAATATTTCATGAAAAAGTGTCAGTTTGGTTTTCCCAATTATTATCTGTTGAAAAATGGCAAATCATTTGTAAAAGTAATGGGATAAACAACTGGAATATTGCAGTGTAAAAGCAAGAAATAGTTAGTAGAAAATTATATTCTGGATTTAACAGCTATATCTTCCTTAACATGTTGTCTTATTATCTATATAAAGTAGATAAATACATTTTTTCAGCCACACTAATACGCAGAATGCATATTATCCATTCACTAATGATGCCTCCTAATTTGCTCATATTCTCATGACTCTGGGGTCATAAGGTGCCCAGGTGGAGCACTCTTGTGGTTTCCATATCAAAACTGTCACTACAGGAGTGTTGTGTATATTTAGAATGATGCAGCTACTGTAGGACCATAGGCAGAACATTGTGGGTTGCATACTGCTGCAATATTTTGAAGGGATTCCTGTCCATAATGCTTCTAGAGAGACACCCAGGGCTGGCGCTACCACTAGGCAGCTTTAGGCATTTGCTTAGGGCGCTGGCCAATGGAGGGCGGTACTGAGCCGCCAAGGAGAGCACCGGAACTCAACTCAGCAGGGTGCAGGGTCAGGGAGCGGGGAGCAGGTGAGTAAGTGATATGAAAACCACCCCCCGCCCCTGGTCATCAGCGGCAATCTAGTACCCGAGAATTATTATTGGTGGGTGTCAGCCGCCCACTCCCCCCAGCTAGTGATTGGCAATCCCCGTGCGGCACCCCCGGCAATCCCCGCGTGGAAACCCCCCCCCCCCCGACGCCAAGAGCGCGGTAAGTACCGTGCTGTGTAAGGGTAGTGCCGTGCTGAAATCCCCTGGGGCGCAGACGGGGCTTGCACCGGCCCTGGAGATACCACTTAATTTTATGCCTCACAATATTACCCTTTTTCATTTTCTGAACAATCCTAGTTAATATTATGCCCAATAGTAGTGCCCTAGTTTAAATTATATCACATGGTAGGGTTGCCAGTACACGTACACATTTGTGGCCTAGCTGGAACAAGGCTATGCCCCATTTTTGGAATGACATTTATAGGAGCAGGACCTTATGATAAACCTCAGTTTTTGTTTTAATGGTTGTGAGAAAAGCACATTGAAAATGCACAATTTATGTAATGTTCCCAATATAAAACGTTATTACTTTCTCACTGTGCTGTCATTTTATTATTATTGGGACTTTTGACAATCCTTGTTTTCAATAGGTTTTTTTTAAATTCTGGTTTGTATTTGAAGCCACTCGCAGTAATTCTCCCACGGGTGTCTGTAAGAACAGATCGATGGTTTGATTTAACTTATTTCATTGACTCACAAAGGTAAGTAGACAGCCCGCAGACCTGCTCTGACATCCGGCCACTGCACCCCCTCTGCTGTCCAGCCACCGCACGCAGACTCATCCCTCTCGGTCTCTGTTCCCGCTACCTGATGCTGGGTACAGCATTCTCTTCCAACGGCGTGATGTCATGACATCACATTGAGCACAAAGAAAAGTAGCACACAGTCAGAGGAGGCAAGGGGCAGTGCCGCAGTTGCGGGAGCCAGCACACAGTGAATTAGCGTACAGTCAGCAGTGCCGTGGTTGCGGGAGCCACATCTCAATAAGAAAAGAGCCACATGCGGCTCAAGATCCACAGGCTGGCCACCCTTGCTGTAAAGGCTCAGCAGCTGTCATATTACACTCAGCAGCAGCTGCTGTATAAGGCTGTGTATAAAGGAGCTCAACCCATGTTCTGAATATGGACCAATACCCCCACAATAGCTGTATCACTGCACCCCTATATATCTCTTATTGGCATGTCCATATCTATCTCATGCTCCTTCCATAACTATCACTGCTCCTGCCCAGGGCCGGTGCAAGGCACCGGAGCGCCCCAGGCGAGTCGGGCTGGGGGCGCCCCGGTGCCGGGGGGGGGGGGGGGGGGGGTAGGTACCTGTCGTTCAGCGCTGTCTATTTAAATCTGGCGGCGGAGGCAGCGGGGGTCCCTGCAGTCCATTAAAAATCACGAGAGCTATTTGCCGGGCTATGCGGAAGCGCTTCTAGTGTGAAAACACTGGCAGCACGCTGATTGGCTGAGATCAGCATGCGCCGTGCTGCCAGAGTTTTCACACTAGAAGCGCTTCCGCATAGCCCGGCGGATAGCGCTCGTGATTTTTAATGGACTGCAGGGACCCCCGCTGCCTCCGCCGCCAGATTTAAATAGACAGCACCGTAGGACAGGTACCCGGGCGGCACAAAATGCCGCCCTCCAGTGGCCGGCGCCCTAGGCAAATGCCTAGATTTGCCTAGTGGTGGCGCCGGCCCTGCTCCTGCCAAAGCTCTAACGTCCCCACCATAACTCTCTATCTGTGCCCCCTTGTTGTGCTCTTATAGTTTTACTCAATGGGACACGCTTCTGCTTCTCCTTTCCAGCTCCGATGGCATGTTACTGAGAAAGGATGTGAAGTGAACACACTTCCTCTGGGTGTTGGGTTGTGTGAGCAGGGCTGCCTATCCACGGATTCAGATTATAACCAGATGCACTAAGCTTCAAAAGGAATAAAATGGAGAGTGATAAACAACCAACCAAATTTGCTCCTGCTGATTTTTTAAACACAGTCTGTGACATGGCCGGTAGGAGCTGATTGGCTGGCTGTTTATCACTCTCCATTTTATCCCTTTTAAAGCTTAGTGCATCTAACCCCATGTCTTCCCCGCAAGTAACATATGGCAGTACGGATGGTGTACGGATGGTGTAATGTTAGCATTACTGCCTCACAGCGCTGAGGTCATGGGTTCGATTCCTACTATGGAACTAACTGTGCAGAGTTTGTATATTCTCCCTGTGCTTGCGTGGGTTTCCTCCGGGTACTCCGATTTCCTCCCACAGTCCAAAAATATACTGGTAGGCTAATTGGTTCCCAACAAAATTAACCGTAGAATGTCTGTGTACATGTGGTAGGGAAAATAGATTGTAAGCTCCACTGGGGCAGGGACTGATGTGAACGTTCAAATATTCTCTGTAAAGCGCTGCAGAATATGTGTGCGCTACAGTATATAAGGAACTGTTAATAAATAAATAATGAATGAGTAAGATAAAACAGGTGTGGGTTCAGTAGTGAATTGAATGCTGTATTGCTGCCTGACCATGTTATTTTCTGCCTTGGAGGGTCCTGACTACATTAAATTCCAATTACATTTTTTTTTTACATGTAACCCACCTTGCAGACCTCTGCTTTCCACTGTGCAGGTTATTTGGTAGAATGAGTGGAATAATTGAACAAGCAGCACCAGACACGCTAAGCCCCTTGGATTGGAAAGTCTTATCCCACATCACTGCCCGGAGACACTGCAGTGCAGTCTCGCCTTTCCATATCTATGGACGTCATAAATTCTTCTTTTTAGCCTTGAAAGCATCACTCCAAATCATACTCATATTGAGTCCTGGCAGCGTTTCTTATGCTCCAAAAGAAGTCTATAATGACTTTTATATTCCAATGTAAACAGTCCCTTTCCTGCAGAATGATTAGAATTTGGAAATAATTATTCATGCATAGAAATCTTAGGAGGACCCTGAGCACTACTGGCAAGTGCATGAGGTTTATGTGCAAGACCCTCACTGGATACTTTTATCAGTTTCTGCAGCATAATTAGGAAAGACTTGTATGCAATTACTCTGTTGCCAGTGCACTAATGTGGGCAGAAAATACATGAATATAATAAGCCAGGCTTGGAAGTCCAGTGGAATTAGAAGGATGCATCTGTTCATTGACTGGTGTATTCTTTGACAGCCTTCCAGTAGCTAGCTGGGATCAGATTGGGAAAACAGTAGAAAAGTAAAGCAAATAAGAAAATAGGAATCTAAAGTGATTTGCCAGTGACATAAACCAGCGCTTCTGCAGAAATGAGGAATTCTAAGATTTTCGTTTAAAGAATCTAAAACTATATAGCATTCCCATTATATATTTAGAGAGTGAAATTAAGTGATTATTATTTTTATTGTTATTTTTATTGGTAAAGCGCTATGTTGTTACAAAGCAAGGGAATATTTAATTATTTACGTCAGTCCTTGGAGAAAGAGAGAAAAATCTGCCTTGGGACCTACAATATTATTTAATTATGCCTCTGGTGCTACTCATTGTTCTGTGGTATAGTGGAACTGAAGAACATTATAATGATGCCTAATATAAGTGGGACACCCAGGGCCGGATTAAGGGGGGGCTCAGGTGGGTCAGTACCACTAGGGCCCCCTCTGGAGTTGACTTAGTCCCATGAGACTGTGCAAGAGGTCAGAGGCTGAGAGGCTTGTGCTGTGCTCTGATTGGTGGAGCTCATCACATTCTTCTCAGGCCCATGGAGGACAGCAGCAGCAGTGGCCTCATCATGGGAGGGTTTTTAAATCAGAGGCAGCACTGAACCTTTAAAGTCTCCTACAGAGTAACGTATATAGGAACATACATGGGCTTTTCATGTGGTGTATACCTTTATATATTAATCCCCCCCCCTTGCAGTTACCCATTGTCCAAGTTCATACTGCCATTACTCTGTGTTTTGACAGTTAATATTCTCCCGTGCAGTTTGCAGCCAGTAAGTGGGAGGTCCCCCCTGTCTAAAATGACCCCACCCCCCCCCCAAAGGCTTAATCCGTCCCTGAGGACACTGCAATGTGGCACTATATGAAGTGGAGGCACTATAGCTATTATGAACTTGGGGCATAATATTAAATGTGGCATAATATGAACTCGGGCACTGTAATGTAGCATAATAAAAACTAGTGCACTGTGTGGTATTTTGACTACTGGCAGCCCTAGAATGTGACATAATGTGAACTAGGACACTACTATATTTAAAAAAATAAACTAGGGCTTTATTATGGGGCATAAAATGAACAACTCCTGCAGAGAAGTGTCTCTAGAAGCACTGGAAGAGGGGCCCTTCAGAGTGTTACTTTGGAGCTCTCAACGTTCTGGCTACGCCCCAGTTGACAAACTGTAAGGGTTTGTACTAAATCAGAGCTGTCATTGAGATGACAAATACAGTGTATTGCAGCTGTTAAGGGGTTAAAGTGTAGACTAATATGTGATTTCATCAATGAATACCCAAATGCAGAAGACTGTTTTGTTTGGCTCCTGCTTAAGGGAAGAGTAAAACATAAGTTTTTACTTAGCCGCAGTTGAAAAAGTTAATTTATGATGTGGTCTGGACGTAACCAACTCCGTGTCTGTCAGATCCATTACTGAGCTATCGAATTCTTGCTGCATAGAGCAGCAAATGCCAGTAATAAATGAGGTTTGTTTCTGTCTACCAAATCCTTGAGTCTTTTTACACAACAAATGTTGTGAGGAGATTTTTCATTTCCAATCATTTGTGCTTTGTTTTAAAACATCAAAACCAGTTTATTTATATTCAGCAGTTGTTACTATTTAGGTCAGAGTGATATGTTACATAATATTACAAACAAATGTATTATTCTTGTTTCCATAGTCATGATGCCTGTTTGCTGGACTGACTATAGTGATCCTTATACTGCTTTCACAGTGCCTAAAGGTTTAAGACCCGATATTTTGAAACGGTATTTAAAACGGTATGTTACCGTTTTAAACCCCTTTCACACCGCACATAAATACCGGGTCTCAAGCAGGTTTGCAGTGTGAAAGCAGGACAGACAGTAGCTATAAGACGAGTGCATATTTAATGAGCGGGTCACCCTCATTACATATGTGCATATGAATGAGCCGCTCATTACATATGTGCATAAGTAATGAGTGGGACCCGATCATTATATATGCGGGTCCCGTTCATTACATATGTGCATATGTAATGATCAGCTCATAATCATCAAATTAAATATGCACTGCGCTGATGGCCAGCTCAGTGCTCACTGCTGCCTGAGTCCCATATTTTTTACCCGTTTGCAAGTACCGGTTATTTGTAACCGGTAAATGCAGACTGGCTCTTTCACACTGCAGCTCTAACTGTTTTAAAAGGCTAAAAAAATCTGCAATATACCGGTTAAGAGCTGCAGTGTGAACTGAACAGTACTTATATACTGGCCTATTTACTGAAAAACGACCATTCTTATTGAACAAATGCTCCAGCCGACATTTCATCCAGCTACCAATAGTGGCCCTCACCAGCTACCCCTGGATATATTGACCCATACAAACACGAGGAAGCTCATTTACCAAGAATGGCAGCTGTACACCAGGCATGTCCAAACTATGGTTTTGCTAGTAGGGAATGCTAAAACTATGGCAAGGCATGCTGGGATGTGTAGTTTCACAACAGCTGGAGGGCCACTGTTTGGACATGCCTGCTGTACACAAACCGCTGCATGTCCTTCTATCACTGGGATGTTGATAGGGTATGAGGTCGATAGGTCAACAGTAATCAGGAGGACCACTATTGGTCAATACTAAAAAGGTCAACACATGGAAAAGGATGACATGGTGAAAATGTCAACACAACAATGGGTAAACATGAGTTCTTCATGGTTTTTATTTTAAGAAAAGGGTGTTTTTTTTTCAGATGTAACTGTCCACGTGGACAAAGAGGTAGAATATAACAGTGTGCCAAATTGAATGATGCACCATGCCCGAAGCCTGGCGAGCAGGGAAGTACATTTATACGGTGTCCATGTCGACTTATGTCAACATAGACCCCCATGAAAAACTCATGTTGACCTTTTCGATGTCAACCTATTGCTTGCATTGACCTTTTGACCATGTCCACTTAATGCATGTTGTACTTTATCATGTAAAAATCACCTTTTGCCTATTAACAAATAGTGGTCGACCTATTGACTGTCGACCCAATGACCCATAGCCGACGATAATGTTTTATTAAAATAAATAATTTGTCCATGTCCATTGTGCATGTGTGACGCTATGGCATGTAACTAGGATCCATGACTAGCTGGGGAATTGGTAATCCTACTGCTTCCATTGTGTTATATGCAGGGAAAATAATGACACTTCTGCATGTAGTACACAATTCTGGGCGGAGCTTAGTTGAGATATGGCCACCTTGCAATGTTGCATCTACATTGATCTGCTTGGCAAGCCAAGAGGTAGGTAGGGGATCCTGCCCACTGCTCTGATTCCTGACACACACCTGCGGACTGTGGTACATGTACCTATAGTGGCAGAACCCATGTTAAGTTCTACCTCTGCTTTAGGATGATTAAATAATGACATCACAAAGGATATCTTTGGTAATACAAGCCTCTAGAATGGGAGTAAAGCTTGCCACGTAGCGTGTATATAACAATAAGTTTTAATAACTGCAGCTCTGAGTTCTGGACATCCTGCCTGCAGCGATGTACTCAAATCATCTGAAGAGGCAGAATTCCAACTCAATGAAAATGTCCACCCTCCTTTACTGCTGCATGCTACAGCATACTGCCAAATCAGAGGACGATGGCCATAAATGTTTTATAGAGGCCTGTAAAGAGCAGGTGGGGTTGTCAGCAACACCTTCGGGATATATCCAGACAAAAAGAAATACTAAGGCAAAGTATTGCTAACATCACTGAAATTATAATGCAATTTGTTGATCAGTAGTAAATAAAGTTGTGATTTGTTGGAACTGTATTAAACTTTTTACTAAGTCCATGATCTCACAATCAGCACATAATTCAAGGTACTGGTGACTTATGCTGGATATACACGGGGCGGTATATAATCAACGGTATCGTTATATAGTTAACCATATATACAGTAGTGCAAATTGTCCAGTGTTTGTTATATTTCATCAACAATGCGCAATTCAGTGCATCGTTAACACCCCCTACCCCCTTTATCTGCACATGCAGCTCAATCTTGTCTATCTAGTCAACAACTACTGCATGTAGGGAACAGGGGGCGGGTGACATCACTGACCAATATTGTTAACGATATCAGTGTGTATGCAGCACCACCGGTATTGTTAACATTATTGGTGGTATCGGGAATCGCCCACTGTGCACCCAGCATTACAGTTCTTTACTATAAAATTCTATGATTCTATGAAAATGATTTCAAAATATTTCCCTGTCGTCAGTCCCCTGTAAAAGTGTTTTCATGTCTTTTCCCTCCCCCCCCCCCCTCCTGCAGCACACATCTACCCCACCATGTGCTTTTCCTGTAATGTGTACCTCTGCAGATTGCACAACCTGCTAGCCCTGACCTATGCAGTGCACCAAGCTGGTTGCCTCAGATGGTATCTCTGCGGGCAGGATGTGGGTCACGTGTTTCTGTGCAGGGTTTATCACAGGGTTGCCGACTTGCAAAAAATCATCTCCGGGAGAAGCCTCCGGGAATCTTCCATTACGAGTTTGAGGGGGGGGGGGACGACTTGACGGTGACGTCATTAGGCCCCGCCCCCATTACGTCAGATAGCGGAAATAACTGATCTCCATGGAGGGGCGGGGCTAAAATGACACGATTGTGCCATTTTAGCTCCGCCCCCTCCTCTGAGACCCGCGGATTGCGGCATTTAAATGCCGCAATTGGGGGGGCTCAGTGGGGGTCCCCCTGATTCCGGGAGGGTTGCCCACCCTTCCGGGGGGGGCCGGGAGGGGGACCCGATTTTCGGGAGACTCACGCAAATTCCGGGAGGGTCGGCAACCCTGGTTTATCATCCTACTACACAAGTATTTGCTTTCCAGTATATGCATTGGGTCCTTGTATGGCTCGCCTCCTACAGTGTAACCTTCGTAGTGCGCCCACCATGGCTGCCTCATCTGGTGCACCTGTGGATGGGATGAAAAATACATGGAGCTGAGTATACATTGAAATCACCCATTTTGGGTAATTTCTTTTAGGGTTAATCTATTCCACCCAGGGTAATCCTATGCAGAGCGCCTAAAATGGCTGCCGACCTGGTACCTTGTCATGGTGTAGTACACAACCCATGGAAGTTATTATCCAAAATGCTGCAGCAATCCTGCATTATGCTTACTGTGTGCTCAAGGGTTTCTTTTGTCTGTGACTTGTTCTGTTACTAGGGTTGCCACCTCACTCTTCATCAATCCCTGGAGATCCGTAAAACAATATTAATTTGCGTGCCGAAGGCGCGTGCGCTCTGGAAAAGGGGCGTGGCCTATTCAAAAGTGGATGTGGCCTATTCAAAAGAGGGTGTGGTCTATGCAAAAGTGGGTGTGTTATTTAATACAGACATGTATAAAAATGCCTATTTTTATAAACGGGAGAGGTGGTAACCCTACCCCACAGTGCCAGAAAAAACACATGCCCACACAGTGCCAGAAAAAAACACATGCCGCCACAGTGCCAGAAAATACACATGCCCCCACAGTGCCAGAAAATACACATGCCCCCACAGTGCCAGGAAATACACATGCCCCCACAGTGCCAGGAAATACACATGTCCCCATAGTGCCAGAAAACACACATGCCCCCACAGTGCCAGATAACAGAGGTGGCAGGGCATTGGGTGGGCATCGCTGGCATGCCAGGGGGGTGAGTGGGCAGCGCAGGAAGGCCGGAGGGGTTGGCAGCGCTGGCATGGGGGGGGGGGTGTTTGGGCAGCGCTGGCAGGCTGGGGGGGGGGGGCAGCAGGCAGGGAGGAAGTCCACAATCAACTCACCCACTGCTGGCACTGGCAGTCTTACATGCCATTGCCAGCATGTGTCAGGTCCACCAGCTGCAGAAAGCAGCAGCGTGCTGTCAGTCCGTCCCGTGTCCCGCGGTGCAAGCTCGTCTGTGTGTCTCGTTGTGACACCTCAGCAGGAGGTAGGCTAGCAGGCGGCGCCGGCGGACTTGCACTGCAGGTTAAAAACTCATCTCGCGAGTGTGTCTGTCAGGCTGCGGAGGCAGTCCTGGCAGGCTCTGTTCTAGCGTGAAGGATGGGGACGCGAATAGGGCAGGAGGCTTTTTCAGACAAACGGATTCCGGGAGACCGAAAAAGTCTCCTGGAGGGTTGCCACCAAAATCGGGAGATTCCCGGAAAAACGGGAGAGGTGGCAACCCTATCTGTTACTGTACCACCAACATCCTCTGTATTGTGTGCATTGTTATAAATGTCTGTAAAGCGCCTTGAGTCCTGTTGGAGAAAGTGCGCTATATAAATTACACTTACTTACTTACTTACTATAATACTTCAATAGTGTAGCTAAGCTGGGGATCCTGTCACTTCCCAGTCATTTTGGGGCGTGGTGCATGTGTAGATGTTGAATTTAAGCCTTAACCAGCTATAACTAGCTTATGGTACATTTGGGATTGCTGTTAGTGCGACACTGCAATCGTTTTCAGCAAATTGGTGAGTGGCTGGCAGCAAAAAAAAAGCAGAGGGGTCACAAGGGAGATGCAGAACGTACCCGGGTGTCAAACTACCATGGGGTGACACTAAAATGACCAATATGCCTCAGTGACTGAGAGCCATGAGCTGCATTATCCTGCAGAACTCAGCTCCTGTCATCGGGTATGCCAGAGTGATGTAAATGGGGGGACTTCCCGCAATGTCATGCCACTGTGCTGATGTTAGGATAATTTCTGCACAGACTGTAAAAGAAATATAAGATGACTTTGGATAGAAAGCAACCATTAACATTTAACCCCTTGAGTGGTGAGTTTTTCTGGGGCAGGACAAACCTACAAGTATTGTTACCTCTGCATTCAAACATACACTTGTCTCTCCCATTCTTAAATAAATCCCACCCTTAGTCTCAACATTTCCTCCAAATACCGCCCCATCTCTCCCCAACCATTTGCATCCAAACTCCAAGAGTGTATTTTTTACAGCCACCTTACCACCTTTCAGTCCTCCAACTTCTTATTTGTCCCATTTCAGACTGGCTTCCATCCTCTCTGCTCCACTTAAACTGCCCTCCCAACATAGTAGTTCTGTTCTGGGATAGCTCTAATGCTGCTTTCAGACCGCAAAACTGGCTTTGACCCTGTATTTGGAAACGTTTCCAAAAACGGGTCTGCCAGGTAAAACCCCTTTCACACCACATCTCTTAAACGGTATATTACCGTTTAAGTGCGTTTTTTTTGCACTGGCAGACCCGTTTTTGGAAACCTTCCAAATACAGGGTCAAAGCCAGTCTTCAGCGACCCCCCCCCCGCGCGGGTTAACACAAACAATCCCGTTAACCCCTCCGCACCCCCCCCCCCCCCCCCCGTGAAGTCGGTACCTCCTCACGTTGCAGTTGATCGGCAGCCGCAGTACTGTACCACGGCTGGCTTCGCGTATGAAAAAAAAAATGGCTGCCCCATAGGGAACCCCATTTAAAAAAACTGTCCTTCGTACGGGGGCAGCCATTTTCCGAAAGTCACTTTTCTTATAAGAAAAGTGACTTTCGGAAAATGGCTGCCCCCATACAAAAGACAGTTTTTTTAAATGAGGTTTCCTATGGGGCAGCCATTTTCAGAAAGTTCCTTATTTTTTTCATACACGAAGCCAGCCGTGGTACAGTACTGCGGCTGCCGATCAACTGCAATGTGAGGAGGTACCGGCTTCAGGGGGGGGGGGGGGGGTGTTCTTAAACACAATGCGGGGGGGTGTTAACGGGGGTGGGGGTGCGGAGGGGTTAACGGGTTTGTATGTGTTAACTCGCGTCCGGGGGGGGGGGGCGGCGGCGGCCTCCTGCGCAATGAATATTTAATGAGCGCATTAAATATTCACTGCACTGAATTTAGGACCCAGCTTATTGGCTGGGTCCTAAATACCATTTCAGAGCCGATTTTGAGCCTAAAATACCGGTTCTGAAACGGGTAGGACCCTGCATTTTAACCGGTTAGAAAAAAACGGTATTTTCTAACCGGTTAAGTGGTCCTGCACCTTTCAGACCGCACAGATTACCGTTTTAAAACGGTAAAAAAACGGCAATATACCGTTTACAAAGTGCGGTCTGAAAGGGGCATTATTGTGATACCACAGTATTATGTCCTTAGTTTCTACATGAGCTCATCATCTCTCGTGGCCTGCAATGGGGAAATTTACTAAAGGAAATTTGTAAAAAATAGGTGTATTTGTATCCAGAAATACACTTATTTTTGACATTTACTATCCCGAAAATACGGCAATTCGTATTCGTATTGATGTGCTATCAATACGAATACGAATTGCCGTATTTTCGGGATAGTAAATGTCAAAAATAAGTGTAATTCTGGATACAAATACACCTATTTTTTACAAATTTCCATTAGTAAATTTCCCCCATCATCTCTATTCTGATGACACTGAGATCTACCTCTCCCCTCACTCATATCTCAAACTGTCTCGCTGCTATTTCTTCCTGGATGTCCCAGCACTTAACATGTCTAAGACTGAGCTGGTCATCTTTCCAGTAGAGATGTGAAGGTCCGGATTTACCCAGATCTCAAAACGTGATCTTATTGGCTATCCAGCTGTCACGTGACAGCATATAGCCAATAAGATCCCGTTTTGAGATCTGGGTAAATCCGGACCTGCACATCTCTACTTTCCAGCCTCCCAAATAACCTCACCCTTCACAATTTGAGTATCAGTTGTCAACACAACCATCTCTTCCAACCCCCAAGTGTGCTGGCTTGGAGTTATCATTGATTCCTCCCTCTCCTTCAAATCACATATTCCATACATTTCACAGTCCTGCCTTTTCCATCTCAGAAATATTTCTAGGATCGGGAAACGGTCATTGGGTCAACAGTCATTAGGCCGACACCATTAGGTCAACATGCGTTTAGGTCGACATGCAGGAATGTCTACGTGATTGTCGACATGGGTTTGGTTGACATGGTCATTAGTTCGACACAAGCATTAGGTCGACATGGGGGTAGGTCAACAGTCAAAAGGTCGACATGGGGTTTTTCACTTTTTTTTTTTAGCCAACATGTGCCGACAGGCCATGCGAGGGGACACGGTGCTACGTTTCAGAGTCCATGTCCACTGTGTTGACATCGGGACAAAAAAATTTGAAAAACCCCATGTTGACCTTTTGACTGTCGACCTAATGCTTGTAACCCGTGTCGACCTACAGTCATATCGACCTTCCTGCATGTTGACCATGATGCATGTCGACCTAATGGTGTCGACCTAATGACTGTCGACCAACATGCTGGTGACCTAATGATCCATACCACTAGAATCAGACCTTTTCACTTATAATGATGCCTTCTATGAAGCCAGAGCAATGGATCAGGGAGAGCATTTAGCCCCATGCACACAGTGATGAATCCACTGTGTGTCAGTGAAAGGGAGAGAGACAACACAATTTTCCACCCAATACGGTTTGCGACCATAATTGGTGACATTTTTTAATACTCCAGAAGCCATTTGTGTAATATCTGCAATATAATGTAATACACCAATCACCATGGCCGTGGTACTCATAGATTGCAAGCAGTAACCTTCTTAGTATAAATAAGATTCAAGTTCTCCTCCTATTACCGAACTGTCAGGTACTGTATGACCAGAGTCAGTATGATCTCACCCGCTGCCAGAGATGCTGCTTAGCTTTTTGTTTTTGTATTTAAAATAACTTCTACAATTATAAATCAGACCATCCAACCAAGTTTTAAATTATTGATATTAACCCCTTCATGACAGAGCCAGTTTTTGCCTTCCTGACAGAGCCCTTTTTTTCAAATCTGGCATGTATCACTTAAGTGGGGATAACTTTTTTTTGCTTTTACTTATCCCAGTGATTTTGAGATTGTTTTCTCGTGACACATTGTACTTCAAGTTAGTGGTAAATTTTCGTGGATACAGTCTGTGTTTTTTTGTGAAAAATACCAAAATGTCGTAAAAAAATGGAAAATTTTGCGATTTGCAAAATGTTAAATTTTCTGCTTGTGAGACAAATAATCTTACCACTCAAAATAGTGAATAACTAACATAGACCATATGTCTACTTTATGTTGCCATCATTATTTCAACCTCATTTTCATTTTTTTGGACACTAGGAGGCTTAAAATATGAATAGCAAATTCTCAAATTTTCAAGAAAATTTCAAACTCTGATTTTTTTAGGGACCAGGTCAGTTATGATGTGACTTTGAGTGACTTGTATGTGAGACACCCCCATAAATGATGCCATTTCAAAAACTGCACCCCTCACAGTATTCAAAACAGCATTTTGGAAGTTTGTTAACCCTTTAGGTGTTTCACAGGAATTAAAACAAAGTGTAGGTGAAATTTCAAAATTTCTTTTTTTTTGCAGAGTTTCAATTTTAATACATTTTTCTAAGGAACACAGTAGATTTTACTAGAGAAATGTGACTAAAAATTGATTCCCCCAATTCTTTGGTTTTCATAAATATCCTATATGTGGCCCTAGTGTGCACGGTGACCAAACCACAGGCTTCATAATAGAAGGAGCACCTACTTGATTTTGGAGCCTCCTTTTTATGAGATTATTTTTTAGGCACAATGTAGGTTTCTAGGCACCATAAGATGCTAAAAGTTAGGTACCCCCCCACAAGTGACCCCATTTTGCAAACTACACCCTTCAGGGAATTCATCTAGGGGTATAGTGTACATTTCAAACCCCCAGGGGTTTCACCAATTGTGGTACAACTGGGCAGTGAAAATGAAAAAAAAATAATTTTTCATTTTCACAGCTCAGTTGTATCAAAATTGGTGAAACCCCGGGGGGTTTGAAATGTACACTATACCCCTTGATGAATTCCCTGAAGGGTGTAGTTTGCAAAATGGGGTCACTTGTGGGGGGGTTCCACTGTATGGGTGTTTCGGGGGTCATTCAACCAGAATCTGTGCTGCAAAATCCAAAAATCACTCCTTCCCTTCTGAGTCCTGCCATGCACCCAACTGGTATTTTTTGGTCACACATGAGGCATTGCCGTACTCGGGAGAAATTGGGGCACAGATTTTGGGGTGCTTTGTCTCCTTCATTCCTTGTGAAAATGAAAAATTTTGAGCCAGATCTGCATTTTTGTGTAAAAAAATGTAATTTTTTACAGAAAAATGCAGTTCTGGCTCAAAATTTTTTATTTTCACAAGGAATGAAGGAGACAAAGCACCCCCAAAATCTGTGCCCCAATTTCTCCCGAGTACGGCAATGCCTCACGTGTGACCAAAAAATACCAGTTGGGTGCATGGCAGGACTCAGAAGGGAAGGAGTGATTTTTGGTGGTGGAATGAATGGTGGGTGCTATGTCGCATTAGCAAGACCCCCGAAGCACCAATACAGTGGAACCCCCCCACAAGTGACCCCATTTTAATCACCAGCTTTGGGAGGGGGGCTGGCGCTGCGGCTGGCGGGGGGGTGGGAGGGGTGCTGGTGCTGCGGCAGCCGGGTGGGTGGGAGGAAGGGGGGCTGCCGGGTGGGGGGGGGGGGGGGCTGGCGGTGCGGTATATACACACACACACACACATATATATATATATGTGTGTATATATATATATATATATATATATATACATACACACACACATATATATATATATATATATATGTGTGTGTATGTATATATATATATATATATATATATATATATATATATATATATAGTTTTTTAGTGCATATATTTTTTTTTTTTACTTTTTCTGCAGCTTGATGCTGCTGCTGCGGGGGGGAGGGGGGAGGAGGTCAGCGCTGCGTGCGCTTCAGACGCTCCGGGGGAGCCGCTACTGCTGCCACTGCTGCCGGGTGAGTGCCCGGCGGGTTTGAGGGGGGGGCTGCACATCGGAGGTGATCGGTGCTGTACTTGACAGCACCGATCACCACCGGTCCCTGTGTTACCGAGCGGCTTAGCCGCCGGTAACACAGGAAACGCTGTGAATGGCTGTTCAGATTTGAACAGCCAATCACAGCGATCGCCGACCGGGGGGGGCACCCCTGCCCCCCCTGGGCGGCGAGGGGGGATGTCTGCTGTCAGGGACAGCAGACATCACCTAACTGTCACTGCGTCTCTAGACGCAGTGACAGTTAGAAGTCATGACGTATATATACGTCATGTGTCGGGAAGTACTTCCCGACCATGACGTATATATACGTCAAATGTCGTGAAGGGGTTAAAGGGCATGTGCAGGGTTAATATTAGCAGGCCATTACCTTTCCTTTAGTCAACTGCCTTCTGTCTGCATGGGACACTGCCTGCTGGCCTAATGTCAGTGGCCCTTCCCAATCCTCCTAGGCATGTGGAGGAAATGGATTTGCTTCAGTACATAGCCTGTATTTGGAAGGGCACAAAAGCACACACACAATGAATATATTGCAGCAGCATTGCCTGTCTGTATTGGGTAGTCCCCAAGGACTCATTAATGTGAACTTGCACAGACCACACCTTAGTCTATTTTGTAATGTCACTTCCTGAGCTTCATACTTTCCAGAATTGTAAGGCATAACCAAGTACAGTGTGTCCAAAAGCTGCAGAAACGGAACACGTACTGTCCTGGTTTGGCTGCTGCAGACCGGTCATGGGAATATTGCATGCAATCTACAGATCTACAATCTATCTGTGATTGTCTGCATTGATTAGAATCACATTCTGGAGTTGTTATCTACATATGACAAAATTACACAGCGTCAATTTAGGGATGTTCAACGGACACTTTTAGTGTTTCATGAACCGTGTTTTAGATGTGTATCTCCGTCACAGTTTTGGATCTGGATCTGTTCCAAACCACCACCCTTCAGTGTTTCGTGTTTTGAATCTCTATATTAACAAAAAAAAACACAGAAAAATCACAGAATTTGTGTTTTTTTCTGCTCCTACGCTATTATCAGCCTCAATAACATTAAATTCCACTCCTTTCTGGTCTATCATGAATACCTCACACCTCACAATGGTGATTTTAGGACAAAAGGTTGTACCGAGGTAGCTGGATGACTATGCTAAGCGACACAAGTGGGCGGCACAAACACGTGGCTCATCTAGGAGTGCCAGTTTGAAAAATTAGGCCCCAAAGAGCACATAATTAAAAAAAAAAGAGGCGCCATATGGAATTGTCCTTGGAACCTCCCACCCACCCTTGTGTCGTGTAAATAGGACATGCACATTGTCTTGAACAAACCAATCATTTCACTGTCTTGAACAAACCAATCTGCCTCACGACTGAAATGATTGGTTTGTTTGTTCCCCTGAAAAAAGAAGCAAATCACCTCTCCCTGTACAAACTGGCTCTACAGGGGCAATATGTCATCCTCATTCTTCGATTCCTCACCCCCTTCAGTGCGTACATCCTCATACACACAGATTATCATATCGTAACATCTGGAATCTACCACAACAGGTCCCTCTTTAGTCTCTGCAGGCAATTCGTTATGTGTTTTTGCTCATGACTATCCTCTGTAAAGCACTGCGGAATATGTGTGTGCTATATAAGAACCTGTTAATAAATAAATAAATTGCAGGTCTTCGTTGAACTAGACAATGACTTACAGTATGAACAAACTACAGGTGACGAGGATGTTCCTAGGTGGCCAATGGCCTTACCCCTGCTTGTTACAGCGTTACATAAGCTATATATGGTGAGACAATTGTTGTCTGGATCTGGGTAAAAATAATTTCAGACCAAAGAGGTGGATTTTGAGGTCTTCTGCCCAGGCATGGTGATGGCTTTTTGCATCCCACGGACAACAACTGTCTCGTCTGGTGCCTCATTTAAGCAAACCACATCACCATCTGCAGCATCATCCTCTTCAACTTTCTCTTCAACGCCAACTACAATAATATCCTCCTCCTGGTGTACAACATTGACACATTCATTATCGAAATCTGGAACTGCACTGTGGGTGATCCTTCCAGCATATGTAGAGGGCATGCTGCAAATGGTGGAAGGAGCCACCTCTATCCGTACAGTGATGGGAAGGTCAGGCTTCGCAGCTACCAACACCCTTGGACTCTCCTTGGGGATTTGTGATACCATGGGCGAAATGTAATAGGGTGCGATTTTTTTTCGTAAGAAAAAAATCGCACCAAATCGCACCTTTAAAAATCGCGTTTTTTGCTGCGTATTCGCATATGTAATGAAATGCGAATTTGCAACAAAAAAGTGCGATATGGTGCGATTTCGGGCGATTTTTAAGTCCTGGAAATGTGCGATTTTCAGTCATGAAATTCGGCACATTTTCAGTACTGTGCGGTGTGTTGAAAAAAAAAAAAAACGTCAGTGCCCCTGGACTGGACTTATGCAGCAATATCACTGTACTTAAACGGCAGTATTACTGGACTTATGTAGCAGTACCAACTTTTTCTTGGGCATACACTCTGTGAGAGTATCGCTCTTGTAAACACCCTTGCATACTCCACTCACATACATACTGACACTTACACATACACATACTTACTTACTTTCTCCATAGCCCTTTGGTCCTATTCTTCAGTTGAAATACATGGGTAACCTGTAAAAAAGAAGCACTGCACGGATCTGACTGATCTGTGCATGCTTCTCCAAACACCCTCCCCAAAAGGTGATCTATTTGAAAAGTGTGTCAGTTTACGATTGTGTTTTGCAGAAATGAATCTTGGTCAATTTTTGTGTTGTCATGGTGCCTATGGAAAGTCCCGGCAAGTTTTTGGATGGAGCATTGATTTGTACATGTGTGTTCACCTGTGTTTTCAGGTGTAAATTGCAGAGATCACTTAGAAAGTAAGCATGGATTGCTTTGTGTGTACAGCCCATAGCAACGGAAATGCGCGGTCTTGCACATTGCCATTGCCTGACTAGATTTTGACTGCATGCAGTCAAAATACAGTCAAATTGTAAGTGTTCTCACCAGAGAATACTGGCCAGCAGCACAGATTGCTCAGAACACATTAATGGTGCATCGCATGTGTGTCAGCGATGTGCATACCTCCCAACTGTCCCGCTTTTTGTGGGAGCGTCCCTTTTTTTTTAGGACATTCCCGCGCCTGCCTGGGGATGGCAGTGTCCCGCGGTATGGGGGGGCAGTTAGGAGCCAACCCCCCCTGTCCCCTGTGAATAGACGCTGTGCGCACAGCATCTATTCCTGCAGCCTGAAAGGCTGGAGACATAGCCAGCAGTTTCCAGAGCCGCTAGCCATGCCCCCACAGCAGCGAAAACAGGGGCGTGGCCTTGCAGCAATGGATCATGCTCCCTTGTCACGAGGTCACGCCCCCATATTTTTGTACGCAAAGTGTCCCTCCTCCCGGTGGCTCAATGTTGGGAGGTATGGATGTGTGCTGAGAGATCTGTGCTTAAGCACATCGTTCTGCATGGGGCTTCTGCTTCCCTGTGTTTATGGGGCTTTAGAGTCTGCTTCCAGAATGAAGCTATAGCAAATCACAGTGATTACAGCAAATCACTTTCCTGGCAAAGAAACGGACTAGTGGCACCCCTGACAGAATCCAGGATACTAGGAGCATAATGCAGGACAGCAGGAGATTTATGGCAAGAACAGGAACCTCCTGTCACTTGATCGTCTACAGGCGCGATGAGGTGATGACGTGGTCAGATCAGGTTAGGGCAGCAGAAAAGAGCTTAATTTATTGTGATCTTGCATGTTGTAATGTATGTTTTATGATGATCCAACATACGAATATCAAAGTTCTGAAATAGAAGGTAAATACGTCCCTACCCAAATGAATGTGCGCTCTAAGACTTACTGGGGTACACACTAAGAAGCCAGCTTTGCAGAACCTATAGACAGAATATTAATATTCCTATCCTATATAAATCATTGGACAAGCAGTTATTACTATCTTCCCGTTGTTGATAAGGAGGCAGAATATGGATTCAGATTGCAGCAATAAAAAATAATTGAAATTTTTAAGTGTATCATTCAGGCAACTCCCACTTCTGACTCCAGAGTTTTATATTAGCGTCCTCAGCACCGTGATCAGAGAAGAATGAAGTATGGAACAGTCATTTATACATGGGTATCATACACCCGAGCACTGATTACATTGCTTTTAGGGAAACTTCTATTTCTGCTGCAAATTCAAAATCATAACCTGTAAAAATCACCAGAAGGCTAATGGAGTGTAAAGATAAAACATTATTATTCTGTTCTGGAGATTTAAAGTTCAGGTCTTTCCATAAATGTCACTTTTATCATTTGTATCTGGGAAGCGCCAGCCCCTGATCTGTTCCCCCTCTTGCACAGAAGATGCCAGATACGTCAGTCACTCGGCACATTGTTTTAAACTTTGCTAATCCTCCTCTAGTCTGTAGTCACATTGATAAGTTCAGATTTTACATGGCCACTGAAGTTGTTAGTTAAACGAGGAAGCAGGACAAAAAAATAGCTGCAAGTAACTTTTGCTTTGTAATATTTTTTTTCTTGTCAATAATTATTACTAACGAAAATAAAACTGCGAAAGGTGTTTATTGTTTGTAAAAATTATATTACTAAGTAGAAAACCTAATTCGTCAAAGTGACACTACTATATGTAAAAACTACCAATATTAATATCTATATATACAAAGATTTACAAAGTCATCACTGCACTGAAACCTTTGTTGTGTAATGTGGATTAGGCTTGGATTAGGCTTGCTATTTGATCCCAATGCAATCAGATCGCATCGGGATCGAATCGCACGGCAAGCCATGCATGTGATTTTGACTATATAGTGCAGATCTGTACTATATAATCATTGCTGCCCTGTCTATCTGTGCTGTCCCGGGATCGCGCATCGGGATCGCAAGGTAAAAACCCCTGTGCAATCAGCATGCGATCCTGATGTGATATTGACCATATAGTCAAAATTGTATGCTGGATTGTACCCGTGTGTACACACCATAAGAAATGAGACCCCTTTGTGTAAATGGATAGACAAAGAACTTCTAGGGGAAGTACAGGCACTAGAAGGGGTTCAATTCCCAAGCTGCTGTCTTGGGTGGGGGAGTTACTCCCACTGATAGAAACAAACAATAGACAAAAAGATCACAGCACTGGGTTTTTTTTAATCAGGAATTAAAACACCATGGGATAATAAAATATTACATTTATTATCATGATTGGATGTAGCTTTTCAAAACATAATGTCAATCATATAAAATATAATGGTGAATTGATAAAAAAAAAAGTCACATGAAAAATAACATAAAACCACAATGGGTAAGGTGCAGCCTCTCACTTTGAAATCAATTGTGTGTGTGTGTGTGGGGGGGGGGGGGGGGGATGTTGTCCCGTTCCTATAGTTAACCTTTAGGACATAAATAATAACCTCCAATGCTTGCTCTCAACACTCAATTGTGTTGGGTTTCTCCTCACTTGGTTGATGGTAAAGCAGAAGCCATTGAAGTCCCTGGAGCAGAGACACACGATTGTGTTGGAAATTCTGGCAGATGGAAATATTGCCAATGATGGAGGAGTACAGGTTTGGAGTCCTAGGGTCTGGTCCATGTAACAATCAATGAGCAAGTATCTGTAGATCCAGTAAGTGGCTGGATTCCCCAAATCATAGGAGAGGCTGGAGTGAGGCACCACTGACGCGTTTCACCAGTTAAACTGTAATTTTCAAAGGTAACTGAAAACTTCCTTTGGATCGGTTATCCAATATGACTGTAGCTGGGAGACCCAAGGTTACGTCCTTAATATTCCTAAAAAACATATTAAATATATATCCCCTTGTTACTTAATAAGAATTAAACTGTGAAGACAGACTTGTTAACGTAAAATTATTAAATAAAGAGGAATTATACATGCTTTGTGCACTAGTGCAAAAAAGAGGGATAGCCCTAAACGATTCTTCTATATGAATATGATAATATAATAAACTAGAAATGGCATGAAAAACAAATACAGCTGAAATAAAAATGAAAATAATGAAATAGAATGGGAAAGTAAAAAATACATATAAATAAGGAACTAGTAGTCTTTGGTTCTATCCAGGAGATAGATGAGATCTTCATTTATATAGCTTATCTAGCTGAAATCACCTACAGTATATCGGTGTGTTGTATCTGTATTTAATAACTCTTCTAAAGGATGGAAACGGTTAATCGACCGGGGGCGTGGCCACGGCAGGACGTGAGTGAGGGAGTGCGTCCGATCTCCCCCCTGCACACCGCTGCTATGAAGCTGGTTCCCATGTCACTATCCCAGCGTTGGTGAGCCTTTGCCGGCGACCATAGTTTGGTGGCTGCCCCCACCGATAAAACTTTAAAAAAAAAACGTACCCGCTGAGAGCCTGAGTCGTGTCCTGGAGGGGTCGAGTGAGAGCCGGCTCCTGTACGTCATACGCTTGCAGCGAGGGGTCCTTCCTGAGCCGGCCGCGGCTGGTGCCTGTCTGGAGAGAGGCAGAGACGCCGGCGAGACGCCCGCACACGCCAGCACTATAACTCTACAAGCGGCGGGTGAGAGACGCCGCACACGCCAGCACTGAACCTCTGCAAGCGGCGGGTGAGAGACGCCGCACACGCCAGCACTGAACCTTCGCAAACGGCGGGTGAGAGACGCCGCAATCCAGGCAATCCCCAGCAGTCGGAGATAGGACGCTGTGGCAGGGGGTCCCCTCAGGGTCTGACCCTGTAAGTGCCTGCCCGGAGAGGAGGCAATACTGTGAAGCCTCGGAGAAGCCGGTTTGGAGTCCCTGCCTGCGGTGGGTGAGAGGCGCCGCGGCTGGGTAAAACTAAGTTCTATCTGCCACAGCTGACAGGGCAGAAGTCGTCTGCTGAAGAAGTGGTGGTGTTCCAGCGGGTGCCCAAATGGGAGCTGAGTAGCATAAAGAACACAGTGTGCCCTGGCCTGGTGGGTGAGTCGTGCTGGGCACAAGCAGTATTAAAGTACTCTCAGACTCCCTTGGGGCAGTGGATATTTTGTGTTGTTGCTGGCTGATTAAATTGCATCTGCAAACCTGTGGGCTGCGTATCAAGAGCAGCAGGCACAGGGCAGTGGGGTATTTATAGCGGTGCTTTGAGTGTTTCCCCAGCAGCAGGACTGGCCCGTAATACAGGCAAACATCAAAGGAGGAAGAGATTGTATAACTTACAGCCTGTGCCCGGGTGGGAGACGGGATACAGGTTGGACATTGTACACCGAGAGGTGCCTGAAATCACATTCACTTGGGCCATCTGTGAGAGGCTGGGATTGCGCAAAGTGTGATCTGACACAGGTAGTCAGTGCATGAGTCTGAGCTAAGTCAGGACAGAGGGGTGACATATTTCTTCCTTTGGGATTGTGTAACCCCAAATATGGGCAAAACAGGCCAAACTACGGCAGCAGCCAGACTGGAAAAATATGCCAGATCTCAGGCTGGCAGCAGCTCCCAGGTAAATACACCACTGTCTACCCCCACTAAGGAAAATAAAAACCCCTCAACCCCTGAGGTAACATTACAGCAAGTCCTAGAAGCAATCAATACATGTGAGACTCGCCTCCTAGAGCAAATTAACAAAGTACAGTCTGATATTACTTTGTTGAGGAATGACGCTCAAATAATTCGTGAGAGAGTCACGGAGGCTGAGACCCGAATAGGTGCAGTGGAGGATATGATCGGCCCATTGCAGTCCCAGGTCAAATCCCTGGGTGGACATATGATTGAAATACGCCAAAAAATGTCCGATATGGAGGGCAGACTAAGACGGAACAATATTCGTTTTATTGGTTTCGAGGAACGTGCAGAAGGTAATGCCCCGGAGAAATTCCTGGAAGAATGGCTGACCCAGATGTTTGGCAGCAAAGCCTTCTCTGCACAATTCGCTATTGAGAGAGCCCATCGTATCCCAGGCCGGGCTCCCCCTCCGGGTGGCCCCTCTCGCACGTTAATAGCCAAGTTCCTAAATTTCAAAGATCGGGACAGTGTGCTAAGACTGGCTAGGGATAAGGTGGACTTTGCCTATAATGGAAGAAAGATCTCTGCCTTTCCGGACTTTCCTTTGGATGTCCAGAAGGACCGTGCGAAATTTAAAGAAATTAAAGTCTGCCTTAGGGAGCTGGAATTAAAATATTCTATGCTCTACCCGTCCAAACTGAGAGTGGTGGCGGATGGGGCTACGAAGTTTTTTTTCACTCCCGGGGAGGCGGCAAATTGGCTTGATGCCACATACCCTGGAAGGAAGCAGGTGTTGGCATAGAAAGGGGTTTCGTAACAGACGCGGCTCCGCTGTGTCAGATATGAAGGGTTACTTACCTGTTCTGGGCCTATGAAGTTATAGTGTGCCGTGCTCAGGCTGAGTGGGGAAGTGCTCGGTATATGTATACCAATCTAGGTGGGATTGGAGAAATGTTTATAGGTATAAGTAGTGGTGGGAAACGAGCGGCTTATTTCTCTTTTCTATTTTGGATCCGTTGTGAGGCAGCATGAGGTGCGGGGGGGGATCGGGGGTAGGCCTCTTTTGGTGGTCATTAGTTAATTGTCCTCAGGGGGATATAGTGTAAGGGTAGGGTGGGTTGTTGTGGGGAGGTAGGGATTTAGGTATGCCATGGGGTTTGGTTATACAGGGTGGGGGAGGTTGGGCGGGGTGTCTTTGTGGTTATATGTTTTTGTATATGTATATGTGTGTTCACAGCAACAAGTTGAGAGTCCCCTTCAGATGGCTCATGAGGGGCCGTGAATATCTGGTGAGCATGACCCTCCCCCTGCACTCATCCCATAGAGTATGGGATAGAGGGAAAGCCCAATATATCTTTTGGTTAACTGTAAATGGTTAAGCTGGTTACCTGGAATGTTAGAGGCCTGAATTGCAGGATAAAAAGAGCTTTGGTCTTGCAACAATGTAGGAGTATGGACTCTGACATTATATGCTTGCAAGAGACCCATCTGTCCGCTGAGCGCCTGGGCGCGTTAAAACGGCCATGGATTGGTCACAGCTTCCATGCTCCATTCTCTACTTCTTCCCTGGGGGTTGCAATGTTGGTTAAGAAAACTGTGGTGTTCGAAGCGGGAATGGTGAAGACTGATCCAGGGGGAAGATATATATTTGTTGAATGTGCTATCGACCACATAAGATTCTGCATTCTTACAGTGTATGTTCCACCCCCGTTCTCATACGATGTTGTGAGGATGGCGGTGGAATTTGCTGCTTCATACCCCGATAATTTGATAATATGCTTGGGTGATTTTAATAAAGTTTTGCAGCATCATGTCGATAGATGGAGGAGGGCGGCAACAGAAAATACAAATGAGGGTAATAAATTTGCGGAATTCATTGAGGAAATAGGCTGGAAAGATCCCTGGCGAATGAGAAACCCGGATATGCAGCAATTCTCCTGCTATTCCGCCTCCCATAAAGTGTTCTCAAGGATAGATATGATTCTGGTATCTGAAAGGGTCCTTAGCAATATTAAAAATGTACAATACAGGGCGCGAGGGATTTCGGACCACTCCCCTGTCAGCATTGAGATAGATCTAGAGCCCCAAATAGGGTTTAAATATTGGAAATTGCAAGCATTTTGGTTACTTCAAATGGGGGAGCAGGAAGAAATGGAGGGCTGGATAAATACTTTTTTTGACGAGAACAATGGGTCATCCCCAAATATTGTGGTGTGGGACGCCTTCAAGGCCTATCTTCGTGGGGTATTTATTAAGAGGATAGCCTATCTGAAGTCAACAAACCGGAGGAGGGCAAGAGAACTAGAAGCCCGGATGGTCCAGTATGAAAATATTTTCCTGGCCAGTAAAATTGATTCAGATAGGTTAACTTGGGAGGCTGCCCAAAAAGAATGGGTTGAGTACCTTCAGGAGGTCACTTGTCGGAGACTAGCCTCGGGGTCGCATAGGTGGTATGCTAACTCCGATCGCACTGGGAAATTTCTGGCCCATATAATGAGACAGGAGAGTCCGTCTAATATTATTCCTATGATCATATCGGATTCCGGGGTAGTGGTAACCAAAACCCCTGAGATAATCGAGCTTTTCTCAAAGCATTTTGAAGAAGTATATAAATCTAAATTAACCTGTAGTGAGGCGCTAATTGGGGAGTACCTGGCAGGGTTGGAGCTTCCAAAACTGCCCCCCGCATCAAGGGACATGATGGAGGATCCCCTGACAATTGAGGAGGTGACTGCCGCTATCAACTCCTTTCCAGGGGGTAAAGCCCCTGGATTGGACGGGATACCCGGTGAGGTTTATCAAAAATACATCATTAAATTGGGTCCACACTTGTTGAGGGTCTTTCAGAATATGGAGATAGAGGATTGTATCCCACAGTCTATGACGGAGGCGGCAATTATTGTGATCCCTAAGAGTGGCAAAGACCCAACCTGTGTGGACTCTTATAGGCCTATATCGCTAATAACATCTGATGCCAAGATATATGCAAAAATATTAGCAACCAGACTTCAAAAGGTGATAGATCAGGTGGTCCACCCCGACCAAACGGGTTTCATGGTGGGGATGTCCACCATGATTAACCTTCGAAGAGCTTATACCTACCTACAGCGGGCGGAGATGAGTGAGTCGGATGCAGTGCTCGCGTCTTTTGACGCGAGTAAGGCATTCGACTCGGTCGAGTGGCCTTTCCTTTGGATGGTTCTTCGGGCCTTTGGGTTCGGGGATAGGTTTATTGGATGGGTTTCAGTTCTCTATCAGAAACCAAGAGCTAGATTAACTATTAATGGGTTTACGTCCCCATCTTTCGCCCTCTCCAGAGGTACCCGACAGGGGTGTCCTCTATCCCCCTTGCTGTTTGCAATGGTGGTGGAGCCCCTGGCGTGTGCATTGAGAACTGCCCTGGGGAGAGTAGGAGGGGTCCCTGGTAGAAATCTAGTGGCGTTGTATGCGGACGACTTGCTGGTGGGTCTAGAGGAGCCTGGAGGGCTTCCCGAAGTCCTGGAGACTATTCAGGAGTTCGGGGGGTTCTCCGGTCTTATAATGAACTGGGACAAGTCCAATTATATCCAGTTGGGGAATGAGGGGAGACGTGACCAAGGGAATAAGGTACAACTCAACAGGGTGGATAAATTTAGATATCTGGGAATTTGTTTCACTAGGAACTCCTCAGCGTTTATAAGCGAGAATTTAAGCCCGTTCATTAAAGAGCTTAAATCTAGATGTCGGAGCTGGACCAAACTCCAGCTGTCACAATTAGGCCGTGTCAACTTGATAAAGATGGCAATCCTCCCCAAGTTCCTATATATAGTGCAACACTCTCCAGTTTTTATTAAGGACGACTATTTTAGGAAAATAAAGAGCATTGTCTCGTCCTTTATCTGGAGGGATAAACAGCCCAGGGTCAGAATGGATATTTTGACCCGAGACAGAGAAAGAGGGGGCTTGGCTCTCCCAGATTTTAAAGCATATTATATGGCCGCACAGATGGTTCATATTTGTTCATGGGTAAGGCGGGGGGAGGAAACTCCAGAGCTGCGAGATCTTATGGAGTGTGTGGATCCAGACTATACCCCTCTTCAGAGATTATTTGTGGGGGGGCTGCGGAGGGACACACCTCCAATAGTCTGCCAGGCTGTTAAGGTTTGGAGATGGACTTGTAGACTCACAAAATCAGATGGCCTGGATCCCGACACTCCTATTTTATCCCTGCCTGGTATGCGGACTCTTAAAGAACAACAAGGGGGGACAGTTTGGAAAATTTATGGTATTGGCTCAATAGGCCAATGGTGTGAAGACGGGGTGTTGAAGTCATTTTCCCAGCTCCAAGTAGAGTTTGGTATACGGAATGAATTCTTTTTTAGATACCTGCAAGTAAGAAGCGCGTTGACCCAATCAGGGAGTATTAATACTTGGAGGGTGGAGGAGGCTCCATGTAAAAAATTCTTAAAACAACTCCCAAAGGGCAAACGCCTGGCCAAACTGTATAATTTCCTGCATTCATTTATCCAAGCCGATGATCTTGCGGCTTTACGGGCAAAATGGATGGAGGACATCCCTCAACTGGAGGAAAATAGCTGGTCAGTGGCCCTGGCCGGCCCTCGGCAGGCTACCAATCTAATGAGGACCCAGCAAGTCCAATTCAATATCTTACATAGGACGTACATAACGCCGGTAAAAATGAAAAAATTTGCGGGGGCAGCGGCGGATAATTGCCCAAAGTGCGGAGAGAGGGGGGCCACATTTGACCACTTGCTGTGGAGTTGTCGTATGGTCAGTAGGTTCTGGGATGATGTGGTTAATTCCCTAGTCCAGATAGGTCTTCCACGTGTTGCCCTCAACAAGTTGAATCTAGTCTTGGGGACATGGGAGGGGCGAGAGGTGAAATGGGAACTGAGGCAACTGGCTAAGAGCCTCACAGCATTAGCAAAGGTAATTGTAGCTCGTCGGTGGATGTCTCCCCTCAGTCCGCTTCATGGTGATTGGATTTATTTGGTAAATCAGACTAGTGAGCACGAGAAATTTGTTTATGCTTCCCGGGGGGTGTCAATAAAGTACCGGGCTATATGGGGTTACTGGAATAGGTCAATCAACCACAGAGTTTTAAATGGTGAGAGGGTGGATAGCTAAATCAGGGTTATTATTATTAACATAGAGGCAGTAAGTTTAAAGAATATATATTCAGTTTGGTTGAACACATTTAGGCCACACGGCTGGGCTACTTAGCACATGGTGAGCAAAATGAGACTGCCTCTTGAGAGGCCATATAATAACGATTCCCTAGTGAAAAGGGATCGGATTTCACTTAAGAATTACGATTTGATAGACACAAGGTATTAAAATAATTTTAATTCAGGTCTTATACTTGATTCGCAATAAATTGTAGTCACAAGGAAGGGAGGGAAGGGGGAAAAGGAGAAACTGTACATATCTGATTGGTTTTTTTCCTATCGGTATATATATATATATATAATTTTTTTTTTTTGTTAGTATCACTGTGTGTGTTTGTGGTAACTCTGTGGTTGGTGTACGCAGTAGAATCAGATTGGTCTGGGGTACGGAAAAATGTCGGGAACAAACATGATGAAGGGGGTACGTACTAACTAAGAGGAAGGGGATAGATAACGATTGGGGAGAGAAAAAGTAGGGGGAGGAGTCTGAAGGGTTGTTAACTGTTTATAGGGCAGGACAGACTGGGGAAAAACGGAACGGGTGAGGACAGGGGTAGAGATAAATATTCAAAAACGGTGCTGTGAATTTGTTTGTATGTCTATGTCTTTGTAACTGTCGAATGTTGATTTTTTTTGGTTGGTATAAAATATTGAATGGAAATATGCTGTTGTGAAATTTGACCAACTTTCTGATGTATAATGGCTCGACATGTTTTTTTGTGTAGTGTTGTATGTCGGTATAAGTTTATGTCTAAATGTTCCTTTTTATATGAAAAAATTAAAATAAAGACTCAATTAAAAAAAAATAAAAAATAACTCTTCTAAAGAAGGGATTAGGAAGAGCACAAGAGGAAAACAGAAGGAGTTATGGGGTGGAGTTGAAAAGAGAGTTGGAGGGTTCTTAATAATTTTAGATGAACTGGATGATATGGATGGGTTACAATCCATGGTGACAAGGATCCACTGATCCAGCGGGACTGCGCGATCCCAGTGGGTTCAGAGTCAACCTGGATTCAACCCCTCATAGTACCACATTTAATACCATGGACTTGTTGAGTCCTTTAGGATATAAAGAATCCAGTTTAAATGTTCAGAATATTTCTTGGGGCAGTATTCAATGAAAAAGTTCTCCGTGCATGGAGAGCGTTTTATTTCGCTCTCCATGCACTCTCCGTGTTCCGGAGGGCTCGCTGCCACTCCTGCTCCCTCTATTCAATGTGGTTAAGACTCGCCGCCACTCGCGGCGAGTCTTAACCCCTGCAGGGAGCAGGGAGCTTTCAGGGAGCCGTAAGCAGCCAGAGAGATTAAAGTCTCCCTGGCTGCTCCAGAGGACTGTGGAGGGGAGGGGGGCTCTCCAGGACCCAGGCTGCACCCCCCTATAGCCAGCGGGGGACCCAGTATTCACTGCACCGTTCGTGCATAGTTACGTTCGGGTGCAGTGAATATATGAATATCTAATGAGCGGCTCGAGCGCTCCGGCCCCCTGCTGGCTGCACTGTGTAAAAAAAAAAAAAAAAAAATTTAATTAAATATATATTCATGTGCTATAAGCACATGAATAAAAATAACATGCCCCTTCACAGAAAAAAAACCTGATTTTTTGACACCAAAATTAAAAAAAAAACCCTTTTAGATTAAAAGTTCACATTCCAGCTCTCCATCAAAAGATGGAGAATTTCTACACGGAGAGAGACGGCGAAAATTACTTAAAAAGACGGCGAATATTTCACATTGAATAGGGTTGCTCGCTTTTGGAGAGCAAAAGTCTCCATCCAAGGCGAGAAAAGCACAAACTCGCCATAAAACACGGAGAATTTTTCTCATTGAATACTGCCCTTGGACACATAGTTTTTTTTAACCTATCTCCCCTGCTTTCTGTTGTAGAAATATGTTTCAATCCAATAATCCTTAAATAAGCAGGATCCCCATTATGAAAATTGGTGCCAGTGTGCCCGCTCAGAGAGTGGAGAGGGAGAGGAGGCGAGCAAAGGGAGGATGACAATGGGATTATAAATAGGCCCTGGCATTTAAAGTGCACTGGCCCACCTTGACATCAAAAGTGAAGGATGTAGTTGTGCCCGCCCGGAAAAGGGGGTGTGGCCACTCAAAAGGGGGCATGTCCTTGAGTGTAGGGTACCACACCATATACCACTTCTACACAATATGTAACAAAATAGTAGACCCCATTATACTTGCTGCTTACACAAGATGCCAGAGAGAATGAGCCAAAATTCGCATAATGCCACACAAATTAAGCCAAAATTCACATAATGCCACACGGATTAAGCCAAAATTCACATAATGCCACACAGATTAAGCCAAAATTCACATAATGCCACACGGATTGAGCCAAAATTCACAATAAATTCCATAAACAGGGACATTCGTCAAAAATGTACACCGTAATTACACCCATTGCACATTAAGCCACACACCATAATGTCCGTTATGTTTTTTGCCAAATACCGTAATGCCTATTAAGGTGCATACACACTGTACAATTTTTTTGACCAATTTGGTTCAAAGACATTTCCATTGAACCCAGTGTCCTGGATGAAAGATGTCCACGAAAGATATTGGCGACAGACAAACGACGAATGATGATGCGCATAAATGCCAGTTGTTCTTCAAGATTGCTCGTCAACTGTGCATGCAGCTCAATTTGGAGATCTTTCAAAAAGAGCCTATAAACTGTAGCTAGATCTTTCGTCTTTCGTCTGTTGTCAATATCTTTCGTCAACATCTTTTGTCCAGAACACTGGGTTCAATGGAAATGTCTTTCAACCAAATTGGTCCAAAAAATTGTACAGTATGTATGCACCTTAACAAATTACACACAATCACGCAAGAAGCACGTGAGCAGCGCTATTTACATGAAACATATACGTGTTACCGCAAGTGTTTGGTAAAATAATATTTTACTTATAACCACATAAAATATACAGATAATATAAATACAATATAAAAGATCACATGAAGGAACTGAAATATAAAAATATAAAACACTTTCACGTCTCAAGGAATTGGTTGGGGGTATTGTTGTTAGCCCGTGTGGAAATGAGTCACAAGGTAAGTGCACTTTACCAGTTCTTGTGTATCAATGTCAATTGGTAGGCTCCAATCCCCATGTGATGGTAGTCCTCACTAGTTGTATGGAGCTGTGAGCAGCCGCTGGAGGTGGAAGGGCAGATAGTCTGCAAACTAGGACTTACGTCCTCTCACACAGGTGGCCAGATGAAGATTAAGCCGCCGGAGGAGTCCAGGAAGCGGGGTCCAGCAATTGAAGAAACAGAGGGGGATGTAATTGGAGCAAATGGCCAAAGTGCCACAGGGGGCTGGGGGGGTCCACAATGTTGGGTCCTGAGCGTGAAAGCAGCACCTAACGTGTTTCACTGCCAACTGCAGCTTTATCAAAGCTTTATAAAGCTGGAGATAAGTGTGATAACATTGTCACCAGCCACTTGTCACGTCTAAAGAATCTACAACATGCAAAATGTGTAAATTCACCTCTGCACAGTGGCGGATCTATAATAGGATCCCCCTGGGATTTTGGTAATACTTACCCTCCAGAATCCTGCGACAGGAGCACTGCAGAAATAGCCGGCCATTTTACAGGTGATCTGAGCACGCGCAGTAGAGTCTGAGTGCTCGAGTGCTCAGACTCCCCAAAGCAGCGGTGGTTCGCTCATGCTCAGTAGGGCCTGAGCACTAGAGCACTCAGACCCTACTGCTCCCGGCAGAGAGAAGGGGGCCCGGCTGAGGAGGCTGCACACGGGACTTCACCTCCCTGAAGGCGTTCCTGCCTCTGCGTATGTCCTGGATGCAGAAACTTGCTGTTTGCACCCAGGCACATACTGTATATAGTTCTACTCAGAATAAGCCTCTGGGGTGTATTTCCAAGTACAATTCATTACATGACATAATTCTAAATGCCTCATTTCTGATTCCTACAGGAATAGCTTCTGTAACCTAGAAATAAATGAGTGTACTGTAGTTTCCATAACTGTGTTTATAGTAGAGATCTAATGGAGTTCACATATGCTATGAAAAAACACTCTGGATAACAGGACCACCCTGGATGTTGAATCGCTTCCTGCCATATCCACGTTTCAAAATGTCTTTAGAAATATTTTGTTTAGGTAATCCCATTGTACCTAGAACTACCACAGTGGCTGTCAGTGGCTGGCACAGAGTTGACGTGAAGCTGCTCAGTACGCACAACAGATAAAGGGAAATTATCCTTCCATCTCTTCCTTAAGTCATTTAAGGCACAGCAGGGACTGTTTCACTTGCCATTATGCTGACTAGTAGTTCTTAGCCATAATAAAAATAAGTGAGCTCACAATCTGACCTTTGCTAAAGTAAATGCTCTGTTGAAAAACCTTGACTTGGTATGAGTTTTTATATAGGTTAAAAAGGAAGATGCAGCCAGAGGCGTGGTATGCAGCCATCTCATGTTATAGTGCCGTCCCCACCCCCACCTCCATATATACATAAACACACACATTGTCCTCCAACAGGGAAAAAAGCATTAACCCCAGGGGGAAAACACAATAGCCCCCACAGTCAGAAAAAAAAGGAAGTGGAGACGTTATCCTTAGCAGCCACACAGATTCTGCTAATCATATATCTAGCACCCTCTAAAAGATAATACCTAGAATTTGGTTGCTATGGGCAACATATCCACAGGGTGCATGCGCGTCAGAGAAGCTTGCATATCCCATTCTCAGCGATGGATGCTCGTGTGCTCCCGTCCGCTGGCCCACGCTCCACCTGCAGCCGTCAGATACTGAAATCTAGCGCGCTGTCGGCAAGGGAGAGAATGGCCCCATCTGTATGCCAGAGCTCGGCATAGCATCATACACACTATTCCTTCATGAACTTGAGCCATGTGTCTAGCAGATCTTTGCGCCAGAAACGTTCTATTACATACATCCCAGCTTTCCCTATTTTTGCAGGGAAAGCTGTCCCGCCCCTGCGCAGCAGTATTCCGCGGGGGGGGGGGGGGGTCAATTAGGAATCCATTGCATGCAGACAGTATCATGTTGGTGGCAAATGGGGGCACAGCTCATGGGCGTGGCATTGCAATGAAGCCACAACCCTTTTGTGGAGACTACGCCCTTTTTTGGCTGTAGTGCCCAACAGTTGCCTCTAATTTTTGTTTCTTGAAGTTTGAATTTATGCTATCACGGCCAGACTTCTGATACCATATAAAGTTGCCTGTGTGCAAATCACCACAAGATTTTGGAGAGCTGCAGGAGTGCGTCTTTACTAGCTGCAGTTATGATGAACAATAGCCGCAGTGGCACTTCCTGTATAACAAACACATTGTGTATGACAATCGCTTCCTGTATGTTACGTAGCTGGTTACAGTGCAACTTCCACCATCCACAAACACCTGCAAGTTTCTCCTCCTTTAGCCTCTTAACATAACTTCTGGGAGCCAAGACTCCAATATGGTTATTGCTCTATAGTTTATTACGGACCTGTACCAATAGAGCTACTGTATCTATAAGCCACTTTGCTGAACTGATTTCACACCTGTGCCTCCCGTTTTTTATACTTTCCTTATTTAATACTCAGCAAGAAAATAATGACAATATTCTGTATGATTAGAGATACCAGATACTGGAGCAGTTGCACAGGGAGTGGAGGGAGCAAGTACTCTTTACCCAGGATATGCTACCTCCCCCAACCCTACCACCACCCCATTGCAGACCATGGAGTGGTTGTGAATGGTGCCATATCAGATATGATACCGGTACTAAGTGGAGTGCCCCAGGGTTCGGTTTTGGGGCCCATTTTGTTTAACATTTTTATTAACGATATTGGGATAGGGTTACTCAGCAATAAATCCATCTTTGCGGACGATACAAAACTTAGCAAAGTCATCAAATCATCAGAAGATGTCACCATGCTTCAAAATGATCTTGCAATTCTAGATGAGTGGGCAAAAAAATGGAAGATGAGGTTCAATGTAGATAAATGTAAGGTTATGCACCTTGGGAGACACAACCAATGTGCAAGTTACAACCTTAGCGGAGAGGAACTGGGTAATTCCATACTTGAAAAGGATCTAGGAGTCCAAATAGACAGCAAACTAGGATGTAGTGCCCATTGTAATGTAGCTACAAAAAAGGCCAACAAAATTCTGGCATGTATTAAGAGGGGAATGGAAACTAGGGACTCAAGGGTAATTATGCCACTGTATAAAGCATTGGTGAGACCTCACCTAGAGTACGGAGTACAGTTCTGGGCCCCACACTATAAAAAGGACATCATAGAATTGGAAAAAGTCCAAAGGCGAGCAACAAAGCTTATTAGGGGAATGGAGAATTTAAGCTACGGGGAGAGATTAAGCAATTTGGGACTATTTACATTAGAAAAGAGACGTTTAAGGGGGGACATGCTCAACATGTACAAGTATATCAAGGGCCAATATAAGGAACTGTCACACACCCTCTTTTCTACTAGAAAGGAATCTAGGACGCGAGGGCATGAGTATAGATTAGAAGAAAAAAAATTTCATTCAGCTAGTAGAAAGAATTTCTTTACGGTCAGAACAGTCAAACTCTGGAACTCTCTTCCCAGAGAGGTGGTAACGGCTGGCTCATTAAATGCGTTCAAGGCAAAGGTGGACAAACATTTACTGGAGAAAAACATCCATGGGTACAAATAAGAAATATAATTTGTCTGTAAAATACCAGAACCTACCAAATCAGCAATGGATATTTATACCAGGTTGAACTAGATGGACGCAAGTCTTTTTTCAGCCTTACCTACTATATAACTATGTAACTACTTTGGGCAGGAAGAAAGAGGACTGGCTGCTGCAGCAGGCTCTCTCCCCAGCACAGCACACACTGTACATACACTCTCAAAAAAATGAAATGTATCGCCACACCTTCCCTCATAGGCCATGCCCCCTCATTACCTGGGCCCAGCCTTCTGGGGTCAGCTGGGACTAAAGAATCTCATTTGCATAGTTTTTTGATGGCTGGTATTTTACAGTTCCACTGTATGTTTTATTATAAACTACATGAAAAGCTTGATCGTACAATCCCAAGCATAGTTTTTTGTTTTATCTCTGTGTTACAAAATAAAACAGATTCATTCAATTTCACTGCAGTTTCTCTGCAAAGGTGCACAATAGTAAAAGTGTTAATATGGCTTTCATTTGTCATTCCATTTAGTTTATTAAACCCATTACAGACGTTTTACATTGTGGATCTAAATGGTATCACATCTGTAAATACACACAGCTGAGTGCTGGATTGTGTGCCAAGCTCCACAGGTGACGTCTCCGAGCTTTAGCCACAGTGGGAGAATCCCTGTAGATCAGACTTCAAAACCTCTAATTAGTTGGGTCGATCATAAGTAGCACTGACATCAAAGAGGCAGACTAAATGCCTTGAGCAGGATTAAGGCCACAATTTCCATTTATATTGTGTAGAATACATAGAGCATACAGCCTGGCAGGTCAGCCTCTGAAAATCATGTGTAGTCGAGCTAATCTCCTTATAGGATCCGAGTTTAGGACTTGTGATTGTGTTTGACATTGGACTTAAACTGCAGGAATTAAATAAAATAATTCCTTTATATTAAAAATCGCAAACTCCAAAACCAAACATGGTGTGTTTTTAACATAAATCACTGTGTTAGCCGATAAGATAAAGCTTTGTGATGACTACTTTATCTTGATTTGTTTCTTCATGCTGCAATTATTTATAATTCTACGGCATTTGCACAGTGACAGTGCACTACCATGGTAACCACAGTCACATGGCACTCAATCAAGACATGGGCAGAAATGCCCCTCAGAGCTGCGTCTGCTCTACAGTCTGTAAAATCTTCCTCCACCTCTTCGTCCTGCTCCCTCTTCCATTACATGACATGCTGTGTGCTATGTATCTTCATGCCATGCTGGAATACTGGTTTCCTCTGCAGAGAGATTGGTACTTGTTTCCTAGCACGGCCACACCGATTTGCATCGGGGTGGTCGTGTCGGAAAAATCGCGTCGGTCGCATTGCATGCGACCAAATCGCATGCGATGCGACCAACCCGATTTTTTAATTGAAACAAATGTGAATAGGGTCCCTGGGACCCGATTTTACATTGGATTCAATGTAAAATATTCCCTACACCCCCAATTTTACACCCTCAACGCCACCCCACGATTGACGCCAACCCAAAGCGTGGCGAGCGCAGCGAGCCCGCGAGGGCCGGCGGTGCGCGTCCTCCGACCTTTTTGCTGCGCTCGCCACGCTTCGGGTTCGCGTCAATCGTGGGGTGACGACGGGGCCATATACAATGTGAAATGGGTCATATTGGCCCATTTCACATTGTTTCCTATGTGAGATGGACTTAATCAAGTCCATCTCATCTTGTGCCATTATAATGGCACAAGACCGATGCGATGCTCCCGATTTCAATATTAAAATATACTTTAACATTGAAGCCTATGGCAAAATCGCGGCCATCGCGTCGGTCGCGTCGGGGGCAATGTTAATGGCCTCAACCGACGCGATGCCCGCAATTTTGCCTTTGCCGGCAAAATGGACCTGATTTCAAAGGAAATCGGGTCCATCGCGGGCATCGTGTACCTTAACTTTAAGGTGCACGATGCCCGCGATTGTGTTCGTGGTAGGAAACAAGTACCGAGAGATTTTAAAAAGGAGAAAAGTATTTAGTAGAGGATAGCTCAAAAAAAAAAAATCCTTTAAAGGCACTTCATCTTCTGTTAAGAAATAAAAACAGACTTTCTTTGTTGATTTTACTACTATACGTGATATATAAATTGCAAATACTATGTAGTAAGATTATTTTTTTGCATCAGAGCGGAACACTCGATGGGCATCATTGCAAATTTGTAAGAGAGATTGTAGATCCGCATCAACCACAGTAGACCAAACTGCACATCCTACACCCATGTTTAATACTTGTAAATATGGAGTTCCATGATGGTGGACGGTGCTGCACAAATCACGGGGAAATTTTGTGGTTAACATTTTCTAAAATTTTTGCCAGAATCTACTCACCTACGTAGGCTGGTAGGGAGGATGGAACCCAAATGGAGGCTGCAAATTGGGTCCTCCACCTTTCTCTATATGCCTCTTTTCTATATGCTCTGAGAAAGATCTCTGAGAGCAGTATGGGGACCTAGAGTGGGTGAGCTATCATTCCCTTCCGAGTGCCATAGCAGATGTGCCCTACAGTGCTCGTTCCCTCACTTCAGACTTTAGTTATCTTAGAAAAGCTCCACTTTGTTCAATATTGGTAACAAACACCCCTTACAATTAATGCAAACACATGCGTACTAGGGGCCAAATGTAATAGGGTGAGAGTTTCAGAAAGTGAGAGATTTTGGGAGAGTTTTCCCATGTTTTTTAAAGCAGCAATCAATTACATGGCAAAATCAACCTGGTTTTGCAGTGTAAGTGATTGCTGCTTTAAAAAAAAAGGGGAAAACTCTCCCAAAATCTCTCACTTTCTGAAACTCTCACCCTATTACATTTGGCCCCAGGTTTCTATCAATAACAGAATATTTTCACGGACACGGAACCCTTTTCATTTCTATACACAATGGATTTTCTCTTCCAAGTGTGGAAGATCCACTTGGTTTTTTCTAAACAGTTGGACAGCCTCTTTATATGCGGCCAGGGAGTTTGTTAGTAAGCTCATTCAGAATTGTGTTTCTATCTTATAATTACATTCTCCAGCAACACATGCCAAAGCCACATTAATTAGGGGAGTACTTCGAAGGCGCATACAGTATAAGCCTGTACCAGATGTTCATTTTTGTCTGTCCCAACTGTTTTTAATTCTTAGTGAGTGTTTGATGGAGGGGGCGGGCTGGAGATTGTTTAAACATTTGCCAGAGTGCCATTAACATCCCGTGACTAGAGGTGGAAAATGTCCCGCTTTGTTTTCTAAAAACGATACTGTGTTTTTTCCTGCTTATGCCACAACCGCATACAGAGGATAAATGACCCTGGCATCAGCTGTACGTTTTTATTATTACGAGTTGACTGTAGTTTATACACCTCACAGTGACCAATATTCTACATGGGAAATAAACACAATTAATTTGCTGCAACCATACCTAAATGCAGGAGCAGGGTTTCCCATGCATGTAACTCTTGTACACAAAACTGTCATATGTAATACAATAAGTCTAGTTAAAGACCTGTTTTAGTAGACTTGTTCCAGATTATTCATAGGTCACACAAATAGTTATTTGTTTTTAAATTCTTTATAATACCAATAGCATGTAGCAGTTCAATGGAACAATAAAACATGGAAATCGCTAATGCAATGTTAAGTGTAACATGGACAGTTATAAAAATGCACAACGAGCATCAGCGTAACAATGTTTTGTTGTAAGACATTCAAGTTTTTAATTAAATCAAAAGTAAGAACCAAAAATTATTGTGACAGTGCCAATCCTCAGTAATTTAACTCCCTGCAGTGGTGGAAGTTTGTCCCAGTTGCCCGAAGGCAAGATAAATAGTGGTGCCCACCCCACTTTTTTTGTGTTTTTTGGCTGATGCCAACTTTTGGTGTCAAATTGGCATCGTTGAAAGATGGCAAAAAAAATGGATGAAAATGCCCACAATTTTGCTAAAAACACGCAAATCAGAGATTTTTTCTTGACTATGCCGTTTTTACGACATTTCAAAAAATCGTCACTTTGATTGAATACCTGCTATGTATTGTAAAGTGATTTAGAGAATATTGTATTCTAGAAAATGTTCTGGACAGGAAGGCTGTGCACGTATGATAGGTAAGTAGCACATGTGAGAGAAATGTTGTGCTATGAGGAGCTTGTGATGAACAACAAGCATACTGTACATTGGTATTTGAAGGATGTGAATATTAGTTCTAGAACAGGGGTGGGGAAGCTTTTTTGTGCCAAGGGCCGTTTGTATGGGGAAAAAATCCTTCGGGGGCCATATGTAAAAGTTTCTCTTACAAATTGTCCTGCTGCAGCCGTCCCACGCTCCAGCGGCTGCCGCTGAATAGGACTGACAGTCTCCGGCTGCTGTTGATTAAGAGGAATCTCGTAAGAACTACCGACCTCTCGCGAGAATTCCCCTGTACTTGACTCCCGGCAGAGCCGCTGGACGGGTGGGCGGGCCACTCAGACTGGCTACGGGGGCCGCATATGGCCCCCTGCCTGAGGTTCTCCACCCCTGTTCTAGACCATGGGATATATTAAGTAGGCAATGGATTTTCACAATCCACAATTTTTGTCAATTTTGTTATGTTAGAAGGAATGTAGTAGTGTACATCTTGCATTTTGTTTTGCATGGTTTGTATTTTATATTGGAGAGTATTATGTATGTAAAATATAGATAATACACCCATAATATAGGTTTACTGTTTATATAACTGTACTTTGTGCATGGCTTACTGTGTTACAGTACAGCAGTGCATACCCTAACCTGTCCCATGCACAGAGACAATTTGCGTCTCAGCCTACACATTGCACAGTAGTAAAACGAGGCTCCCCCGCGACTGCAAGCGTTCCCCTTCCGACAGTTTGATTAATAAGCTTAAAACACAAATTGAAATGAAAAGAGAAATGAGCTCCAGGTGGCTGGTCACCTTATGCTGTGCACAGCGCAGGAGCCTGCCAGCCATACAATGCCATTCATTCCCACACCTGAGGGACTGAACTGTGCGACCGTAATTGCTGTAACTCTTATTAATGTTCTGACATAATTCCTATTAATTCCAGAGGGCTAGTAAATGCATTAGGACTTGTCAACATATTATTTGACACGGTTTATGATCTGTAGAATTATACTCGTCAGGATTGGGCAGAGCTGAGAATAAGCCTCAGATAGCCAGCTCCGCTCCTTACCTTAGAGAAAGGTCTTTTCAGGCTGGTCAAATGCTCTTTTTTTTTTACAGCATGAGCTTGTAGTCAATAGCTTGCAGTGTCTAGTGTTAGCAGCTGTCGCAAGGTTATTTCATTGCATTCAACTCCAAAGGTAAAGTCTTATATTCAAATAGTTAATGTGGGCATTCCACACATCTGCAGGAAAACTGGAATAGCTACATTGTTTCAAATTAAATATACAGTAATTGTACAGTTTGTGTTCAGGCAAAACTTTTTATTTTAGGAAATTGTATTTGTTTGTGTTACGGTCATTAGCTGGCGAATTATACCACCTGGTGGGAAGGAGGAGTTATGGCAGGACCTTTCATGTCAGATATTATTACATATTATGCGACAAGACAAGGTCAATGTATATATACTGGAAGTTCCAGGTATGGTGATGATAGACCCAAGGTTTTTGTTTTACGCAATGCATACTGTGCATCCCAAATTTTCAGAGCTTGAAATCGGTATGGAAGACATGGTAACGGGACACCATTGGGGGATATTCAATCCCGGGCGCTATTTTCGACAGGGAAAAAGGTACTCTGCCTATTCAATGCTGTCTTTTCCGACAGCATTAAAGACAGATCTCGACAAAACAAACTGATCCGACTTTAAAACCAGTCAGATCTGTTTTGTCAGAAACGGCCATGGATTGTCAGGTTTGGTACCGTTCCTTGTCAATACATGCCTGTTTTCGCCGCCACGCCCCCTTTTCTCCACTGGACAGGTGGAACATTGAATTCCGCCTGTCGAGATACTGTCGGAATGTTCTGACAGTCGAAATCCACAATTGAATACCCCCCATTTTTGGCAATAACAAAAAAAGATGCTCAATGTTAATGTAAGTAGTTGCACAGGGACCTGACTGTTGATGCATGCCAGGCATCTCGCGCTGCATGGCTAGATGTCAGATGATTGGAACACGTACATCAGTACAGTTCTGTTGGCATCAGTGATGCCCCAGCTGTTGATATTTTATCTATGTCCAGATAATTCTGGAATAAAAACAAATATTGATTTTATAATTCATGTTGGAAGTCATGCTTGTGACCTATTTTGTATTGGCAATATACTGTAGTTACTTTTATTATACTGTTAACTATTGCTTTATGTCTCTTACAACTTAAGCAGCAAATTTGAACCAAAAGTAATTTTAAAATATGATACATGATAAAGTAATGACAATAGTTGTATAATATAAGATAAATAATTTAACACCTCTACCCCATCTGTGTCACCCCTGTCTGTCTGCCCATTCCCTTTAGAATGTAAGCTCTCTCAAGCAAGGCCCCCTTCCCTCATCTGCTCTACTGCTCTTTTATTTTTGTTTGTCACTTTTATTACTTTCATACTGCCGAAGGGAAGTGTTTGCTATACTAACACATTACCGTACCGGGTTGTAAGGTGTCCATGTACTTTTAGGGGGATGATGGGTACTGATGCGTGCCGTCTGTTTCCTGCACGTGAACATTTGCTATCTCACCTGCAGGTAGTGAATATGACGAGGAAGAAGTAGACTATGAAGACTCAGACAGTGATGAATCTTGGACCACCGAGAGTGCCATTAGCTCTGAAGCAATCCTGAGCTCCATGTGTATGAATGGAGGGGATGAGAAGCCATTTGCATGTCCAGTTCCTGGATGTAAAAAGAGATATAAGGTAATGCTGTAAATATTGTTTTCTTATGGAATTGTTAGAATCTTCAGAAAGCCCATGGAAGTTGTTACAAATTACTGTTCTCTATGTGGTTTAGAATGTATTGCACATTTGATGCTGACTACATTATTTTCCTTCTTTTCCTATTACATGTAGTAAGCCTGGTGCGCATTGCCAAATTTTTAATTGCATCTAAAGTGTAGGAAAGAGAATGGGATTGACATTTAAAGGCAGGGGCATTTTAAAGTATTTTCATTTGTATGCATGCTGTTGAAATGACCCTGAGTAATGTCACTGCTTCCTAATGTAGTGAGAGGTTACATCCTGAATGGTTCTGCCCACAAAATGGCCGCATCCACTCTATAAAGACTGACACACGTTTTATTTTTTTGTTCTTAGAAATTCTAGTATAAAAAATGTATGTCAAGAACATAAGCTTTTTTCCCTGTATGTAGAGCTATAGGCTTTGCTAGCGCATTTGCATGTGGTAAATACAAACAAATTGGGAGTGCATAGAAGCCTTCTTCATTGTGTGGCTTGTCGTAGACGTACCATTGACACTGGTGCACACTCTCTGTTGGCTAACTGGTGCACACTACCCGTTGATGCTCTGATGCACAATCCCTGTTGACACTTAGATGGACAATGCCTATTTATGCTCCAGTGCACACAACCAGTTGACACTTAGGTGCACACTCCCAGTTGACTCTTGTGTGCACACTCCCAGTTGACTCTTGTGTGCACAATCCCAGTTGACTCTCATGTGCATACTCCCCATTGACTCTTGTGTGCACAATCCCAGTTGACTCTCATGTGCATACTCCCCATTGATTCTTGTGTGCATAATCCACAGTTGACGTGTTGACACAGTTGATGTGTGCAACTCCACAGTTGACTCTCGTGTGCACATTCCCGGTTCACTCTCGTGGGCACACTCCCAGTTGTTGACTCTCGTGTGCACACTCCCAGTTGACTCTCTGGTGCACACTACCCATTGACTCTCCAGTGCACACTTCATGTTGTCTTTCTGGTGCACACTCCCCTTTGACAAACTATGACCTGGCAGATCCAAAATTCCAGCACCTGCAAGATGGATGCCTCTTTTCATACACTACTTATAATGTAACAAAAAGATCCCCACAACATTTTAGTTTAAGGGAAATTAAATAAACCGCAAGTTCATTTTGGTGCAAATCTTCAAATAATGTCATTGGGTATTTGGAAGATAAACACATTGTAACAACCTCGTATGATTGCATGATTGGGGGAATACCTTTGGAATTGCCTGAAAAATTCTTCATATAAAGAGTAAAAAAATACAGGTTTAAGATTGGAAAACTATTGATTGTTCGTATTTCACCATAAAAAAATAATTCAGTATTATTAATCCATTATTATGTGTAATGAATTATAGAAAAATGATTGTAGCTCACTTCACAAACTTAGTGACTTCGTGGACAACATTTAATGTTTTGTAGAGTCTACACTATACACGTTACATTCTTGTTCCAGGACATCTGAAAGTTGTACCCCGCTCCATTCCACGCACACAGTAATCTTTTACTTGATAATATAATTGCTCAGGTTTTGAGCTGCTCTCCTAATTGCTTTGGTACACGTTTTATGCCTTAAGGTCCATACACTTTTTCAAGTATAGCATTGAATAAAAGAGACTGTAAATAAAAGAGTATTAAAGACGCAATTAAACATTGCATCCCGGTCCCTGCGCCTGCCAAGGTGCGCCTAGGGCTGTCACGGCTGTGTGTATGAGCTGCTTTCTTCTTTAGCCTCTTGACTCTCTCAGTCACACTTGTGTCTCACATGATGTTTATTCCTGTCCATTTAAACCTCTAACAGTGTGAACACATTTATGGCACAGCCAGATACAATAAATTAGTGTTAGCCTGGTACAGAATGGCACATCCAGACACTCTACTGTATGCTGCTTTTGTTTTTAATTAAGGCACAATTAGTACGTTCTGGGCTTCTGGATGGGGGAGAAAGATGGGTTTTATGTCTGGTTAGCAAATACAAAGAACGAGAAAATAACGTATGGCCTTTACACAGACGTAGCCTTCTCTTCACAAGAATGCACCTTGTTTATGAGTAAAGTGATGGTAGTGAGAGGATAAACTGTAAAATCGACAATGTCTTAAGTCTACAGGAAGCAAACAAGCCATTGTGATTGTCACAGGGGTCCCTTTTCCCAGGGGCCATCTGTATACTGTAGCAAGTGTTTCTTTAGAAGAGAGAAGGGGTAGAGGGCTGTAATTTGCTACATCCTGTCTGTTCTCTGTTTGACTGCCAGCCCTCCATTTATTGCCCAAATAAGTTCACTGTTCCTGCCTGCTTTTCCTACCACACCACCTCCGTATCAGATACACAAGGACTGTCTCAAGGATGTCTCGCTCACCGATAAGTCAGAGGGGAAGGAAATTAATGGTCTCAGGAAAACTGACAAATAAAAAGTAATGAGAGCGACACTTGAATAAGTATAAGGTGTTTATTCCTTCTTTCCCAAGGCTTTTGTATGAAATGTGTTGTCAAATTCAGGATAAAATATTCCATTTTATCATAATGTGCAACGTATATTATCAGCCTCTACCTCTCAAGCCATACGCCACCTGAGTAAAGTCCTCCAGCCGCCCAGTACCGTAACAGCCCATCTTAAATCAGCAAAATCCTCTATGTCTCGCATCATGAATTATTTAAGTTGAAAACCTGACCAGCAAACTTATGTAAAGGAACCTGGATTTGATCCGCTATGCAGGTTAAATGAAAGGCCTCACTACGTTACCACAGACAGCGGGAGGAAATGAAGATTAGAACCACTTCCAGTCATATGTGGTTGCTCTTGCCGAATGCACATGAATGACCAGCATGAAGGAAACTGGATAGATGGGGAGCGCTCCTGATTGGACCGAAGTGAGTTGCTCATGATACAGAGCCTATTGGTTAGTGCAGAGACTACACATAAGGTATCTGTGATATAGGTAATCACTGGACATTTATCTTCATATAATCGCACAGGTTTATTTTCTGCATATCTAGTTAAGTAAAAATGACTGTAGTATAATGGTTTCACTTGTTAACGTGTAACATGGCCTGATGTTGCAAAGCAGCGTTATCTGTTGCAGCAGGGAAGGTGTCACCTTTGCTACTTTCAGTGACTGCTTTGTTTACCCGGTAAGTCATTTTCATTTAAAAAGCGTGCAAGGCAGTGTCAGTCTTTAGGGAAGTAGGCCATCCGTTTTTGTGGTTTCTTTTACCCATTGCGTATTTGTTGATATCCTGACTCCTGGACTTTCTTGTCTGACAGTTCCACCTCTACCTGTTAACGCTCTTATCAGATGACTCTATTAATGTCCCCTGGTCGCTGCTCATCCCATCAAGCTGGGCATCTGTTTTTGGCACCAGTATTGCTGATCTTATTTTATCCTTTCCCTATGTCACGGTGCTAACAGAACATTGTGTTGTGTTTTACCGGTTGCTTTCCTAGTTGCGGAAAAGTAGCCCACTGAGATCCTACTATTTATGAAGGGGTTACTACATGTTGTTACTGTTGTAATCAGGAAATATGTATCACTCCAGGAGATGTTTAGGGTAATAGCATAGGATCTGCAGGATTTAGTTGTGTTGTCTTTTGTCAGTGATTAAGTGGACAGCATGAGGACAGAGTACAAGAGTTGTGTGTAAGAAAAGATACAAGGAGATCTTTTTATATTGCTTCCAGCCTCAACTATGCCAGTTATCTCCTGGATATTGTCCAGGAAGATGTCTCATAACAAATGAGAAACCTTCTGCTTGGAAAAATGTGACACTAGTCTCTAACATAAAGAACCTCACCAAGTTCATAGAGCTGGATTTTGGAAGACTTTGTGGCTTCAGAACCTGGATAATTCTGCATTGAACTACCAATCAGGTTATCAGTCTGTGAGGTAAAGCTAAATAGATTGTGGGTCATCCATGGGAAATATTGTGTCATGGCCTGGCACGCATATAAGCTAATGCTAGATGCACACTGCTATGCCTTGGTTTGCACTGTTTGCTGATATGGTTTGTGCTGTGCACACCAAGGTGCTAGGGAACAGTAAGAAATTACATTGAGGACCACTGTGTATGTCACATGGCAGTGCCATCACCCCTCACTGCCACTCCAGCAAATAAAAGCTTCAGTTTTTAAACCTGCTTGCTGCATGTGTTGTTTCTGATTGGAGTTGACCTGGAAAAGAAAATGCTTCTCAGGCTAAGTATACATGGAGCTGCCAAATGGGTTCTACTGAAAGTATATAGGAGGTTATTCTGGTTCGGGCGGCTGGGCCGTAAGCGTACGTTCCTGTTTTTTTTTTTATCTGCGCATGCGTACCTTCGGCAATGCGCAGGCGCGACGACTCCACAACGCTCACGGACGGGTCTTTCCGTGCGAAAAAACCTGTCCGCAAGAGTACGGTCACTGTGGGCGGCATAGGGGCGTGTTGAGGGGATCGGCCAAAATAATGAGGGACACTGGGCGTAAACATGGGCGTACACGGGGGTGTGCACAAAAAATGTACGCTGCTACTACCGCTCGATCGGAGAAAGCACCGTTCATTTCGGACACAAAACAGGCGGACGCCAACCGCCACCTCAGACCACCCCTACAGATACCGCATGAGAGCGGACGCCTGGGTCTGCTAATTAACGCTGATTACTACACCTGAATGTAATAAGCAATGCTGCAGTCTATTAAGTCCAAACCATTATTTCACTACCTGCAAGCCACACACAGCCCTCAAACACATTGGAAGCATATCTTTCTACACTTCTCTACATGTAAAGGTTGGTTTCATTTTAGTTAAGATTCTTTTTAAGATCAGCTTATATATGCTAAGGTAGGTATTTCTAAAACATTTGTACACAATCACTACGTGTTTTCCTATACTTTACACAGCAGCACACTCAATCTACACATGTCGACATGTGTCAACCTTTTCACTCTTATACAAACATAGTTTTTTTAATTATGATAAAAATACATAAACCACATCTAACAGCCACAAGGATGTTTCAGCAATGTTTTAAGGCCATGGTCACTATTTAGTTAAAATTTATTTTTATTAGGGTGTTTATTAAGGTAGACAATTGAGGTAATAGAAAACAATAATTGATGAACAATTAGAATAATTCATTTAATTGGCTTAATCATAGTTGAAAGGCTAGATTAGCAGGTTCATATATGTGAAGGGTATGCCAGCGTGCACGGACGTACACTCACTCTCACGATCGGTGACATACGCTGAGTTTTCCATTGAAAACAATAGAGACCCGTCCGTGCACGGTGGCGTACGCTCAGATAGCCGCAAGAAGTCGGTGGGAAGACGGACAAGAGATGTCCGTAAACGGTGGCGTACGCTCTGTTGTACGCCAGTTGTCGGAGTCTAAGGGGTGATCCGTCCGTGTACGTTGGCGTACGCTCAATTGTACGCCACTCCCCTTTGTCAGTGTTTGTGCCCGTACGTATGCGGCTGTTTTGTGGGTGGACTTTCGCTCAACGGACGCGTACGGCAAACGTACGCTGATACGGAACGTACGTACGCACGGCTGCCGTAACCAGAATAGGGTCCATAATGAGACTGGAAGAACGCCAGGTCTGGTGCATAAACAAAGCCCATTTGCAAAGTGGAAATGACTAGGTTCCAATCTGCACAGCAAGGAGCACCCCTATAGATGTCCACTATCCATCTTTCTTCAATGAATATTACTCACAAGCTGAGGCACATTAGTGACCCTTCTCTGTACTTTACTAAGCCTATCTCCTCCCTCCACCTGAGCAAGCGCAGCCACCTTGCAGTGTAATCCCTTCATCTCTAATGGAAATCTAAGTGCACTGGCTGGGATCCAGAACCGCCTTTTACTGTGCACAACAGATTATGACACTTTGTAAATGATTTCCAGCATGTGTTGCAGAAATGTATTCAATAAAACCATAGGAATAAAAACAATGTGGAAGTATGTTTGTGACCACACGTAATGCATACCAGATGCATTCATTCCATCCCACTTCAGCAGCCATATCTGTCCAGTACTGATGTCGACCAATGACGGTACTGATAGTGAACAGTTAGCAGTCATGGCCAACCTAACGTATGGACTCACTGGGAAGCTGCCCTGGGGCCCTTGATTATAGGGAACTTTGACCAGATACCTTCAGGGCCAGGACACTTCCCCTCAGGCCAGTGCCCCCTTATTGGGAGACAGGTAGATGATACTGTCCAGCTGCTCTGATTGTGAATGACCAGAGTGACCAAGCAGCATTCTCAGTCTGCAACGCGACAGTGAATGACTGCTAGAATTCTGATTGGTGGATGGCACACAATATGTATGCTTACAGACAGTTACTGTATGGATGCACGTGGAAAGAAAGTGCAGTGTGGTAAAATCCTAGTGTGCGTGGTTGTGCTGGATCAGCTTCTACAGTGCAGCATGAGCAATACTCCTGAAGCTCCATGTGATGTCCTCATACCATGGTGAATCTAGTTCTTTGTAAAAAAAAAAAATGACAAAGTTATCTGAATTCATCATTTTCATCTTCAGTTTTCTTAGCCAGGGCAGTAAAAGCCATTTACAAGATTGGCACTGCTGCTGGCTTCATACCTTGGCAGGTTACATCAATACACACAACGAAATGTTGACATTAACCGAGTGGAAAAAGAAGTAGCAAGTCCCCAGTAATTATACCAACACAATTTAAATCTATGTTACTCATTCAGATCCGGCTTTACATTTACTTTGCTTACCCCCTGCCTGCTGCTTGTATGCTATATGGGTTTTATTAGGGCTGAACTAAATCTTGTCTTCAGTCATACCATATTTTCTCCCCTTCCCCTGCAGGTGTGGCTGGTACTGGTAACGGAGCCACACAAAGGATCGCTCTCACACAGATTTTGAACTGAAGTTTTCAGACTTTCTGAAAATAATTTACAGCACAGTTATGTGTTTTGGAGCTATCTATATTTGAAAGATAGTTTATTTTGTAGTATTGCAGATTTAATGACCAGAATTCAGCATGGATTGCCAGTTAGAGAAAAAGCAGTGGCCTGCGATCAGAAAGTCGACACCCAGACAGGAAGAATAACTGCCCCTAGCAAAATAGTGCTGCATTCACATATCTATTCGCAAATACCGAACCATCCAACAGTTTTTCCAATCTGAGTTAGTCTAGGACAGTGGACCCCCCCCCCTTCTCCCCCAACAATGCACGTTTTCCAGGTCTCCACACTGAATCACAGGTGAAATAATAAGCTCCACCTGTTAAAATCTGTCAGTGAATAATGAGTGCACCTGTGCATCTGCTGGGTGACCTGGAAAACGTGCACTATTGGGTGGTCCTGAGGACCGAGGTTGAGAACCACTGGTCTAGGACTTCTACTAATCTGCTAAAGAACCAGACAGTAAGTAGTCATTGATAACTTCAAAGATCCTCACAAAAAACTCCTGGGCATGGCAGCTTTTTCACAAACACACCCAGAAAACACCATGTTTCTACCCATAAACACTGGCTTCCTGTCAATCAAACTGCGTCTTCTATGCGACTGCTGTGCGTAGGCATATTTATTCACTAACTGCTGCTGCACATGCACAATGCAAATTCTGCACAGTTTTTCTAGAATCGAACAAATTGTGAATTCTCTGATTGCAGATCCAAATTTTCATGTGGACTTTATATACTTTATATTATTTAGAATGGTCCTGCTTCCCAGAGGTCATAAACTGTGTGACTGGAGACTCACAATACATAGTTCTTCTTTTAAGTGCATGGGGGTGTTGGATGAAGCTACATAAACGTAAAAAACTTAAGTGCCAGTAGTCATGGGATAGGTGCCTAGTATCCTATAAGTCCCCCTCTAACCGGGTATAGTGCCCTAGTATCATGTAAGTCCCCCTCTAACCCGGCATAGTGCCCTAGTATCCTATAAGTCCCCCTCTAACCGGGCATAGTGCCCTAGTATCATGTAAGTCCCCCTCTAACTCAGCAGAGTGCCCTAGTATCATGTAAGTCCCCCTCTAACCCGGCATAGTGCCCTAGTATCATGTAAGTCCCCCTCTAACCCGGCATAGTGCCCTAGTATCATGTAAGTCCCCCTCTAACCCGGCATAGTGCCCTAGTATCATGTAAGTCCCCCTCTAACCCGGCATAGTGCCCTAGTATCATGTAAGTCCCCCTCTAACCCGGCATAGTGCCCTAGTATCATGTAAGTCCCCCTCTAACCCGGCATAGTGCCCTAGTATCATGTAAGTCCCCCTCTAACCCGGCATAGTGCCCTAGTATCATGTAAGTCCCCCTCTAACCCGGCATAGTGCCCTAGTATCATGTAAGTCCCCCTCTAACCCGGCATAGTGCCCTAGTATCATGTAAGTCCCCCTCTAACCCGGCATAGTGCCCTAGTACCATGTAAGTCCCCCTCTAACCGGGCATAGTGCCCTAGTATCATGTAAGTCCCCCTCTAACCTGGCATAGTGCCCTAGTATCATGTAAGTCCCCCTCTAACCCGGCATAGTGCCCTAGTATCATGTAAGTCCCCCTCTAACCCGGCATAGTGCCCTAGTATCATGTAAGTCCCCCTCTAACCCGGCATAGTGCCCTAGTATCATGTAAGTCCCCCTCTAACCCGGCATAGTGCCCTAGTATCATGTAAGTCCCCCTCTAACCCGGCATAGTGCCCTAGTATCATGTAAGTCCCCCTCTAACCCGGCATAGTGCCCTAGTATCATGTAAGTCCCCCTCTAACCCGGCATAGTGCCCTAGTATCATGTAAGTCCCCCTCTAACCCGGCATAGTGCAGCAACTCGATGTTACACCAATGTCGATGTGAACAAAAGACTCAGAGACAATATTAGACATCATAGGGCCCTAGATAAGGTAACGGTTTGTGCCCCCTTTTTTCATTTATTTTTTATTTTTACTGGTGCCTGTAGTTCCACCTGTAAAACAAATATTACAATAAAGACAGAACACACATACCTTGAAAGTAAAGTTGTATTACACATAAATGCACATTTACACACCCACACATACTTACCTACATCCCAGTTAGCCCTTCCATCCTCTTCTTCAGTAGAATACAAGGGACGCCTTTTTCTTTTTTCCCACATACCTTTGGAGCCAGACTCGGTCCTGGAACCCGGTGCTGATCACCCCGGTATTTTTAGAACAAGCATCATCTCAAAAAGCTCAGGGGCTGGTTATGTTTAGGAGTGGGGACCCCATGCTGTTTCTAAAATATAAACTGGACAACAATTTTGCGGATTCCGACGGGTCTGAAAAACAACTCTAAATATCTTCCATTGTATATGTGAACTTTTCAAAGCTGGCACTTAGCTGGGTCCCATCGTTAACGTCATCAGCGATGTGTGTACCCAGCTTTAGTCCCTAAGGTAGCAGTTAGTCTGTAGAGCAATGGTTCCCAAACTGTGTGCCTAGACACCCTTGGGTGCTGCCAGACAGTTGTGGGGGTGCCTCCCTGTGGTGGTCCAGGACCAAATCTAATTATTTATGGTCAAAGTGATAGGCTATTGGGTGCCAATCATAAAACATGTGAAGCACAACTGTACACCACCACAGAACTGAATTTAATTAATTAAATCTATTTGTTAATTTATCAAGAACAAACTTTTTGACTAGGGGTGCCTTGAAAAAATGCTGATCTTTCAGGCCACCGTGATTTAAAAAAGTTTGGGAAGCGCTGCTATAGGGGAACATAGCTCTTCTCCAGGTCAGGTGTCACACAGCACTGCGTCAGGTATGTCCATACATTGCAGACCTTCACAATGTGTGCACTGCGTAATTGTCTACAAGGCAGAAGTCAGATATGATAGTAAGAGTAATATAATGGCATTCAGAGATCTGCTGCACAGACTTAACAAGCCTGCGGTATTTATGATCTGCAGAGTTTACTGCTCATCTTGTCACATTAACAGAGCATTTTATTCTCTCTTTTATATAAGTGTAAGATGATTTTTATTTGTTTGTTTCATGTTGTAAAAATGCCCCTGTCCACACATCATGTGTTATGTTGAGAATTCATATAGTATTTCCTCAATGCGCCATCAAATACATTCCAGGATTTATTTGAGCTACTGTACATGTCAGATCTAAGCATGAATTAATCTCATAATGACAATAAATGTCTGATTACTGGCTGAGGAAATAAGCGAACCATTGCCAATGCTTATTACAGTCACACTAAGACCTTTTATTTCATGTATGTGAAGTGTATCTTGCTCATCAGCCATATATTCCTGAGGAAATATACAGAGCCAGGAATAGAGAGGGATTTTGTGGAGTAGGGATGTAGGGTGTTATTTGGGGTAATATGGAGGGGTTCTGTTGAGCAAGAGGAGTAGGGAATGGCTTCCTGACCCGGTTATTTGTCCCTAATGACTCCTGGAGAAATAGTGGGTACTTGTGTATTATAGCGGCGCCCCCGATTTCCATTGCGCGATGTTTTAATCGAATCGCATCGCATGCCATGCACCCAATGGCATGCGATGCGACGTGATTTTTGGCCCCTATACGATGAAAGATTGTATAAGCACCCTAAAGGGTGCATTTAAGCACCGTAATGGGTGCTTACAATGTTAAATGCACCCCCACGCCACCCCCCCTCTATAAATGTGAACCCGAAGCGTGGCGAGCGCAGCGAGCCCGCGAGGGGCGGCGGTACGCGTCCTCCGACCTTTTCATACCCCCACTATCCACGTTGGCGTAGAGTTGAGAATAGAAAGTGTGGCGAGCGCAGCGAGCCACCGAGCCCGAAGCGTGGCGAGCGCAGCGAGCCCCGCGTGGGGACACGGATACCTTCACAGGTATCGGAGTCCCCTCGCGGGCTCCACAGGTATCCGCGTCCCCTCGCGGGGCTCGCCACGCTTCGGGCTCGGTGGCTCGCTGCGCTCGGCACACTTACTATTCTCAACTCTACGCCAACGTGGATAGTGGGGGTATGAAAAGGTCGGAGGACGCGTACCCTCTGCGCTCACTACGCTTCGGGTTCACGTTTATAGTGGGGGGGTGGCGGGGGGGGGGGGGGGGTGCATTTAACATTGTAAGCACCCATTAGGGTGCTTATACAATGTTTAATCACATCGCATCGTATGCCATATACAATGCCATACAATTTTAAAATTGTATGGCATTGTACAATATCGCGTTGCATCGCATACCATCGTATGCCTTATGGTATGCGATGCGATGGGCGCCGCCAAACTACACAAGTACCAATAGTGTATATGTGGCGGCTTCTCCTTCACTCCAGATTAGTTTTGTTGATAGTAGAGAAGTCCATGTTACTACTTTTCTAGTAAAGCTTCATTTCCTGTACCAAGATATTGAGCATGTCTGGATCCATCTTGAGGCTGTGTGAGTGTGTCACAGTGGGAGACAATAAATGCTGTTCCTGCATACAGCACTGCAAAGCTACATGCACTCACCAGCTGGTGGGCTGAATGATACCCTGCTGTGCTTAAGCTCCATTTCATCTATCAGTGTATATAACAGTGAGTACATCATTACCTGGTCTATCTTCAATAAAATCACTCCACTAGTTAAGTAACTGGGCTGTTCATAGTTGAAAGGCATCTGCCAGTGGCACCTTGTCCGAAGCCTGGGGAGGGTACACGTTTCCGTTAACCTCACTCACACATACATACACACACCAAAACAAAACTTGCTCTGAGAACAGACGCATTCTCTCAGCAAACATTACAACATTTAATTAGAGACACCGGACTTTATTCAGTTTCATACGCCCCTCCCCCGCACATTCGAGGGGGAGCGATATTTCTCCTTATGTGCATGTGTTTACGCTCAGTGCGAGTGGGCATGGCGAACTGCTAGTTCACTGTCCTATTCGCACCTAGTAGTGCCCCCGAGGGGCAGCAGCGTCGTTCTGCGTCCATGGGAATGCCCAGCGTTTCATGAGTGATCCCATGGAGATTAGGCAGGATGCCAGCTGCCCGCCCTGTTCCCATACAGGGAGCACCCAAAACTAAGACACCAGTTTTACATTAGATATTTCAAGACCAGAAGGACACTTGGGAGCTGATTAAATTAATCTTTATGGATTATACATCATCATTAAATAGCAGCAACAAGGCTAGAAAAATAAATGACAGGACGGCATGAATGCAATCATTTAATTTAAGTACAAACTATGGGCCATACGGTATGTAATAGGGTGTGAGAATCAGAAAGTGAGAGATGTTGGAGAGTTTTCCCCTTTTTTTAAAGCGGCAATCATTTACACTGAAAAAACAGGTTTTATTTTGTCATGTAAATGATTGTCGCTTGAAAAAAATTGTGTCTATATGCAGGCTAAGCACTATGCCACTTCAGAGAATTCTCTGAAAATGATTGGTAAGATGCTCTGGATAATATGCTCTCTTCTAATCATGTGGAGACAGGACTGCCAATAGGGGGTGCTGTGGGTACAGCTGTCCTGGGCCCTGGCCTCTGGAAGGGCCCGGGCAGCTAATTGTGCCCACCGCAAACCCCTGACTGCCTCCGCTGCACTGCGCTCCCGGAGCGCAGGCTTATTCAACCCAGGACTCTAGCAGCCATTTAAAATGCTGCACCAGCTTTTGAACCAATCAGAGCGGCTGCTGGTGCGCAAGCTCTGATTGGCGCACCAGCCGGTTTAATTGGCATTAAGGCATAATTGCGCTCCAGGACATCCAGGCTACAGCTCAGCAGCAGAGGAGATGGGGGCTCAGGAGCTGGATTACGGTAAGTCAAGTGAGGAGGGAGGGCTCAGGGTTCAGATTGGAAATGAGTCCCAGGCCCCAAAATTTCTGATGGCAGCCCTGTGTGGAGAGAAGGGCTATTTCTCCCCATTATGTGTTCTTAACCATGAGAATTTACAAATGGGAATGGGTACTTGGGTCAAAGTAATACCCTCTGAACCCGAAGCGTGGCGAGCGCAGCGAGCCTGCGAGGGGCGGCGGTGCGCGTCCTCCGACCTTTTCCAACCCCTACTAGCCACGTAGGCGTGGAGTTGAGAATATAAAGTGTGGCGAGCCCGAAGCGTGGTGAGCGCAGCGAGCCCCGCGAGGGGACCCGTATATCTTCACAGGTATACGCGTCCCCTCGCGGGGCGCGCTGTGCTCGCCACGCTTCGGGCTCGGTGGCTCGATGCGCTCGCCACACTTTATATTCTCAACTCCACGCCGACGTGGATAGTAGGGGTATGAAAAGGTCGGAGGACGCGCACCGCCGCCCCTCGCGGGCTCGCTGCGCTCTCCACGCTTCGGGTTGGCGGCAATCATGGGGTGACGACGGGGCCATATACAATGTGAAATGGGTCATATTGGCCCATTTCACATAGTTTCCTATGTGAGATGGACTTAATCAAGTCCATCTCATCTGTGCCATTATAATGGCACAAGACCGACGCGATGCTCCCGATTTCAATGTTAAAAATCATTTTAACATTGAAGCCTATGGTAAAATCGCGGGCATCGTGTTGGACGCGTCGGGGACCATGTTAATGCACGCGACCGACGCGATGCCCGCGATTTTGCCTTTGCCGGTAAAATGGACCTGATTTCAAAGGGCATCGTGTACCTTAACTTTAAGGTACACGATGCCCGCGATTGTGGCCGTGCTAGGAAACAAGTACCATTTTATCTTTTCTGAGACACCTGATGCATGTTTAGATTTAGCGCAGTTATACACCACCTGGTAAATTATATTCCGTTTGGTAATTGTTTGGAATGCTTCCAGAGGGACAGCGGGTGGAAAGAGGCTGCAAAAAATAGCTTTTACTAATTAGCGCAGTTGCTAGGAAAGCAATACTCCAGGCATGGATCGGCATGGCACCCCCAACGGGACAAAGTGCTCCATGTCTTCACTATGGATTAGGTGGAATGTCTGCTGGAGAGGGAGAGACGCTCAACAAAACTATTCAGTGTATGGGAAAGCTATATTTCTACTTTACCTTTATCATTGAGACAAACAATACACAACGCTATTAGAAACAAATCCAATAGTAAGCACTGATCCTCCTGTGAACATTTATGTATAAGTCCTTGATTAGTTGTGAAATGTCACGGTGTGAATGTATTCCTCATTTTCTTTCTTTTATTTCAGTAGGTGTGTTATATCGCATGTAAAGGATTGACATGAATGGTGTTGCAATCAAACTTTATTGGAAAATAAAATTGTGAAAACAGTTCCGAAACATCGCACATTTTGATCCCCACACCATATTGCATTTGGTCCTTTGTATTTCAATTGCACCTACGGCTGATCCTGTAATCACAAAAATGAGCAGCATCAAAGCAACAACAACAAAAAGGGAGGGGGGGGGGGGGGGTTGGAACAAATAAAAAGGAATGAAAAATTTAGTTTTAAAGGCGTACAGCCAGCAAATGGGGCAGTTCTTAAAAAGAAAGAGGAGGCTATTCATTGGAGGTACACTTACAGAAGAGTCTGTGGGTAGTAATTATCCCATTTTGAGTTTGTTTTTATACTGTATGATGATTGCTACAGGGATCCTGCAATGTTTATAACTTACAGAGAAATGTTGCTAAACCCTTTGGGTGCGAATTGAATTTGTCACAATAGGTGTAAAAATTGACAAGCAAACATTTTTTATTCATTATATACTGTAATGTTAACCTTACATACAGATGGAGCCCTTGCCGTTGTTGCCTGGCGCCCGCCAGAACATCCCCTCTGGCGAGCACCGGCGGAGAGGGACTCCATTAAACTGGGACGCACGAGTCCCAGTCTCTCGGCGGCAGGGCGGCTCCGCATCTGGGAGACAGTCAGGGTTAGAGGTGGGTGGGGGCGGCGATGGGGATCAACGGTGTCGGCAGGGAAGGCGGCAGGAGCGCCGTTGCCATGGGGCGTCTCGTGTGCGCGCTTCCCCTGGCGGGGGCTGGCGATAGTTTCGCCAGCCCCTGCAATGATAGAGCCGGCTCCATCTTTAGGAATTTTTTATTTGAATTTATATAACAAATGTGAGCGACGCTGGCATTTTTAGCAGATATTTTGCACATCTCTCACAGAGATTTTGACACTCAAAGGGTTAATGGGTTTTCTGCTCATGGCAATAGATAGCTGCATTAAAGTGAAGCATCAGGTCCCTGTATATATTTGTCTGCAGAGACTTGTGATATTTAATTCTGACGTGGTCTCAGACGCATCAGACTGACCATGGGCATGTGCTTCTTGCTTGCAGCCTACAATGTAAATGAAGGAGAAAAAAATCCAATGACATAAAATAAAAAGGGCATTTTAGTGCCACACACCTGAGCAGATGAATAATTTGTGAATGAATGCTGATTGCTGTTGCTATATAATGAGTACAGGCCATTGCTTCTCCTGGTCATAAAATAAATGATGTCTTCTATGAAGTTGGATGGAAAGTTATGTATGGCTGTCGCCTCCATATACTGACTTGTAGCACTTTTATATATATTGACATTTAAGTGTATTGTTTTGTTTTTTTGTTCCACCTGCAGAATGTAAACGGTATCAAGTACCACGCCAAGAACGGCCACAGAACACAGATACGAGTCCGCAAACCTTTCAAATGCCGCTGTGGGAAGAGTTACAAGACAGCTCAGGGTCTCCGCCACCACACAATCAATTTCCATCCTCCTGTCTCTGCCGAGATTATCAGGAAAATGCAGCAATAGAAGCTGCATACGTCTGTGCCAAGAAACTCACCAGCAGATCAGACACCTTTCTGGTTTTATGTTATTCTTTCCTTTATTTTCTCTTTATGTTGCATTTCAGGGGAAGCACTCGGAAAGTCCTATGATACCTACGTTTCAGTGCATGCTTTAATGAAAGGATTCCACTTCTTTGGAATTGTATCTCTTTTTAAAGTGGCCCTTTTTGTACTTTGCACTTGTCAGTTACCAGATGCATTTTCATTACTTTGATACAGTACTAAAATAATATAAAAGACATGCGTTCTATAGGGGAAACACATGTTTCTCTCCCTGCGATATAGACGGTAAATTGGAAGACATGTTGTGCTGTTTAGCTGTGACAGTGTTATGTGAATGAGTAGAGAGATCCTGGCACTGAAACCTTTACACCATTGTGCTGCCAAGGGAACCGGGAGGGCATATGTGAGCTGTGGGCATAATTATGCTATATTGACCCAGTCTGATCATAGGGAAAAAAAGGGGGTTTTGCTCCTTCATGTGTAAATAGTAATTTAAGGGAACATATTTATACCCAGAACCTGTTTATTTGTAAATTAAGATATGGGCTCATACCAATGTTCCCTCTAATTTTACGAAGGCTGTGTGCGGCAAAAGATTTTGGCTGTGCAACTTTGGAAGGAAATTAAAAATTTTGTGCGTCACTTATATATAACTGGAAAATTACGTTCAGCATTTGTGTTAACTTTACTTCAAACTGATATTAAACATTTAAACATTCAAAATACAGCACACAATGTAGTTAATGGGTGAAATTGAGTCCACAACTGGAAAAAGGGACCACTGCTGCTTTGTGCGCTCTGTTGTAATGTCTGTGCGCACGCTCGGCGAGTTGTGTGCGCGCGCACGTGCGCACAGCTTAGAGGGAACACTGGCTCATACCCAATGTTGGTATTGTCAGATAATACCCACAGCATTAATGTGTGTAATCATTGGCGGGACTAAACCTTCCAGTAGGCAAAAAAAAGGATTCATGTGTTACCATAGTAACCTAGAAACAACAATGGTTTATAGCCATCAGTGGGTTGAACCATTGATGAAACGCAATCAGTTATGCGCAGACCACGGCTGCATCTGTAATTGGACAACCACAGTCAATGTTTACCATCTGTGAACATCCATCGATGGTAAAACTATCGATGGTCAGACCATCCCTATAATGGAATGGTTAAGAACAAACCGAAGATAAAAGAGTACACGCGGAATGTGTTTATATGTACATGTGTCTAAATCTTTAGAATTTATTTAAAAAAGAGAATTTTGTTACAATTCCATTCAATTGTTTGTTCTTTTATGCAATTTCTTTTTTTATTGAGTCCCTGGGATTCCAGCATCTGTATAATCTACTTTATACAGGATTAGTTTGGAGTAAAGAATCAAGGCCCAAATCGTTATTTAAGTGAGTAACATGCCTGTGTAATCTTGTCATTACTGACCAGTGGTGCACAGGTAAAAGTGAGGTCCCACACTCCGTGTATGGGGGTTACCGGATTACCATATATGCAATCACATTTTACTAGTCCCCGTGAGGGACCCAGAATAATGATACACAATGGACACTTGGGAAAGCAGAACATTGGCACACGGACACATCCCAGCCAATAGTAAATGGTTGAGTACTAGCACATAGCATTGGTAGGGTGAAGAGCAAATTGTCTGTCACACCGGCACTAAGGGAAGACTGAAAATATAGTTCTTCTATAATATTTACTTTGTATTCATTACCTGTTTCATAGAGGAAGTATTTACACTAAACTGCAATGTTTAACTTTGTGTGTGTGTGTGTACAGATGGAGCCTTCTTCAACTAGCCTTCTCTGGATAGCCATGACTCACCAAGGCCTATTGTTCTCAGCTGCAATACAATACAAGACATAGAACAATACAGTAGGGGACTAGCATAGGATTAAGTCCGACAACTCTGGCTCACCTAATGCTATCAAAGGCTAGATGAGGATGGCTCTATCTGTGTATATATATATAGATATATATCTATATATATATATCTATATATATATATATATATATATATATATATATAGACACACTTAGTACTGCTGAACCTGAAAAGCTCCAGATAATCATGGGTCATAGTATGGGGTAGCCAGATGACTGAAATAAAAAAGATAGGTCCACAGTCAGTAGGTCGACAACATGTGGTCAACATACATATAGTTGACATGGTCCAGAGGTAATAGGTAATAGGTTGACATGGTAATAGTCAACACATGGAAAGGTCAATATGGATTTTTATTTTGCCGAGCATAGCGGTATCAGAACGAGGCACCTACCTCGAAGCATGGTGAGCAAGAGGACGTGGTACACTATTTGGGGGACCATGTGTCCACACTGACACCAAAGAAATTGCAAAAAACTCATGTAGACCTTTTCATGTGTCCATCTTTTGCATGTCAACATTTTGGGATTGACCAAGACATTGTGAACTTACTATACGGCACCCATATTATAGCTGACGTATCTGCCACGTTAATCCTGTCATGGTGGGAACGTAGTGGGCGTTTGATAACCAAATTCCCATCACTCTCAGACTCGTAACCTGCCTTACTTGTTACAGTATATTTGGTATCAGTTGCATAGATAATGGAACTATAAATAATATTTAACATATAATAAAAACTATTTTCATACTTAAATAACATACGTATAAAGGTTGTGCTTGCTAGAATTTTCCTATTATCTTGCCTGTCCTATTTTTGTTACCATTTAAAGTGCTAATATTGTTATCTGCACCTAGCTAAGAAGAGGAAGGAGGGAACCTTCTGTAGTGTTGCAGTAGGTGGCCGGCTTATCCTTCCACAGTATGAGATTTCCCTCATGGACCACACTGCCACCTATGATGTATACAGTTAGTCACCCTGGAACAAGCAATGGAAGCAGCATTGCAGGTTTCAGCAACACAGGAACACAAATCAGTGCTGGGGCTTTCATAAAGTCCATAACCCCAAAATATAATTGTGTAGTCTTTGGGGCTGCGGCGAGTTGATTTCATATCAGTTTTGCAGACACAGCTTGTGTGTTGTCCCCCAGTACATGGTTTTGAGCCCACCATACACAACTATGCACTTACATCTAAGGGGCATTCTGTAACTGTGTGGGAAGGAGGCAATATCACGTATGCTATGTTAGGGCATGTAGAATGGAATTGTGCTCTATGCTTAAGGGAGTGTCCTTAAAGCTTAGATTCCCACCCTCCTGCATTCTGTAATAGGAGCAATCTCCCTCTCTCCCTGATTAGTCTAGCAATCTCCATGATTTCACCTAACCCATATTAGACAGCTGTCATATATATATATATATATATATATATATATATATATTTAGGCCCCCCAAAAAATCATAGATATATACATTCATATTGAATCATTATTTCCCTACATTGGTTATAAGGCACAATGATTCCTATGGATACATGCATTTTAAATAAAGTTTCTTGTGGCCACTTACACGGAACCACGTGTAATACACAATACATGAACAATCCCTGACACGTATCAGGGTCTTTTCTTTAACAAGTACAGTAGATCTTACTAACTGCTTTGGGGCTCATCTATATTTGGATGGAAGTCATTTCATGACACGCCCCTCAGATGTAGCTGTACCTCCGTGCATCGAGGTGTCTCCTTCACAATCTCCCTGAAATGCCTTTTTAGAAGTAGGCAATACCTGCATAGATGTGCCAGCATATCGGCCACTATCAAGTGTATGTATAGGAAGGTACAGCTGCATATATGTGTGGTCATATAGACCAATACAAGTATATGTACAGAGATGGTGTGCATAGATATGCCAGCATATAAACCAATACTAAGCATATGTATAGGGATGGTGTGAATAGATATGCCTGCATTTCCTCTGTACATGCAATGCTGGTTCAACTATAGCCGACATGACTAACTTTACATCGGCCCCTGTATAGCAACAAACAAGCTGAACACTGTGTACAAACACTCACTGCGCAGTTTTACAGTCCCATCTACTACATCACACAGCATGCCTATGACAGGTGCTGGATGATGATATTTGCCAAGCATCATAGTTTTTAAATCATGAACCCCAGGCAGAGCAGGCCCTAGCACCAACACAATTCTGCCCTGACCCATTGTTCTTGATTTCACCACACCATATTGTTGCTTATTTACATTATGCCACACTATTGCTCCTTATTCACATAAAATCAAACCGTATTGTCTCCTTATTCACATAAAATCAAACTTTTCACATTACACCACACTGTATTACTCCTTATGTACACTGCCACACAAAGTAGTGTACTTTATAGATGTTATGCCACAGTAGTGCACCTTATACACATTGTAATGCCCTTATACACATATTGCCATAAATTAACGCCACTTACACATATGACACAAATTATTACAACACAATCCAGCCCCATGCACAGCATCAACCCGACCTGCACTCTGCATCTATTGAAGCCTGGGCTGGCTGCAGGGAGCCAGTGCAAGCTCATTCTGCTGGACTCCATAAAAGGCCCATGGGAGGAGGAGCTGCTGTGGTTGGGCATGTATAGTGGACATTTTTCTTACTGCCCGACGCTGCCCTCCCCTCACTGGCACTCCAACTGCTGCTGGCTCAGTTGTATGAGCTGCATGCCTCAAGTAATTTGCCTAGGCCTAGTGCCAGCTCAGTCTCCAGGGTACCCTGCAAGACAATGACCATTGTCTGACAGGGTACCAAATAGTGCTGGGATTTCTCGTCCAACAATAGCTGGAGATGCATAAGCTGGCCAAGCACATAAATTGAAAAATTAGAAGGAATAAGGCTGTGACCCAGGCTTGCCAATATTTACATTTATGGCAAAATTGGGCAAGTCAGTGCAGCAGGTTTGTGCTGTGTCATGGTACGCAACAGCAGTATAAGAGCACAGGAGCAGTGGCAATGTCCACCAGAATAATGGTAGACATTGCCATATAATTATTGACAAATAATTATGCCACAGAGAAGGAAACCATTACCTATAGGTTCTGATAAGAATCACGTAAATATATATATAGCCACAGTTCCTGAAATCAGCTCATTTCCTTGTGGTTAATCTTTGTGTTACATTCCCTCTCATTCTGTCAAATTTGGCAATTATGCCGTTCTCCACCACAACAAACTATAGGTGTCACATCTACATGCATGCATTGTAGTTCAATTCAAATATTGATGGAATAAACCCAGGTTCCACTCGTGTTGACATAACCATGCAATGCTGCCACAAGTGCTATATCCATGGGTGTTTTTTGGCATTTGAATTGTGAATCTCTCCATCCTAATATGGAGAATTAAAAGCACTTTGTAGTTCTCTATTGCCACAATGTTAATGTTTTCTGTAATGCCAATAGTTGTGAATACTGAACAGGATGTGTGTAAACAGGCCACACCCCATAACTCTTCAGGAGGCATAGAATCAAGATGTGAATATAAAGCGGTTCGCCTTTGATGTTTGTAGTAGACTATATATTAATTGTACTTTCCTCTTATTTCCACCATATGTTTATTTAAATCCATACAAAGTTATGTTTAACCTTACAGGTCATCATGCTTTAAAAAAGTCAGGAGCTGAAGTTATGCGTGTTGCAGATGGATAACATTCAATGGCAACTATCTTCCATAAATATGTCTTGCTCACATAGCACTCATGTAACATAGACATAGAATAGTGACAAAAACATGCCAATTTCAATTTTAGTTCCTCTAGGCCGCTCATGCTGATCAGTAAGCCGCACCTATATACAGCCGCTGGTAGGCAGAGCATGTTGGGTGTCGCAGTTTAGCTGTGGGCGAGTTTCTATAACACTTACTGTAAGCGATGGGAATAGCTAAATAACATTAATAGTAGAGATATGAGATTAATCCATGAGGTATCCTTGTCTAGGACTCCTCGAGGTTGTTATCCCACGATGAGCTCAGATGCCCTGGGCATTAAGCATTTGCATCTATTCTGCAGGCGGAACTGAACATAGATGCTGCCAATATAGTGGACTAAGAATGTGGAATTTTTGCAGCAGCCATTACTAAATTAAAGCATATTCCCTTTCCCAAACACTTCTTATACATATATTATTTCCCAGTGCTTTGTACAGTCCCTTACCCTCCATTTTACAGTTTATTCTGCAGGCAGAAACAAAATGGCTGCTGCAGATGTAGCATATAAAAACATTCCACAATTATAACCTATACATGCCATCTTTACGTTCCCTATGTATACTGTAGGTCACCAAACGATCCCTTTAAACTGGGACACTCATGAATTACACAGGTCCTGTGGTTGATTAAAAGTAGGTAAAAAGTAAACCACAGAACCTGTATAATTAATGAGTGTCCAGTTTACAGAGATAGTATGGTAAGTCTACCCTATACACAGGTTAACATTTTTGCATTTGAGAAAAAATAAAAAATTCTGTTGAGGGACATAGAACATAAAAATATATTTTCCTGCAGTTAAAGTTTTTCTATTAGAAACACAGCCATGCCACACAGCTACTTACTCATTTCTAGGTGCCATTTAAACTATTAAAATCGCACACACATCTCCCAGTGTTAACCGCACAGCTACTCAAAATGGCGGCAATCTCATCAGTGTCTTAGGACAATAAAAGCTGATTGCCAACAGTTATAACTACAGTGCAGCCAGTGTTGGCAGCAATTCCGTGTATAGGTTATGTATTTTGACAGCTACTACAAATGCCATTTGATCGATACATAAAATAAGAAATGGGAGAAACCAAAATTTAGCTTAAATCACTTATTTCAGCTTAAAGGTTTGTTATAGTTACAAGAAGCCAAAGCTGTTAGAACCTTAGTAGCTGATAAATAAAGTGCTTTAACTGCTGGTTTTAGGAATCAGTGTCTCTCTCTCCCTGAGATCAGTCACTATGCTGGAACAGAACAGGAACATTCTGTGGTGCATTTCACTGTTGTTGGCTGATCCAGACATGGGGACGATTCTGTGAGCCCTATTTGGCTAATTGCTGCAGTGCTGGCAGCTTTGCAAGGAGAGAGGGGGAAATAAACCCAGCCGTATCTTTTTTGGCTCCATTCTTTATATCCCAGGAAGGATGTTAGCGCAACCGCTAAACAGTTGTAAAATAATATCATTGTTGCATGTAAATTCTTTTCAGCTATAAAACTGAAATTCCAGTTTCTATTTACCTACTGTGTGACAGTATTATTAAACAGGTAAGGATGGGACTATTTTGTTACATTGTGTATAGTGAATGTATTGTACTGTGTCTGTGAAAAGTGTGTTTAAATTATATTTTCATATGTTTTGTTGGGGACAGAGTACATTAAGTTTGAAGGTGTCAGGGGTTTTAATGTTTTCAAACCGAAAGCAACTTAATGAATAAAAAATTAAAAAACACTCCTGTCAAAAGCTGCTTATAAATGTAAATCAAAATAAAATAAACTGCCTCTGACTGAGAACAAGTACAAATGGCTCATTGTTTTCTTGTGGTTTAAGGTGTAAAAGTTCATATTTCTTAAAAGATAACCGAGTAAAGGAAGGAAGAATTATATAGAAGTTGTGACAAGGGAATTTAGGGCCTTAATTCTAGTTCACTCTCTGTCAAAATTCTTAAATTCTTCTTAGATGGACAAAACCATGTGCACTGCAGAGGGGGGGCGGGGGGTATGTAAAATGTGCAAGGAATTAGCTTTGGGTGAGTTATTTTGTTTATGTGCAGGGTAAATACTGACTGCATTATTTTACACTGCAATATAAATCTCACTTTGAAGTAAAACCCCACCCAAATCTAATTCTCTCTGCATAAGTAACATCTGCCCCACCTGGAGTGCACATGGTTTTGTCCATCTAAGAAGGATTTTGTCAGAAGGAGTGAACTAGAATAAGGCCCTTAGTGAGGATGTCTACAGCCAGTATGCAGACACTTGTATTTAGCCTACACTGTTCTAGTGCTCCCTAAAGCAGGCAGACTGTGCGATTTTAACGGTTTAGTTCAAAATGCACCGTGTTCATTTTGCCTTGCGATGTGTGTTCCTGTGTAGTCCATATTGCAAGGCAATACTACATCGCATCGTTGTCTAGTTCAAATCCCACCCTGTACAGGGAATCACATGGGATATGTACTTTACATATTTAAATGACATATTGTACTCTATTCCTAATCTTATGTAGTTCAAATAGTGCAGTGTATAGAGTTCATATTGCATAGCGCACATTGGGATATATTCAATGCCAAATGGCGAGCTATGACGGACGGCAGTGCCAATAGCTCGTGGGTCAGAATTCAACTAACCCCCCTTTACTCGCCGTTTACACCTCATTGTTTCTTCTCAGCGAGGTGGAAACGGCGAGTGCGACTGTCAAAACGGCGAGGCTCGCTGCTATATGCAGTGGGCTCCCAGTATTTGCAGAGTACCTCACCATTCTGGGGAATCCTTGCCGTCCTGTGACAGAGAGGTTTTCCCCGGAACATTGCATATAGTGAGTGGCCGCCGAGGGGGATGGACGACAAGGATGGCTTTTCCTCAACAAAAAAAACATCCTTGCCATACAAACCCCCCTCGCCGGGACCGTTGAATATACATGTTTAGCTCAAATCGCACCTAGCACACTTCTCACAGTGTGTGGGCACCATAAGCCACGCAGGCTTGATCTCTCATTCATAATATATATTATATATATACACACACACACATACATACATACATACATACATACATACACACACCACTCCTCTGTCATCGACACTCCAACTCCCCCATGTGGTATACTGCTCAGGTGGCCTCAAACGTGCACATGTCCCCGTCAACACAGCGGCGAGGACCGCTTTCCCTGTCCGCTTCAGGAGACGGCCAGGGTTGGGGCGGTGCGGGGAGCTACAGGGGAGTGGCGGGGAGGCGACGGAGAGCTCAGACGGAACGGGGTGGGCGAGCATCTCATGCGCACGCCCCCTTCTGTCGGATGGCGGTTGGAGATAGAATACGCCAGGAGCCGCAACAAAGAGAGGCACTCCATCTGTATAACGTGTCAAAAACGAACCTCCAAAGTGGCACTCGCCAGACTGATTGGTTGCAAAAATAATCATGCATCAGGGGATTTCAAGCTTTTGAATTTTACTCCCAAGCCGTCATCAGAAACAATACATATAGGCCCTTATTCTGGTTCACTCGCACAGGCAATTCCTTCTCAAATGGACAAAACCATATGCACTGCAGGGGGGGGGGGGGGGCAGAAGTAACATATGCAGTGAGAGTTAGATTTGGGTGGGTTATTTTGCTTCTGTGCAGGGAAAATACTGATTGCTTTATTTTTACATTGCATATAGATTTTACTTTGAAGTAAAACCCTCCCAATAACGCAGTCAGTATTTTCCCTGCACAGAAACAAAATAACTTACCCAAATCTATCTCTCACTGCATATGTTACATCTGCCATAGTGTTTATAAGTTAGTAGCATCAGTTTTGGTTTAGAGTAAAACTGATGGTTAATAAATTACCCCATATCCTGTTTTGCAAAAGTAAATAGCTTCCGTAAAATGTCTGTAGAATATTTCAAACAATTGTAGGTTTTTAGAACAGCAGTGAATGACAATATACACAGACAACTTGGAAGGTTTTCAGTTTATTTCAAAGAATGACTGGAGTGAAAAAACAAATGAAGCCAAAACAAGTTACAACGTTGATCATTTATTCATGTTAAATTGAAAATAAATGGATACAATTCCTAAATGAACAAAGTCACTGCATATATAAATTACTATAATGATAATAGCAGTACAGTTGTTTGATTTAAAAAAATCAATTTAGTATCCCATAAATGCTATTCTTATATAGATTCTTTGCCAACCACTTACCATGTTTTAGATTATATTAAGTCAGAATTTAGCAGCTTGCAGTAATAGGCACCTGGTAATGAAGATGGTACACTAAAGAAAAGTAGAGTCATACAGAGCTGCCCGTTTCACTGAAGTCTGGTAGAACATTCCACCAATCACACATCAGAAGGTCAATGATTGGTTCACTCTACAAGCTGTCACCACTAGTCACCTACATTGCATGTACGATGAAAAAGTTTTCTTCTGTCTAAAAAGTCTGTCAGTTTTCGGATACTGAAACCTCACATATGTATGTCAACTGTATTAACATAGTTGTTGCAACCACAGGTGGTTTTACTTTATTTCTAGTCACCTACGTGTTGGCAGCCATTTTGTGGGCTTGCCTAATATGGACAACAGTGCAGCAAATCTAAGCATGAGAGCAATATGAGAAACTGTACGGGATTGTTAATGAATAAAGTTGGTGTTGCTGCAGAAACCAATCAGATGTTGCCTTTCAAATTATTGATGGATATGCACCATATGCCATTTTCTGCATGGCTACCTGTGGAACAGACTCCTTTATTTAATTGTTCAATGAGGTCACAGTTTCCCAGATAAATGATGCAGTTTGTAATCTCTGGAATCTCCCATACAGAAGCAGTCACAGGATAAGGAAGAAAGTCACTGGCCGGCCTAGTTTTGTTTTCATTTCTATCTCCATTGCTAAGGGCTCCTCTGAGGCGATAGATGCCTGGGTCTTTCTACATTCTTCTAAATGATCAGGGCCCAGAACAAACTGGAGAATATGGACCCACGGCCAGAATATATTGTTGTAACTATTTATAAATCTCCTCCAGTTTCTGTGCGTGCTTCTATGAGAGGAATGACTGTTAGCAACCAGTTGATCTTACATGGAAACAATGGTCATTCCATCTGCATGTTCCACAAACAGCCATACTGTGAAGAAAGCAGATACAATCTACTCCAATCATTTTCAGCCGTCTAGTAATGTTATGCGATTGTCCAGTTCCCTTTTTTTCTGTGAGTCTTCTGTATGTGCCACAAATGCTGGATCAGGCCTATACTTTAAGGTACAAAGCTACATGGATAATATGACCATTAAAGAGAACATTTGTTATGTTGAGCAAAATCCATGATTGCTGAAACAAAGTTCAGTCAGGAAAAGGCATGCAGCAAGGTTATCGCCAGTGACGTAAGAGCTGGGTCTCCATTATTGTAAATAAAATGCAGCATCAAACATCTAAATGATCAGAGGCAGAATGCTTTTGAATGAACACATACAATTTACACAGATATCTTATTAGAGGTCTGATACATACAGATGAAATCCCTCTACCATACGTTTACATTACACGAGATGAAGAGTTTATTTCAGATCTAATTAACATTGCAGTGCAATTTCTTACAGTGTTGCTCTAAGCGGGTTCTTCTAGTTTTTAAGGTGAACTTCTCACCGCTACAAAATCACACACAAAGGAACGGACTTAATTTTCAAATTTAAGACGTTGCCATCAAAGTGAGTCTGCACGTGCTGCTCAAACACCTGCTGGTCGCAGTCCAGGGGGAACTGCTGACTGCACATGGGGCACACTTTCCAGTGACTCTCTACGTGCTCCTCAAACTGACTCTGGTTGTAGTTGGGCGGAAACACTAATGTACACAGCGGGCACTTCTTCTGCTTTGTGTACCTGAAACACAAACCACCGGATAGTGTAAGAGTGAGGCATCAATACCAGACATTAAAGCAGGTTCTAAAACAATAAATGTACATTGCATGTTTAACTTGGCACGAGGACATTAAAGGTCATTGAAAAGTAAGGATTTGTTGACTGTTGCAATCATTCAACTTAATTATCTTTTTGAATGGGTTGGATTACCTTTGGACAGACACATTAGGTCACTACCCCAACATAGTAGCATGTAAATATATCCTGTTTATTTTGGGCTCACCCCTTTTTCTAGGGAGCCAATGGGCAGCTACAGAGGTTTTGGAGGATCCATCTGTGCTGCCGCCAGTTATACAGAAAATAATGGTCATACTTTACACACATTAACAATTTAAGTAGATTTAAAACAGATCCTTTGCCCCTAAAAATATCATTCTTATATTATCCCTTTTCTAAAACCTATAGCAAAATGACTTTGTCATAGTGTTTAATCTAGCACCCTGCACCTTTCAAACCTGTGCAGTTCATCTGTCCTGCTGAGGTGTCACTGTCTGTTTTGGTGATTCTAGTACAGTCCTGATCTGCATTGAGATACAGGCGCCACAGCAGAGAGCGAAAGAAGAACTGCATGGTGTTTGAAAGGTGCTAGAATGAACACTGTCATACACAACAACCATCCATGTTTGTATTAATATCCCAGGCTTCTGATTCTCAGAGTAGCGACACAAGAGATAGGTCAGTAGTGTATTAGTAGGATGTGTGTGTTTACCTTGGATCAAAGCAGAAACCAGACGGCTCTTGTCCAAATTAAGCTAGGAGGATCCTGGTCCTGTTCAAATCCACATTGTCATCCTGGGAACACAAAACAAAAATGTTCCATTATATACCCCATAGGGCAGGTTAGTATAAGAAGAATTAGAATTATAGAATGTAATATACAATGGAAATAGGTGTACACTGAAATATACATATGCAACTCACTCTATAACTGCAATCTGACATTTACATGACCAATATAGACAGCACTGTCCCACCCTACAGCAACAGTGAGAGTTCTATGGGTGTATGGCATCACCAATGACATGTTTAGGTAGATTTACTACAATCTCATTACTTATATAAAGGCCCCCTCACATCTACCTGTCCTTTCCCCAATGCCATCATAAGCCCTTGATGATTGGAGATCCTTCAGGGAACGAGAGAGAGAGAGAGAGAGAGAGAGAGAGAGAGAGAGAGAGAGAGAGAGGAGAGAGAGAGAGAGAGAGAGAGAGAGAGAGAGAGAGAGAGAGAGAGGAGAGAGAGAGAGAGAGAGAGAGAGAGAGAGAGAGAGAAGCTATTCACTAACAAAGTACAAAATACACAGTGACCAAAGGTGCATTATACAGCTGGAAGAAAAACAATGGTGACAGCCAGTGTTCCCTCTAAGCTGTGTTCATGTGCGCGCACACACAACTTGCCGAGTGCGCGCACAGACATTACATCAGAGCGCACAGTAATTTTTAGTTTTAGTAATTTTCCTTTTTACTATTTTTTTTTTTTGCATTTTCGGCTGCCCCAGACACTGGCCCTTATTCAGATCTGATCGCAGTACAAATTTGTTCTCATAATGGGCAAAACCATGTGCTCTGCAGGTGGGGCAGATGTAACATGTATAGAGGGAGTTAGATTGTGTGAGTCATTTTGTTTCTGTGCCGGGTAAATACTGGCTGCTTTATTCTTACACTGCAATTTAGATTTCCGTTTCAACACACCACACCACACCAAACTCTAACTCTCTCTATACACCTGCAGTGCACATGGTTTTGCCCATTTTGAGAACAAATTTGTACTGCGATCAGATCTGAATAAGGGCCACTGTGTAACAATATGGCTCTGCTGGGCTGGCTGTCATTCACCCTGTAAGCCCACCCTTGGTTGCCAGGGTCTGTCAGGATTGGCTCCACTGCACATCTGATCTGTGCAGTGGAGCTAATACGCAGATGCCACCTTTCCATTTTCCTGGCCTCTCGTCTTACCGCCATTGCCGTTGTTCACCCCTAGATTGCGCTGGCACCGCTGCTGCCTGCCGCTAAACAGCCTGAGCCTGGGGTCAGCACCATGATACGGGATTGCCAGCGGGACAAATGCACGACAGCATGCCCGGCCGTGACATCAGATGCTGAGGCGGTGGCTGTGGTGCTGGGGCGTCAGCGCCCATCGGTCAGGAGGACTGGATGAGCCTGTAGATTCTGTCCTGCACTGGGTCTGGTGAATAGCTGAGCAGCAGCACAGAGCTGGTCTGCTCTCTCGGGAGAGGGGCAGAAGCCGCAGGGCTGGAGGCTGTTCGGGTGGCTAGTGACTGCAATGCTTAATGTGGTGGGGAGGGGGGCATCAAAATGGCACAGTATTTTCTCCTCGCTGCACCTCAGGACAGGGTCTGCCTCTAAGGGTCCCTGTCCTGAGGTGCAGTGAGGAGATGGGAGTGGTGTCAGACTCATAGGCAGCTTTTCGGTATTGGCAGCTTTTTGGTATCGGCAGTAATGTGTAATGGGCATTACATGGTAAATTTTTGATCCCTACAATGTCCCTGTATATGGAGCATATTGTGAATTTTGGCTCAATCCGTGTGGCATTATACAGTGTTGGGTAATTATTAAAAATTAACCATTTTGTTTACTAGGCCTTTATACCGTTATGTGGTGCAAAAAAATTCAAATTTCCTTCCAAAGTTGCACAGCCAATATCTTTTTCCGTACACAGCCTTCGTAAAATTAGAGGGAACATTGGCGACAGGTTGCATTGGAAACAGCTGGATACCTCTGCAGGCTCGCAGGTATGTACATATATATGTCAATGTCTTTTTTGTGCCATAAGAATGTGAAAATATTGTCACTCATGTAATAATGAGGCAAACCACGGAGCATAGCTCACATTATAGGGTCAATCCAATTTAGTGTGAGCTGGGTCCATTGAGATGTTCTCATGGCGGACTCACACTGAAATATATTTGCAATCTAATCGCCAAAATTGCATTGGTTTTCTAGAAGAGATTCAAGTTTTATTGTTGTTGTTTTTTTTTTTGGGGGGGGGGGGGGGGGGGGGGGTGTCAGGTATATGGAAATGATCTATTGATGGGATGTGAAAAATGCTTATTAAATTTTTTAGTACTTGTTTCCTAGCACGGCGCCCGTCGTGGGTCATCGCATACCTTAAGTTAAGGTATGCGATGAACCCGACCAACGCGATTTTGGGCTATTTTTAGCCTTTTTCCGACAATTAAAAAATCGGGTCCATCGCATGCCATTATAATGAACAATGTTAAATGGGCCAATGTACCCGATTTTTTATTGTATACCTACCCTGATGGGTAATTTGTATGTGAAATGCCCCCCCATTGTTAACGCCACCCCACGATGAACACCAACCCGAAGCTTGGCGAGCGCAGTGAGCCCACGAGGGGCGGCGGTACGCGTCCTCCGACCTTTTCATACCCCCACTATCCACGTCGGCGTGGAGTTGATTTCATATAGTGTGGTGAGTGCAGCAAGCTACCAAGCCCCGCGTGGGGACGCGTAATACCTGTGAAGTAATGCGCTGCGCTCGCCACGCTTCGGGCTCACTGTGCTCGCCACACTATATAAAATCAACTCTACGCCGACGTGGATAGTGGGGGTATGAAAAGGTTGGAGGATGCGTACCGCTGCGCTCGCCACGCTTCGGGTTGGCATTCATCGTGGGGTGGCGTTAACAATGGGGGGCATTTGACCCATCAGGGTGGGTATACAATGAAATTTGGGGTCTGGGGGGCATTTAACATTGGGCCCAATGTAAAATCGGGTCTCAGGGACCATTTTACATTGGTTACAATGTAAAAATCGCATCGATCGCGTTGCATGCGATTTGGTTGCATGCGATGTGATCGACGCAATTTTTTAGGACCCGATGGATACAATTAAAATCGCAGGCGCCGTGCTATGAAACAAGTAGCAATTTTTTTACAAGCTTATATAAAAACACTGAAATATCTGCGCCAAAATGCTGGAATCACTTAGATGGCAATAATTTTTTATCATTAATAAAAAAAATAAAAAAAAATAAAAGAGTCATCCACACCTTTTAAAAACCTGCAGTACTTTCCTTGTGGCCACGAACACCTGTGTGTGTGGCCCGGCTATCTCAGTTGTCCCTCTCTTGGGAGTCCAGGATGGTTTCCTCACTTTTTCATGCAATTTACCAAAGTTGCAATTCGTGGAAGAGTCGTGCAACCTCTCCTCAGCATCGTCATTTCTAAGCTGATCTCTCAGTTGCGCACATTTGTGTAATGCATTAGTTTCCTGAACAAAGTTCGCTTTTGCAAGCTTGCACCTAATTGGATCGGTGCTTACGTCACCATTGCACAATATCATCATCATTTAGAAAACTTCACAATGTGTCCTGACCAGCTAGCAATGATCTATAAAGCATTTGCTTCCTACACGACATATCTTCATTCCACAGGACCTGATACCCGGGGAACCTTCTTCTGCACACAAAGAGCATTTTGTTTGCTTGTAAATCTCAGCCTAAAAGGTTTTATTCTAATAATAGTCCCATTTCATAGCACGGCTCAGGGAACAGGGTTATGTTTTGTCATTCTGGAAAATACAATGCAAAAGCTAACATGCGATCTAGGAACGTTCTTGTGCGATGTGGATTAAACGAGGTGTATGGCTAGATAATCTTCTTCCACCTGTATATGTGTGTATAAATATAGGGTAGCGTCCCTTCCGCCAGCCTCAGCCTAGACCCTGACATGAGAGTCACAGTGCTGAGTGATGTGTACATGAGCTACATGCAGCCTGCACCTTGTCCTGTCAGCCGCAGCTCCATTGTGCACACACATAACTACATGCGCAGGGCACTGATCAGCATCATGTCTATCACAGGAGACACGCTGCACTTACACAGCATACATGCCGCTGCCTGACTGCACATGTGCTGTTCATGGCATCTATAAGCTCCATTCTGCAGGTGCCAGGACCCAGCCAGCACCTCCCCTCCTCTCTGGCACGAGTCAGCATGGTCAGCGGCTGCCCCTTTCCTCTTCAAAGGTAGGAGCCGCCACTGAATGCCAGAATTATGGGCGAGAATCATATGTACGGTATACAATCACTATATGTAAAAGTCTATAATTCTCCTCGCCTTTTTGGGGGTGAAGTACCCCCAGTGACCACTAGAGGCAACTCGATGGGCCAAATTACTCCTCAACAGAAAGTGAAACCAAAATGATCTTTTTCAAGCTTGCTGGATATGGGCAGAGGGAGCTGTGAAGACAGAGATTGGAGGTAGGAGCAGAGAGGGACTAAGCTGTCATTTTCAGGGGCTTTTTTTAAAAATAATAATATTTTTTATGGAGTTATAAAAGGGTTCACATCCTATACAACACAGAAAAGTCGTTGTTATACATGGGTCATCAAGAAATGTATGTAAGAAAAGGAGGGATAGAAAGAGTTTGAGAGAAAAAAAAAAGGAAAGGAAGAAGAAAAGTAAGAAGAGCACCGAGTCTGAACTGCCCATCCGCAGTTCTCAGCTAGCATAACATGGCAGAAGTAAAGTAGTGCCTTTATATGCGATTAAAGCATATATTAATCTGTCTCACCGCGTCGGGTGATTGAGTAATAATATAGTTATTCCAAAGGCGTAAGAATTTGGTTATGTGGGTATCTTTTTGTATGGAAGCTTCTATCCACGACATTCAAAAGTTAAAAAAGAGTTTTTCCATAAACATATTTAAAGATGGTGGTAAGTGTGAAATCCATTGTTGTAGTATACATTTGCATGCAACATTGGATACAATAGTTAAAAGATGTTTATTGTCGGATGAGAGCATGGCGGAGGGATTCACTATGCCCAGGGTTGTCCATTCTGGGGTTAAAGTTATACGTAAGGGATAGAATATCAACACAAATTGTTTTTTTGAGGGGCTTTTAACTAGAACTGTATAAAGCTGAAATAATCATTGGCTTATGGAACAGGACTAACAAACATATCGGAGGCTATTGGTGCCAATATAACAGCAATTACAAAAAAAATAATAATTACCAATTCTGTGGGGTTTATTTTTTTCACTGATTTAACAATTCACCAATTCACCAATCTACCACAATCTAACAGGTCGGTTTACACAAACGTATTTGAAATGCAGAACTCTCCCAATGGATTGCTGAAGTATGTGTGCAAGAGCGAAAGTATGGTTCTGTTCACATCTATGATTCTCAGTTCCTTACATATCTGCACACACTTTTAGATAGGGAAGGGGGATGGATGGAAACCCGCGCACAAGTTTGACCACTTGTATGAAGGATGATAAGCTTTAAATATAGGTATACAGTCTAGTATCCACAATATGAAAAATTAAAGGTAAAGTAACTTGTGGAGGTGCACCCCTGAGAGTAAAGAACGTACAAATTAAAAAACAAAAGAGAAAAAAATACTCTCCTTTGTTTGGGGGCACGCTTTGTCAAAATTGAAAAAAAAAGAAAAAACTTTAATATGTAATGGTTGTAAATTTTAAAAAGTAACTTTTAATGTTCGAAATTTAAAAGGCTATTGATTGACATAGACATTGACAGACTACATGAAACATAAAAGAGTGGAAAAGTAAGTAAATTTAAAGGAATTCTTCCAGCAATATGTGGCTGGTATAAATTTTAGTGTAAATTCCTGTGGTGTAAATCCACAGATAATAAGTTTGGTACACTTATATATTAGACACTGATAGCGAAATGGATAAGAATAAAAAAAATTTTTATATATTTTTTGTGTAATAGAATCTGGTCACATCCAATAAATTGTATAATGTGTATTGCTCTATACAATTTGAAAGACAAATCTTCAATTGATATTAGTTATCAGGTGAGCATAAGTTTCTATCATGTACAGACATATAGGAAAAGCAGTGGTAGCCACTAATTGTAGTATAGATGAGCCTTATTGAAAATAAGTGCAAGATAAAGACTCCTCAGGCAGTAACAACACAAAACTTTGCCACTGTGTCAACCTGTTGGTCCTGTGTCGACAGCCTGTATAAATGGAGTGGAAAGTTTAGCATCTGCTGTCTCTTTCCCCGGGATAAGGTGCCCTGTTGATATTTTAACCAGTGCAGGGTCTAGCCGAAATCCTTTAGGTAGAGATGAGAGTGCTGTTAGATAGAGATAGATTTAGAGAGTGCTAAAGTGGGGTGTATCTCAGAGAGGACTTACATCTAGTGGGTTAGTACGCTGCTGCTCCCCATTGTCCATACATTGGTGGGCACACACATCTGCACACACATCAGAAGGTATTACTACTGCATCCCTACTTCTGCCTGTGCCGATGCTACAATGCAGTTCAGTTACTGGAGGATGTAAGGGAGTAAGATTGACAGGTGGAGTTTATAGTACAAGCAGTGCATCAATGTCAAAAAGAAGAACCAAGTGCTTTAAACACAAGGATGACAGAAAGAAGAGGATAGTCATCATCTGAACGGACATTATCTTCTGCAGGATCCAGGTGGTCAGAATTCCAACAGCAGTACCTCAAATGGCACAATGCTGACAGATCCAGGTGAGTATTATATTCATACCCCTAACTCATTTCTTCAGCAATATAAGACCCCCCCCCCCCCCCCAACACACACACACACACAAAACACTCTCCACAACCTAGCCCTAAATCTAATCCCAATACTTGCTGTCAGGACCTGCTGGCACTATGCCCGTCAGAACCCGAACTACATCCTGTTTAGGAGAATGCATACTGTGTTATAGATACAAGGGTAGATGCATAAAGCAATGAAAAGCAAGTGGAGAAATGCAGCATTGAGGTAAAGATTATCAAGTGCATTCAATAGGATCATATGCAGCAGATGATTGGTTGCCAACTTCTTCGCTGCTTCATACATGTCCCCACGGTGTGTTACTGCGCAATTATGTCTACGAGGAAACTCAGTGAGTTGTGTCTGCCAGCTCTTTAGGATGCCCTCATATACACTGCTTTGTATCCTGTAGACCCCACGTATAATGGTATGTATCATGTACCCCACACATATATAATGCTTTGTATCCTGTATCGCACACGTATATATAATGCCTTGAGTCCTGTATCTCACATGTATATAACACTTTGCATCCTGTATCCCACATTTATATACTGTTACCCGCACCTTGACAAAGGGGCCACTTACGCCTGAAACGTTGGAATTGTTTTTTTGCTTTAATACACGTTTGAAAAGTTCCCTGTGAGTGCCGCTGTCTGTTCCATTCTATACCACATTTATATACTATATAAAAGAATATACTGTTTTACATCCTGTACCAAACACATAGAATACTTTGTATCCTGTATCACACATGTATATAACCCTTCGTATACCATATGTACTCTTTATAGCCAATCTGGGCAGTACTATAAGGACAAGTGACCGACAGCAGCACACAAACCAGAGCCTGCATGGGACAGCCCTGTAAACCTTCCTGGCCACATAGATATCCTTCCTATCCATAATAATATAATAATGCCTGCGTATCTGCTGCTACAGTTCAGTGTGTCGGAGATGAAATGCATGGTTGTTAGTCTTACAAGCCATAGCAAATAAATCTGACTATAACTCAGGAAGGGAAACCAGATGAAGGCTCAGAAGGCTGCATTTGGCTGCCTATTGCCCATCCAGCCTATAGATCCGTTACAAAATAAAGAAACTGGACACATTTTATTGTAGTAGCCTTTCCCAACGTGATACAAAGTCAGAGTTGTGTCAGTAACGAGCATGCAAATGTACCGTAATTCCTCATGGGTTAGCATGAGGGCAAAACATACAGGTCGGCAAGAACACACTGCTAATTAAAGTGCCCCCAACTGACTAGAGGACAGAATCTCTTGTCATGTGTAATGCCCATGCCAGCGGCGGCAGGAGACAATATGCAAAGTAGGAAGTAAAGGTGGGTGACATCACTTTAGACCTTGAAACTGACAGGGAAAAGGTATGACAGGCTTCCTAATTATCCTCAATCACAGACACAGGGAACCTGCCGGCAGGAGGAAGAAATGCTTATTTTCTCTATTATGGGTGCTGAGTGCCAGCGCTATCATCATGCCTGTCTAAGCACTTATCAGTTTCTGCAAAGGTTAATAGCAATTATAGGCAGCAAACTAGACTAAATGAGGAACAGGCCGTGGTACCACTGTACTGCAAAGAGCACAGTACTCAACAGATAAGCATTTCTCATCAGATGTATTTTGCTAAGATCAAAAAAGCCTTCCGTCTAAATGTAGAAGAGCAAATTTAACAAAACACGCTGACATTTCAATTTAATTTAGGGACTTAAAAAAAAAAAAAAAAGACAACTTGATGTAGCTGGTACGGCACAGCCGAGTCACCATTACCGGTTGTCTCTCGGAGCGGTGGCATTTGTTAAAGGTGTCAAAATGCTCAAGTAACTGAACCAAACCGCAGTGAGGCACAAAGCTAATAAAAGTCACTGACAGTAAAGGAATAAAATCACTAACGAGTTAAACACTTATTTAATGCCTTTAAAATGTGGTCTTTTCTTTTGAAATGCCATAAATAAGTGTATAGTACAGCGATAGCACAAGTCACTCGCTGATTTATGTAGAGCTGATGATACAAGGATGAGAACCATCTGCGCAGAGAAGCCCACTGTCTCCTAGTACTCCTAACTGGCGGTAGAATGAACATTGCTATCCCTGGTAATTTAGCTACCTAGTGCTCCGTTCTCTACAATCCTGAAGCCAATGCATAAATCCAAGTCATTTTGCTCTCAGATCAAAGACTCCTCGTGCTATTTCAGACAGTGAGATTTATGGAATGTTAGAAGATGTTACTGGAAAAGGAACATGCAGCTTCTATGTTATAAGACATTACTGGAAGAAGAGCACAAAGCTTATTTTTATCTAAGGAATAGGAGAAATGTTATAAATAAACTCTAGCACTCAGAAAACACATAAAGGTGAACCTACCTGACTGTTATCGTCAGGATCTTCCAAGCCATCTGGGCGGCTGAGGTTCCGGGCAGGTTGACTGCAGACAACCTTGCGTTCCACACACCACGAGGGTGCCCCTATTGGTGGTACCTGGATTTCATCTGGGTTAAAAGCTCCATCTGCGCCATCTAATTGGAAAAACAAAATTATGCTTGAACGGGTGTGTGGGGCACAGTACATCGCTGTATGGGCCAATCACATGGGTTCCTTAAACTGAGCAAGCCATATAATATTATTTACATGGATTATATGACGATAGACCAATTACTACGGGATGATTCCTATGAGTCATGAACTTATTGCTGGTCTTCACTTTCTGCAGTGTTCATTAGGATATTGCAACTATTGTTGCTATTTTTTCTATGCATTTAAGAGCTTTTTATTGATTATGATAAATGTGCTAAATTCATCATATTGCTATTAATCTGAACTTATATATAGTTTTTTTTATTACATGACAATTGAGCTTTTTAAATGACATAAAACTGATGCAACACGGTATTACTCTTATGAATTGTACAGAGATCTAGCACTTCCTTTTATAGCTGGTCTCTACTGTGGTGTGTGTGTGTTTGTGTGTGTGCAACTTCCACACATGGGCGTCAACCCACGTTATTCCCGGGTCACTCCTTTCAGACCTAAGTTGGGTTGTCTACCTAGGTCCACAACACTGCTGGCAAACAGGGTAGTGGACCTGGACTATCAACCTGGGTAGACCAGTTTAGATGGGTATGAGAGATGCTATTGGTTACAGATGATGCTGTGACAGTTGGAAGTAGTGTGTGGTTACAATGGGAAGTTGGGAAATAATGCACACTCATGTGATCTAACATGTCCAATCAGGTGAGGGAGTTTTCTTTTTGACCCTGTTGGGTGGGAGGGGTCTGGAAAACACAGACATGTCCGGACTGTTTTGGGGTGGTTTGTGGTGGCAGTGTGGTATCATTCCCAGCCACTGTGAGCCAAAGCATGGCATCCCTGTGTGTGCCAGGGGGCTTCCATAGATATGCGAACATAGCACATTTCTGGTTGCACTTATTTAACTATAACTCCCAACATCTGCAGGCAGTCCCGCGGGACAGTTCGCGTGTCGTAGGTGTGTGACAAATTGGGGTTGTGGCCTCACGGAAAGGGGCGCGGTTTACACTTGCACCGTTTTCGGAGCTTATGCCCCCAGCCCCTCCGGCTGCAGGAATAGAAGCTGTGCGAATGCTCACAGGGTCTAGTCACGTATGACGGGGAGGGCACTCCCAACTGCCCCTCCCTGCCCCGGGAGGGATGCGGAAACTTAGCAGAATACCGGGACGTTCCCGCGATAAGCAGGACAGTTGGAAGGTATGATTTTACAATCCCATCACGTGGAAGAAATCGTCATGCTGGGCTGCTTTGCACTGTGCATACGGGAAAAGGTAGTTGTAATTTTGCTTTTTTTGTAAAACTCAAATTGCATAACCACTGTCCACCATACATTCTTATTTATCCCCGTTCTGAGACAGGGTAAGTTATAATCACAGCAGCGGACGTAAACTCGCACTAATATGATCATTGGCAATATGAGAGTGTGCACAGGGACACCGCCAGATGAGATTCTGTGCCCTTCCTCTGCACACAGCTTAATACTATGACAGAATCTTACAGTGATTCGCCTAAGCAGAAGACACTAACAACACGTGTTATGACAATAAGTAGACAGAACTCTCAGTGGTAGTGTAAATAAAGGAATCAGATGTGCTCACCTCTTGTTGTTGGTGATGCATAAGGATTTCCAAATTGCAATATAGGCGGCTGGACTGGGATTATGGGAACGGTCTTATTTTGTTCACAATAAGGATTAAAAAACTGCAAACCCTGGGAGCTGCTGCCTGGTATAGTGTCACCGCTGGCGGCTCTTTCGGACAGTCTTTCTAAATTTATTTCAAGTTCCTATGAAAATAATGAAAGCAAAAACACAAAACGCCATGTATTTAGTAGTAGATACCAAGCAATCAGTTCTGCTTACATTATATATACACCATTTGAATAAATCAATCAATAGCACAGATACAATTCCTGACAATAGGCCACAGATGGAGTTGCATGCAGTGATCTAATTTCTTTATACATATGCCTGACAACGTTCCCTTGGGATTCAAGTTAAACCGGAACCGAACCAGACCCCGGACTGGATTATCAAACTTTATTCCAGAGCTTGTAATGTCCGGTCCGAGGGGGGCCTGTCCAGGGGGGGGGGGTCCGGTTTACAGCTTTCACCAGAGACCTGGGGAAGGATCAGATTACAGCCTCCTCGTATGGTCCAGACCGCTCTGGTTTTCATTACACCCCTGGTCCATGCAGGGAGGCTTTATTCTCCCCTTCTCCTCTCCCTGGTGACAGGTGTCACAGCAGCTCCACAGGACAAGGACACCCCCTGGCAGTTACTTGTGTATTATCACGGCTCCTGTAGTGTCAGCGTAGTTGTACTGTCCAGTTAGGTAGTCAGCGTAGTGTCCTTCTAGCGGGTCAGCGCAGTCAATCAGTTAGGGGAAGCAACTGTGACTGTGGCTGTATCTCTGTCGCTTTGAAGCGGACCTCTAAGCACTCAGCATCATCAGTCAGAATGCTTACGCAGTCAGTGTATTCAGTCAGAGGTGAAGGTGAAGCGACTGACTGCGGCTGTATTTATGAAGCTCCTTGTTAAAATTAATTTCGAATAGCTGCTGAACCACTGACATTTTTTCAAGAGCACCACTTGCTGTCAAAGACGCAAACCTGTCTCAACACATGTCGTCATTACTGTTTCAGATGGATATTGCCAGGTGTGAATGTTTTCTTTAAACACCCCCCCCCCCATCCACAGCAGCCTGAAGCATGGCGAGCGCAGCGAGGGGGCGCGTTACGCGTCCTCCCAGCCTGTTCATACCCCCACTATCCACGTTGGTGTGGAGTTCATTTTATAAAGTGTGTATTACTTGACGTGAATTCCGCATCCCCTCAGGCTTGTTTAAAGTGTCCGCTCGCCATGCTTCCGGCTCGCTGCGCTCACCACACTTTATAAAATCAACTCCACGCCAACATGGATAGTGGGGGTATGAACAGGTCGGGAGGACGTGTAACGCGTCCGCTCGCCATGCTTTGGACTGGCGTGGATAGTGGGGGTTTGAAAAGGAGGCATTTGCCAGTATGTAACATGGAGCATTTGCAAATGCGTCCTTTATTGTGTATGAGACGCACTTGCGCACCGCACCCCCCTTTGTGCACGAGACGCACGTGCTACCAAACCCCTAACCCCGTCTCCCTGAAGCAGACACGGGCAGTGTTGCCGAACCCTGCCGCAAGAATTACTACTGAGACGCTTGTGCGTATCAGGCAGATGGAACGCCTGCATGATAGTCTCTCTGCCGGCGTCTGCCAGCGCAGGGGATCTGGCAGTTACCAGCACTGTGTGAGAGGCGCTCCCTAGGCTTGTCAGGGACGGCGGGGACAGAGCTGCAGCTCGCAGGGACAGTATGGTGACTACACTGCCTGGCGGGGACACTACGCTGACTACGCAGGCTGCCGCGGGGACACAACGCTGACTATGCTGACTAACGCTGATAACGTAGCTTAGCCTACGCTGAAAACTTAGCGTAGGCTGGTGCTGTGCTAATACACAAGTACCCTGGTTTTTACCCATTTTACCCTGTGCTGTGGTGGAGTACAAACAAGAGTTTTACAGTGCAAAATTACTGAAGATTGGCCTCATGGCTCATCTTACTTAATAGGGCCCACTTCTTCACAGTTTCAAATTACTTGCATCGTTGCAAACACGAACCTTACTGAAAAAGCTGTACAACTATTAGTCTCCAGCAATCGCTCACAGAAGAATTAACAAACTTATACAATTTACTTGGTTGAACCATTTCTGCTCCATTGTCTCAGAGTCAACAAGATCTTACCTTTATGTCATTTTCCAGTTTGTTCTTCTCACTCAGCAGAACTTCTACATGACAGGACATCTCAGATATTTCCCGATCTTTCGCAGCAGACTGGATCTATAGAGGTCCCAGGGATAGAATTACTTTCTTTATAGATTTTCTAGACAATCCATAAAGAAGGATTTGGATTTACATCTGTCACTTACAGGTAAATACAACGGTTTTGCTAAAATGTATTCTATTGTTATACTGCCTCTGTCTCCTAACTACATCAAATCCATCTTACAGTATATTAGTCTGCCTTCATCAATGCTGCGATACCACTAAACTGGCTTCACCTCTTGTCCACGCTGGGTTATTAAAGCTTGAGTCCTCATACATCTAGCCTCAATAAGTGCTGCAGCGAGAGAGACACACCAGCTCCTGTGCAACTCTGCTAGCATTGGGTGTCTTTTATTGTTGAAAATGCATCTAAGTAGGGTATTCAATTACATGCGGTGATAAACTGAGTAATTGTAGCCTTGGGGGCTGTCCAATTAGCACAATGAACCGGCAAACAAAACAAAATCCCTGAAAGCAGCCCAGTTTTTGAGCATTTTTTTTGTGTTTTTGTGCAAAAACTATTTTTTTTATTGGTGTCCTAATAAGATTGACTAGAAACAAATTGTCAAAAAAAAATTTTTTTATCCCCTTAGTCACTTTATGATGTGACTAAGGGGACAGAACGTCCTGATCGTCGGAATCCCGGACATTACTCATCGGATCCAACACTAAATCGACTGCTGGAATTCAATGTTTTGACTTGAATTTCAAGCGTTCCCTGAAAACTCACCTCTTCAGGCAATCATATTTAAGTTCTACACGCATAACCCTCTGAGGCACTGATCTATTATGTAGCTTCCCTTCTGGACTTGCAACTTGGTGGGACTGCTATGCTATTACTGGTGCCGGTCCTTAGGTTTCCCTCCTATGTCCCTATAGATTGTAAGCTTGCAGCAGGGCCCTCTAACCTCCATGTCTGTCTGTTGCTACCCAGTTTCTTTTATCACTGTCTACAATTGTAAAGCGCAAATCTGCTGCGCTATATAAGAAACTGTAAATAAACTGTATATGACGCACAACAGAACTTGAAATGGAAAAAAAATAAATACCTCTGGCATATATATCCGTGTGTGTGTGTGTGCATATACCACCCGTGTGTGTGTTCCGTCTCATATCACTGACAGGGCTAATAAAGCATCACAAACACTCAAAATTAGAGAGGTCAAATTACAATTTGAAAAGAAAAATAAATCTCATATATCCATAACAGCACAGGTTTAATTTAATTGAATGTGTATTTCATCCAGCTGATGTTTTTATGTTCTAAGGATGACTTTATGCCTCCTCCAGTTAAACACAACCTTGAAGTCAGGGGTTAAAACGCACCAGACTATCATTTGGCATACAGGCAGATTTAGGGCGCACGGCTGCCTGTCTGGGTGGGGCAGAGAGAAGCCTCCTACTTAGTACTTGGAAATTACACTATATCTTGTGAGCTTTCCTCATGGAAATACAGAAAGATTTGATTTAAACCACTTGAGCTTTGCTCCTGTGTCACCAGCACTGCGGAATAATATATACACTTCTTATAGCCAGAGACCGTATTAGTCTCTTACCATGACAGAGATTTAAACCCTGCAAGATGCAAACATGACATAAATGGAAAATACTTTAACCCGCTACAAGATATAACCGGTTATAAATGTCTCACAGTATACTAGTTTTCTGAATAATAACTCTTTCATCTACCAATGTAACACACAGACACACACACATACACATTATATATATATATACACTGTTTAAAAAAATAAAGGGAACACTAACATACAGTAACACATCCTAGTTCTGAATGAATGAAATATTCTTTTTAAATACTTTGTTTACATAGTTGAATGTGCTGACAACAAAATCACACAAAAATTATCAATGGAAATAAAATGTATTAACCCATGGAGGTCTGGATTTGGAGTCACCCTCAAAATTAAAGTGGAAAAACACACTACAGGCTGATCCAACTTTGATGTGATGTCCTTAAAACAAGTCAAAATGAGGCTCAGTAGTGTGTGTGGCCTCCACGTGCCTGTATGACCTCCCTACAACGCCTGGGCATGCTCCTGATGAGGTGGCGGATGGGTCTCCTGAGGTATCTCCTCTCATGCCTTGACTAAAGCCTCCGCCAACTCCTGGACAGTCTGTGGTGCAACGTGGCGTTGGTGGATGGAGCGAGACATGATGTCCCCGATGTGCTTAATTGGATTTAGGTCTGGGGAACTTGTGGGCCAGTCCATAGCATCAATGCCTTTATCTTGCAGGAACTGCTGACACACTCCAGCCACATGAGGTCTAGCATTGTCTTGCATTAGGAGGAACCCAGGGCGAATCGCACCAGCATATGGTCTCACAAGTGGTCTGAGGATCTCATCTCGGTACATAATGGCAGTCAGGCTACCTCTGGCAAGCAAGTGGGGGGCTGTGTGGCCCCCCAAATAAATGCCACCCACACCATTACTGACCCACTGCCAAACCGGTCATGCTGGAGGATGTTGGAGGCAGCAGAACATTTTCCTTGGCATCTCCAGACTCTGTCATGTCTGCAACATGTGCTCAGTGTGAACCTGCTTTCATCTTTGAAGAGTACAGGGCGCCAGTGGCGAATTTGCCAATCTTGGTGTTCTCTGGCAAATGCCAAACGTCCTGTACAGTGTTGGGCTGTAAGTGCAATCCCCACCTGTGGACGTCGGGCCCTCATACCACCCTCACGGAGTCTGTTTCTGATCATTTGAGTAGGCACATGCACATTTGTGGCCTGCTGGAGGTCATTTTGCAGGGCTCTGGCAGTGCTCCTCCTGTTCCTCCTTGCACAAAGGTGGAGGTAGCAATCCTGCTGCTGGGTTGTTGCCCTCCTACGGCCTCCTCCATGTCTCCTGATGTACTGGCCTGTCTCCTGGTAGCGCCTCCATGCTCTTGACACTACGCTGAGAGACACAGCAAACCTTCTTGCCACAACTCACATTGTCTCCTGAGGTATCTCCTCCCATGCCTTGACTAAAGCCTCCGCAAACTCCTGCACAGTCTGTGGTGCAACAGACTGGATGAGCTCACTACCTGAGCCACTTGCGTGGGTTGTAGACTCCGTCTCATGCTACCACTAGAGTCAAAAGTGACCAAAACATCAGCCAAAAAGCATAGGAACTGAAAAGTTGTCTGTGGTCACCACCTGCAGAACTACTCCTTTATTGGGGGTGTCTTGCTAATTGCCTATAATTTCCACCTGTTGCCTATTCCATTTGCACAACAGCATGCAAAATTGATTGTCAATCAGTGTTGCTTCCTAAGTGGACAGTTTGATTTCACAGAAGTGTGATTGACTTGGAGTTACATTGTGTTGTTTAAGTGTTCCCTTGATTTTTTGGAGCAGTATATTATATATATACACACACACACACACACACACACACACACACACACATAAAAGTATATTTTAGCATTGCATGGAAAAGTTTTATCTACCTTTTGAAAGAATACTTATAAGCAAAAAAGAAAAAGTTTTGTAATCATAGCTGCTTTGACAGACTTAAATCAATCCCAGAGAATAACCCTGAAGTGTACTCCTGTAACTTTTCTGAGGTCAGCTGCAGTATAAATGTGCGGATTACACAATTAGCGGTATTCAATGCCCTGACAGCAAGCTATTGGCACATAGAAGTGCCGATAGCTCGCTGTCAGGGTATTCAAAGAATCTGGTTCACTTGCTGTTTGGCTCCCCACCTGTTTCTTAAGACGAGTGGGGCCATTAAAATGACGAGGCTCGCCAAAAATGCGGCGAACTCGCTGCATTTGAGGCAAACCTCGCCGGCCTCTCGCGACGAGTATTCGGCCTTTACATTGAATACAGCAAGGAGGTTTGCCGGCGAGGATGGCTTATTTTCAGAGAGGAAAAGCCCTCCCCGCCATACAAACCCTCTAGCCAGCGGCACTGAATATCGCTCATTGCCGTATGAGCATAAAACTTGCTTGTGGCTTATGTACAATACACAGCTTTTTGTTGAGGCCACCAATGTGTTTATGGATCTTGGCTACATTGCAGGATCCAGCTATTTCTGCCCATTGTGGCCTAGAAAAAAAGGGAAATTGGATCTCTCTGGATTAAATTGTACTGACATAGGGTCGACTGCATTAAGGTTGACATGCATTAGGTCGACCCCTGAAAGTCAACAGGGCTTAGGTCGACACCTGAAATATGTTGACATGGCTAAGGTAGACACAAGCATTAGGTCTACAATGGGAAGGTCAACAGTCAAAAGGTCGACATGAGTTTTTCACTTTTTTGGGTACGAATTTCGACAGTCGACAACATCTAAGTGTAACATTGTGCTCGCCATGCTCTGGGCATGGTGCCACATTGCGCTCGGCACACTCGCCGTAGTGGATAGTAGGGCATGAAATACTGCCTGTCGGCATGTCGGCTCAACAACAACCAAATAACCTCATGTCAACCTTTTGACCGTCGACCTTACCATTGTCGACTTAATGCTTGTGTCGACCTAAGCCCTATCAGCCTTAAGTGGGTTTACCAAGAAACATAAAACATATAAAGTTGTGTTACAAGGACACACGCCTTTGTGTAAGAATGGAATTCCCCTCTATAGGAATAGATTTTACAATGCATGACCTCATCGGGCTGGAACTGGCCATTAAACCGTTATCGGTAGATACACTAATGAGCCATCTTACCCACAAGAAACAAGTACGGTATAGGAAAATACAGGATTCCGCTGTCAAATTCTCAAACCAATCTTAGACATAATTTATATAGGTTTCCCTCATTCTAAGCTTGTAAGGTATGAAATATATAAATATGTACTGACTTGGCCAACACTGAAACTGTACGCCAATACTCATAATTACAGAGAATATACAGCATCATAAGTCACAATTTCAGCTAATATATGTTTTACTAGAGTCTCCAGAAATATCATTTTACGCCTGAAAAATAAGAAATATGGCAATGCAGTCAGAACACATTAATTATACAGCAGTAATTGGTTGCTAATGTTTCCATTCAGGGCCAGTACTAGGCACCCTAGACAAGACTTCTGCTTACTGCGAACACCACCACCCACACACCAACCCTAATTGTCTAGAACCTCAGGTGAACATGTGGACAACGCGTCTTTGAAGTTCAACACATGCCATTTGCATTAAGTTCAACGAGGATTCCTCTCCCAGAGTGATCCCTAATTTTGTGATAGACAACCTCAGGGGTGCCCCCCTTGATTCTGGAGTCCCTAGGCAGCTGCGGGAAGCTGACATCCGGTGATGTCAGCTACCTTCCCCTGGCACCCGCGTCACGGCGCCATTCGCATAGGAATGCCCATGAGACGCTGGCCATTCCCATGGGCACTGCTCAGTGCGAACAGGCCGGCAACTATACAAGTTTGCAGACAGAACCTGCACATGCGCATAAATGCATATGCGCAAGTGCGTGAGCAAAAAATCGCTCCCCCGTACGAACGAGCAGGGGAGCGGATAAACCTCCTATGTGTATGTTTGATACTTAATGCAAGATAAAGCATTTACAGGAGCACAAAGACACATGGAGTAAAGATAGCTCAATGCCCCATCAGTGCTCTCATGGCGTAAGGAACTAGGATGTGAAAAGCTAATATATGTATCTGTTTTTTAGCTTGCAATTAAATAATGGTTATTAACAGAAAAATAAGGGAACACAACCTGTATTAAAGATTTTCACTAATGTTAATGATGCAACCAATTACAGGGGACACAAACACTAGGTATTTTGCATTAAAAAGGGACTATGTATTATCTGTGTCCTCTAGGGCCCCTCCTCCTATGTATTATCTGCGTCCTAACCAACAATAGCGAGACGGCAGATGATCACATTATCAGTGGTGTCTAGAAGGGTTCTGGATTAAATGGTCGACAGTGTCTAGATAAACAGTCAATAGGTCGACCCTAGAACGATGACATGCACAAGGTCGGCAGTGACAAATATTTGACACAAGCAGTCAGAATAGCAATGAACATGAAAGGTCAACATCCGTTTTTTGGTGTCACACTGGAGCACGTGGACCCCCAAACATAATGCTGTGTGGCTAGCCATGCTCCGGGCCAGGTACCGCTCTCTGCTACTGGTGCGCTCAGCACACTTTACTGCTCCCACTCGGAGTGGACATGGATGCTAAAGCATGAAAGTGTCCACACAAATGGGAAAAACTCATGCCAACCTTTTTATGTGCAGACCATTGCCATTTTGACCTTTTAACCGGATACCTTTATAAGATTATTCAGTGAGGACATACAGTACAAGTCTTGTGGTTTGAGCCGCAGCGTCCTGCACCCAGTGGCATAACAATAGCTTTGCAGACACTGCAGTGGCTTGGAGGCGCTTGGTAAGTTGAGTGCTGGGGGTCTGCGGGGGCTATTGCTGCTCCGCTAATGGGACTGCCACCATCGCTGGGTCTTTTTCTACTCCACTGCCAGCATATTTTTTTCTGTCTGCGGTCCCGGCACTCCTCCTGTTGCCATTATAAATGCCCTCACAAAATGGCCGCCCCCTCACAGCAGACAGTTATTGAGAATGCAAGAAGGCGGCCTCCTCTTGCATCTTTAATAACTGTCTGCTGTGAGGCGGTGGCCATTTTGCAAGGGACATTTTTCATTGTATCAGGAGGAGCACTGGGACTGCAGACAGCAACAAAATTGGGGGGGGGGGGCACCTCTAACCAGGAGCCACCACTGACTACATCGGCCCGTGCGCAAGGTCATCAGCTGGTTTGACACAGGGGACAACTATCTGGTATGTTTGTTTGGACTAACGACAATGACCGATCCTGACTGAAGTGAAAAGCACTCCCTGCATATAATATTTTCATAAACTGCTCTATTCATGCATATGTCCAGCTGATAGGTCAGTAATAGCCATGTGTAACTTCATTGTGACAGAAACCTTATAAAAATACTGCATTGTGCAATTTAAAGTCCAAATTAAAGTCTAATTGTAAGATTCACTTAAAGTAGTGACACATAGGATTATGGTTAAAGCCTATCACATGTTGCTGTATGGTTTGGAACTTATAGCACTATAGGTGTTCAGGAGGGTGTGGGTTGTTAGGTCTACACCAACTAGGTCAAGCATTGCGGGCGATGCGAGGGGATGCGGTACAATTCAAACTGTGTCCATGTCGATTGTGTCGACATTCGGGGAAAAAAAAACAGTGAAAACCCCCATGTCGACCTAATGCTTGTGTCGACCTAGACACATGTCGACCTTGACCAATGTCAACCTAAGCCCATGTCAACCTTGCTGGTGTGACCATATCCCGTTCAGGAGACTGTCACCATTGCTAACAACTATAACTTGCGGACAGACTTTCCATAGCTTTGGCTGATGTGGGACTACAAGCTACTAGTTCAGTAATAAACAGATCTACTGTAGGATGTGGAATGGCCTTGGTCAGTTGTATGTACGAAAAAAGGATTTCTTGCAATTAACGCGTTATTAAAGTGCTCAGCAAAAGTAGGGAAATGATGATAACCATAATAATAATAATAATATATTTTTTTTTTAAAGTACTTTGAATAATATGAGCTTATAAAAAGGTATCTAAATGTATATTTCTGAGCTTCTGCTGCTGATTTCATACCTTATACTGATCTTCAATGGCTACTAACTGCAGCTTCATGCCTTCATTAAGTTTCAGCTGCTCCTTCCACTTTAACTCCATTTTAGCCACATCATCGGCATACGCAATGCACCGCGTCTTCTCTTCCTAAGGGAATGGAGGAATATAAATCATGTAATAAACAATCCACTTACCGGAGATAGCATCAAAGCAGGCCGGGCCAACCTGTGGCTATCCAGCTGTTGAGAAACTACAAATCCCAGCATGCCCTAGCACAGTATGACTTTTATCTAATGCTAAAGCTCTGGCTGGGCATGCTGGAATTTGTAGTTTCGCCACAGCTGGAGAGCCACTGGTTGGCCAGGAATGCATTAAAGAGTAGGGGTTCCCATTCCCATTTTCCTGGAACCTCTCCACATACAAATTAGGACACCAACGTATTCAATCAAATAAATATTAATACAACAGAATCGTTTGCAAGAGTAACAAAAACATGGTGAGGCAAAGCATGGCCATCCCATACTGTCATCCTGGAAAACAGTGTGAGGAAGTGAAGCCACCATATTCTCCCACCTCACTACCACTGGGGAAGGAGCTCAGTTTAGGATCAGCAGGACCCTACTCTGCCTGCATACAGCAAGATTTTGATCGAGCAATTTCATTAATTTGATCACATTTCTACTTACAGACCAAAAAAAAAAAAAGAACTGAATTACCCTTGATCTAGCTGTATGGATAATCAGGTGTTCCAGTAATAATAACTGCCACGTGTAAGTAGTATTATTACGGTACTGAAACATTATAAATCTGACTGAACACACTGCTATTTTTAATGTGTAACCAGTAGGAGTATACATCACATTGGTTTGTGATGCGGATACGAAAGAGTGAGAGACCATGTTTCCGCCAACACACTCTGTGCCCATATTTTATCACACACAATTGTCTACATTACTAACATGCATGAGAGGACTCCTTCCCACCTTATTACAGGGTAATGCTCCTTTCTACCACATACCAATCAACCCACTTGCAACAATGCCCTAAAATATGTACTAAGATGACCAAATGGTGCAATTGAACAAAATACATCTTATATTACTTACCATTAACAACTGTTTGCACTTGCGAAATCTCTCTGTTTTCTCAGCGATTTCCTTGCTCATGTCTGCCACTTGGTCTTTTATGGCAAAGTCAGGTACAGAGTCTGATAAATAGGGGCTCACTGTAGAGTAAACAATAAAAAAAGTTGGCTAATCTGTACGTTACTAAGAGCTATTTATATTTATCACAAAGATGATCTCCTTCATGCAAGCAGATACACCTTTCATACTACTGGTGGAGACTGAGGTGACCTGGCATATGCTAGGTCTGTAGTAGTAGTAACAATAATAATAATAATAATAATAATAAAAAAAAAAATCATCAAGTTCTCCTACACACGGACTGAAAACGAAACTACAAAACATGCTATTTCATGCTTCTAAAAATATGTGCCACATTCTCACCACTTCCCGTCCACAAGATCATTAATAGCTACAATAATAGTGTTAGAGCTTTGGCAGGAAGGGTTGACATTACACAAAGTGAGGCAGTCTCCTGGTCAGAAAGTGTGCGCGTTTCTCCATTCCCTTATTTTTTCCAACTATAGGAGTACTTACCAGGGGGAGAAAAGACGGAAAAAGCTGCTGTGTCCGGGCTCACATACAGATCTGCAGCCTTTAGCTGGCTTTCTGCCGATTTCTGATTTAATAGATGGCGAAAAAAAATATGTTACAAACAACCAGCCACAAATGTGTCAATGAAATCACTCATCAAAACCAATATCACATTCTCTGGGCTACTAGTGGTACAATATACAGGGCCAATTTTATTTGGCCTCAATTGCTTAGGGAGGTGGCAAGAAATGCATAAATAAGGTTCTTTTGGATAGACAGATCATTGAGTAGTATTTAACGTAGCATTAACCATAACTTCTAGATTTAATGATTGTGCTACTTTTTTAAATGAATTGCTTTAAGTTTTAAAAACAAAATGTCCATACAAGTTGCTAGATCAGTCGGGATCGCTAGTAATTTGTCCAATACTCCAGTATAGTCCCTAAAAGGAGGCAACTTTCTAAACCATACTCAAACCACAATATTGAGCGCCGCTTATTCCAGTAAACCAATCATTATGTACCAGTAACTTGGGTTGCATTAGCTACACAGTGGTGGGCAATGACGGAGGATGGCGATTTATTTATTTAGTTTCTTGGATAGCACAGCATATTCCGTGGTGCTTAACAATTGGAACCAATTGCGAAAAGAAACTGAGTAATCACAGACAGACACCAAGGTTGAAAGGCCCCGCTCACATGCTTACAATCTATAGGGAAATAGAAAGGATACACAAGGATAGGCAGTATCTATCGCATAGCGGTCCCACCAGACCACAAAGTACAGTCCTGATGGGATGTAGATAGAAATGAACGCTTTTGAAAGTTTTGTGGGCAGTTCAGGAATTTGATGATCAGGTTTATTTATTTTAGTTTTCAGTTATAGGGGCCCATTTACTAAGGATCGCATATACAAAGCGATCTGGGCAGGATGTTACCGCCCCAAGATAGCATTGCAATATGCAATCCTATTGGTGGCATGTGTACGTCTGCAGAGTCAGGGACAGGAGCTTCTGTTAGCTTTTGTTCTGCCGGGTGGTCTGGGCATGCACGGTGAGTGCTGACCACTGGCTGATTTACATGACTAACAGCAACAAGTGGCGAAGCATATAAAAAAATATCAAAAAGCTTTCCGTGCCTTTAAGAGCTACAGAAAAATAACAGCAACCAGAGGGTTAAGTAAGTACCAGTGCAAAAAAAAAACCCCAGCTGAACACCAAGAGACCCCTTACCCATGATGTAATGTGCCAAATGTACATATTATTATCTCAGCACTTTTTAGCTACCACTAATAGAGCGTACTTACAAGCTGGTCAGTGAGTTTTACTACTTGCTTCTGGAGCTTCTGACATTCTTTAAATTTTTCTTTATAGTGGTCAGCTGCCATCTGTAGCCTCAACTTCAAGTCCTCAACCTCTTTCCGAAGGTCTTGCTCCACCCTGCTGCTCTCTGCATCCTAATAAGATAATAATAATAATAATAGTTATAATAAATAAACTCTGTATTCAATGTAAAAAAACAGGACTGGGGTAGAAATGATTGGCTAACACAGAAATAATTCAGAGCAATGTATAGAAGAAAAACACCTTTAATATTGGCAGATCAAACCAGTTCTAGTGACATTTAAAACACATATTATAATTCTAACTTTTCATTCAATACCTAGAACAATAAAAATTACTGATCGCACGACTGGAAATTTACAAAGTAGAAACAGAAAGAGGGTAAGACCATTCAAAGTCCACTTTAACAACCAAGTAGGCAGCTCAATTGTTTTGGTGCTCGTAGCTCACGTACATTGATGGGAGCTATACATACTAAGCCCTGCAATGGTCACTAGAGCCATATTCCAGCAGACAAAGCCACGGAAAGCAGCTTCTCCTGAGCGCTGCAGTGCATAATGCACACACAAGCCTAAAGCCCTACCACACATGGATTTCAGCTCCTGCTTAAGAAGGTGCAAGCAGGAATCCACGATAAGTGCAGCCTCTGGGCTGGGTACTGAATAGTCCCCAATCACTTTAGACAAGTGATAAGTGCACCCAGAACAACTGAATAGCCCCCAAGGGCCAACACTTGCCCCAGTTCTCAGACTTGTTCAGCAATAAATATTTAATAACATTCTCTTACATTGGACGTAATTTTTTGCTGAAAATGCATCCTAGCCACAATGCAATGTCACTAGTACATTTGATGAGACTGTGATAATAATTGGATATAGGAAACTTGTATATTGTGCATGACTGAGTCGGTATAAGGAGCAGAACAGACTGTGTATTGGCAAAAAGCTGTGGCTTCTACATTGTAGCACTTCCCATACATTATAAGTGTCATATCAAATTCATTTTCAGTCTTCTCATCCTAATCACAATGTGCCAGGACGAAATGGCATTTACAGCAAAAAATAAAAAGCCGTCGCCAGAAGAATCTTACGCGATCTGGCGTGCCAATAGGGGGATATCTCTATGTAAAAAAAGTCAGTACCTACAGCAAGTATATCCTGACAGTAACACTAATACAACCACCTTATTTGATCAATTAATGCAGTGGTTACCAAACTCAGCCCACAAGGACACCTCACAGTGCACATTTCCAGGTCTCCTCACAGATTCAAGTGAAATAATTGGCTCCTCCATTGGATCTTGAATACACCTGCTAGGGGACCTGGAAAACTTGTACTCTTAGGGGTACTTGAGGACCGCGTTTAGGAACCATTAAGTTATAGCAACATATTAACAAAGTCCACAGATTAAGTCATACAGTGTTAAGGGCTGTCTTGAGGACTGATCAGTAGGACAGGACCTCGTATGATCCCAGATAGTCATGCTTCTGGATCATGAACATTAACATTCTAGATTATGTACTGGGACACGTATTAATATATGAGGGTGTATATGAGGAATATGATGGTTATTTCAACCAACACTTAAGGATACCTTCATAACTCAATAATTTACCTTGTTTTTTACACCAGTAGCCATTTGTGGCTCTCTCAGGCTAAGTTCTGCCAAAGCAGTAGCAAGCTGCTTTTTCACAGCGTCTGTCTCAAGTCGAGATGTATGGAGATCAGCCATGGTCTTATCCCGTACATTTACTGCATCACTAAGCTCCTTTGACATGAAGGAAACCTCTTGTCTGCTAGCCTGGTGGTCATCTTCAATCTTACGAAGCTGTTGTTTTAACAGCCCAATGTCCTCCTGTAAAGTAGCAAAAGCATAGAAAAGAAGCATCATATCATAGAAGTTTACCAGATATGGAAATTCTATAGTTTATAATACAGCAAGGCAACAAAGCACTACCTAAACCCGAAGATGTGGTGGGGACTCCACATACCTAAAACATTCAAATGCATGGGCCCAGCTTCAGGCTGTGACTACTCTTAAAGTAGAACAAAAATACCACTACAGCTGCAAACAAAGCAGCTCCACAAGTCGGGGTAACACAAGTATAGTGTAACGCTGAACTCACACCCCCTAAGACATCACAAGGAACAGGAATGTAATGTTCCTTAATGTCCAGGAAGTTGCAGTTTGTAGGGGTTTTGTTGTAGGCTGTGAGCTGTGTTGCTCTCTTGAATGGCTGTGTGTGTGTGTGTGTGTGTGTGTGTGTGTGTGTCTGACCAGTGTTTTGTTCCACGAGCTTTACTGTAGGCTGTGAGCTGCAGTGCTCTCCTAAATGAGAGCATGTCCCCAGTGTCACGAAAGCTGTGAGCTGCAGTTCTCTCCTAAATGCGAGTGTGTCCCCAGTGTAATGGAAGCTTTGAGCTGCAGTGCTTTCCTGAATGAGAGCATGTCCCCAGTGTAATAGAAGCAGTAAGCTACAGTGCTCTCCTGAATGAGAGCATCTCCCCAGTGTTAGGGAAGCTGTGAGCTGCAGTGTTCTAATGAATGAGAGCGTGTCCACTGTGTAATGGAAGCTTTGAGCTGCAGTGCTCTCCTGAATGAGAGCGTGTCCCCAGTGTAATGGAAGCTGTGAGTTGCAGTGCTCTCCTAAATGAGAGTGTGTCCCCAGTGTTAGGGATGCTGTGAGCTTCTGTGCTCTCCTGAATGAGAGTTTGTTCCCAGTATTATGGAAGCTGTGAGCTGCAGTGCTCTAATGAATGAGAGTGTGTCCACAGTGTAATGGAAACTTTGAGCTGCAGTGCTTTCCTGAATGAGAGTGTCTCCCCCGTGTTATAGAAGCAGTGTGCTGCAGTGCTCTCCTGAATGAGAGCATCTCCCCAGTGTTAGGGAAGCTGTGAGCTGCAGTGCGCTCCTAAATGAGAGCATGTCCCCAGTGTAATGGAAGCTTTGAGCTGCAGTGCTTTCCTGAATGAGAGCATGTCCCCAGTGTAATAGAAGCAGTGAGCTGCAGTGCTCTCCTAAATGAGAGTGTGTCCCCAGTGTTAGGGATGCTGTGAGCTGCAGTGCTCTAATGAATAAGAGCGTTTCCACAGTGTAATGGAAGCTTTGAGCTGCAGTGCTCTCCTGAATGAGAGCGTGTCCCCAGTGTAATAGAAGCAGTGAGCTGCAGTGCTCTCCTGAATGAGAGCGTGTCCCCAGTGTAATAGAAGCAGTGAGCTTCTGTGCTCTCCTGAATGAGAGTTTGTTCCCAGTATTATGGAAGCTGTGAGCTGCAGTGCTCTAATGAATGAGAGCGTGTCCACAGTGTAATGGAAACTTTGAGCTGCAGTGCTCTCCTGAATGAGAGCATGTCCCCAGTGTAAGAGAAGCAGTAAGCTGCAGTGCTCTCCTGAATGAGAACGTCTCTCCAGTGTAATAGAAGCAGTGAGCTACAGTGCTCTCCTGAATGAGAGCATGTTCCCAGTGTTAGGGAAGCTGTGAGCTGCAGTGCTCTCCTGCATGAGCGTGTGTCCTTAGTGTAATGTATTCTGAGCTGCAGTGCTCTCCTGCATGAGCGTGTCCCCAGTGTAATAAAAGCAGTGAGCTGCAGTCCTCCCCTAGTTGCACAGCATGTGGCAAGGGTGACCGATCATCGGTGCCTCTGCTGTAGCTGGTCTATGCATATTCACACAACATTCCGGGTTGTGATTTTGGGATTGTAGTTGGTGCTCACAGAATGCAGCGTCACTCCCAGACAACAGGAGGAGGAAATCAGTTTTGTACATGTGCAAAACAGGATTCCTCCAATACACAACAGGACACTAACCTATGGGATAGACCCCGGTCAGTAACGCACTCCTGGCTGTGGTCTCACATGTAAGTGCCAGGCAAGTGGTTAAAAGAAACAATTATTTGCAAGTTACAGTATGAAGGCATAGAGAGGAACTACACAGGGCATCCTATTTACAGCAGATGCTGTGCAGAGCTTGGCATACGGATCAGCAGTGCTCACCTTCTCAGCAGAGTGCTGCAGCACCTCCTTACACAGCTTCTCTTTATCAGCCAGGCTGATCTGCATATTGCTGAGCTCCTCCTTGTAGTGTGTAATTAGGTTTTCTTTACCTGCATCTAAGTTTTTTAATGTTTGAATCTCAGTAAGCAGCTTTGTGTTCCCTATTTCAGTGTTTTTCAGGTGACCCTAGAGAAAAAGAAGAAAGGTCCTGTATCATTCATTGTATCACGATGTACATTTGGGCCATTCCCCTGTCACCTAAGCTACAAGACATTTGTACACGTTCTAACAATTCGTTAATTGTTTTCATTATACCAAAAAAGGGCCTGATTCAGACCTGCCCCGCCCCCCCCCCAAAAAAAAATTAATAATAATCAGACACTCTCTTGAGTTTCAAGCCATTTACTCTCTTCTTTCATTAATGGAGTAGAATCCTGACCGCTCTCATGATAACAGTATTTGCACACAGAATTGCCTCACACTGTATCATTATAAGTATGTCACAGTGTATAAGCATGTCACGGTGTATAAGCATGTCACGGTGTATAAGCATGTCACGGTGTATAAGCATGTCACGGTGTATAAGCATGTCACGGTGTATAAGCATGTCACGGTGTATAAGCATGTCACGGTGTATAAGCATGTCACGGTGTATAAGCATGTCACGGTGTATAAGTATGTCACGGTGTATAAGTATGTCACAGTGACTTTGAAGTTGTGACGGGTCTACCACCCCATCTGACACCCAACAACCATTCCATGGACAAAGGGCCTGATTCACAACTGATCGCACGGCCGAAAATACACACACCAAGCCACCAGTTTTGCCTCCACCCCGCTACATTTAAAACCCACATTGCAAATGAATGTGCACGCTGTGCAAAGGGATGTGTGCGGCAGCACATCCATTCACACACACAAACAAAAACGTCCAAATCCCCTCGCGACAGGCTCACCATCTAAAGAATTTTACTCTGGCAACAACTCATCGTAGCCCCCCGCGTAGCCCAGGACTTACATGACGGCTGCAATGAATACAGACATATCTGGCCTGCTACTGATGCCACACCCTCCGCTAACAGGCTTTGGCACACCTGCGTTTTCCCTGACACTCCCAACGGTTTTCTTGCTGCTCCTACATGCCCACTGCCTGTCAATCACCCTGCGAACGCCCAGCAAACAGAAATAGTTGAACTATGAACCGTACATATATGTAGTGGATCCATAATCGGAAGCCGTGCGATCAGGTCTGAATTGGGCCCAAAGTCACGAAGACCAGGTTTCTTCCAAGTATGGCTGAACAACTTAACCTACTGATCAGGTCTGCATTCAGTTGCAGCCACATGATTTCTGATTATGTGGACCAGAAAAAGAAAATGGTGCTTGAATGCATAGGTGTGTAATCATTTTACAGAGAGTTAATCCCCTATTTATCTTCTAACTATTCTGTTCCAATAAAGGAAATTAAAAAATAAATTGGACAAAACCCTCTGGTCTGCTTCACTGTACATTGGGATCACCATATATATTGACTTTATATATCAATTCTAGGCGCCACACCACAATTGCATATTTTATATATATGACATTTGCTTTGGTGTGTGCAGTAGATGCACATAACACCTGATTATTTAACATTTTTACAGAGAATTCCTAGAACAACTTTTAGAAACTAAGCAGCTATGCAATGCCCTAAATATACCCATCAGATGTGCTTAAACATGTTACATAACTGGGTCTTGCAGATGTCAATCACAGACAGACAACAACATAACATTAAGGATGGTATTCAATTGTTTTTCACCAGCATGTCAGCTCTCTATCCCCGGAGGTGGTGAGGTGAAATGCACAAATGCGTAGCTAAACCTGACCATAATGAGTGAGATATACGCAAAAAAATAGATCAATTCAATTTCACAACATGATCTCCTGTTACTTCAAATGGGAGATCGGGCACGATATAACAATTGAATACCACCAAATATTAACAGGCAGTTGAGCCATATAGTAACTATAAGATCACATATGGGGTTTTACCTTATATAATTCCTTTTCTTCCTTCTCATTTTTCAGCAGAAACTCCATTTGGTTTTTATCAAGTGTTATTTTCTTCAGTTTATCTTTCAGGCTAGAAAATAAAACATAACTTTTATAAAGATAAACCTGTAAAACATACTTGTCCACCTTTTCAGAAGAGATGCTCATGAAAATCTGGTTCCACTACCGGAACCCTGGAAAAGGGAATCTTGTCCGACCACATGTGAGTAATGTCAAAGCTCAGCTTTCTAGTTTTAGCTTGACCGCAGAAATCCTGTTACCTCAATCTCCAGTTGCAGATATATTGGGGTATATTCAATGCTGGCGGCGAAGGGGTTTTTATGGTGAGGATGGCTTGTTTTCGGCTAGGATCCGCGAAAACAAGTGTTTAACCCCCTCACCAGCCGCTCGCCCTATTCAATGTTCTGGAGAAATCCTTGCATATAGCAGCGAGCCTTGCCGTTTTGACGGCCGCACTCGCCATTTTCACCTCGCTTTTTAGAAACAGCGAGGTGGAAACGGTGAATGCAGGGGATGGGTTGAATACTGAGGGGGGCTATGATGGCGAGCAATAGGCACTGTAGCTAAGAACATAGGGTGAATAATGTAGCTAAGGGACAAGTAGCTCGGAAGCAGAAATTCTGAAGATATGGGGGTAGGTGTATAAAAGCAGTGATAAGGGAGAAGTGGCCCATGGCAACCAATCAGCTGCTCTGTATAATTTTATATTATGCAAATTATAGATGTTACTTAAGTGCTGATTGGTTGCCATGGGCCACTTCTCCTCCCTTATCACCGATTCATACATCTACCCCACAATTACATAAATCAATGCATGTTACCCCCCCCCCCACGTACATACCTGCCCCCCCCCCCCCCCCCCCCACGTACATACCTGTCTAATTCAGTTTCTTTTCCAATAGATTTCTGGGTCACTGTTATCAGGTCTTGCTCAAGCTGAAGTATTTTGGAAGACATTTCTTTACATGCTTTCTTTATTTCTTCATTTTCTGCTTTTAAAATTTCAGAGGCTTGGAGCAATCCCTGGAATTTAAGGAAGCAAATGTAAGAAGAATGGGGAGATTTTGAGAGAGTTTTTCCAAAAATTTTTTATTTTTTAAGCAGCAATCATTTACATGGTAAAATCAACCTGGTTTTTCAGTGTATATGATTGCCACTTTAAAAAAAATTCCATAACTCTCCCAGAATCTCACACCCCATTACATTTGGCCCCTTATTAGCAATTTGAGCCAACATATGTAATTACTGGCAGCCAACTTTGTCTTTACAATAAAGGGTACCAAACAGTCGGTTTTTAGAAGATGAGATGTTGCCTATAGAAACCAATAAAATTCTTCTAATATTTATCTAGAACCTTCTAGAAGATAATAACTGGAATCTCATTGGTTGCTTTGGGAAACATCTCCACTTCTAAAACCCCAGCAGTTTAGTAAATATACCCCTAATAGTTGGTGAGTTAGAACACAAAAGATTTAAGCTGGCACTGCGGTCATTATATCTGATACAATAAATACCATTTTTTTTAGAATATGTGAATAAGTTCTATTTTTTAGAATATGTGAATAAGTTCTATTTTTTAGAATATGTGAATAAGTTTAGATCAAAACGTTTTTAAACACATTGCCGGGAACCATACCTACATAGGAAGAAGATTGAAATTGACAATGTGGACAGTGGCATGCTGAATACAGCTTATCAACACAAAAGTAATGACATTTAAAGCATTATAAAAATGCTACTGTTACTGTGAAGCATTGTGTTTAAAGTCAATTCCGTTACAATACTTTATAGTCAACTTTATTATTATTTAACTACATGGCAAACAGCCTCAATATATACAGTGCCACGCATGAGTCTATTCATTTGATGCCCATAACTATAATAAAGGTGTTGGGTTATATATCGGGACATTAAGAACTTGATAAAGTAATGTCGGATAAGTGAACTGAAAAACACTAGTGGATGCTAGGCATGTTAAACAAGCCGACCAACCACATTTTAAACTATTTTACACCAATATACAAAAGTGTTCCTGATCACAACATTAATCTAGAACGCTGGTTTAATTATGTTGATACATACGTTATCTTTAGATGCTCATTCAAATAAAAGATTTGTAGCTTTTTAGAGGTTTGGTAAATATGCATTTCATACTTGTATGTATTTGTAAGGAGTCCTGGATATAATTTATTTTCAAATTCTGCAATTGACATTGTGATGGAGATGCGTGCGAATCTGAAACGCCTGTAGATCCTGTATATGTTTGCACTTGGCTGAGGACTACACCCAGTTTGAAAATTTGTAAGACCACGAAATGGACATTTAAAATATTTAAATAGTCACTCAATGGTCTATTGCATGAAAGACATGGCACATTGGGATGCAACACATGTATTTTTTATTTTAATTGTTTGATGCACTAAAGAAAAAAAAATCTGTAGGCTCTCCAATAAACACAGCAGGGGGGGGAATTTACTAAGATGTGTATTCTACTTCACATGTGTTGTTGCTATGGGCAACCCATCAGAGCCTGTCTACTATCTTCTAGAGCAGTGGTTCCCAACCCTGGTCCTCAAGTACCCCCAACAGTGCACGTTTTCCAGGTCACCAGCAGGTGCACAAATTATTCAGGCACATTTTAAAAGATCCACAGGTGGAGCTAATTATATCACTTGTGATTCTGTGTGGAGACCTGGAAAACATGCACTGTTGGGGGTACTTGAGGACCAGGGTTGGGAACCACTGTTCTAGAGGGTGCTAAATAAATAAGAATTAGATTCTGATTGGTTGCCCATAGCAACATCACATGTGAAGTATAATACACATCTTAGTAAATTTCCCCCAGTGTGTTTTGTGGACAAGAAGCCAGAAATAAAAATGGCTTAGAACAGAGACGGAGTCACTTGTAAATGTGCAGAACGTAAATTGAGGAGATAATGTACTTGGAATCGTCTTAAGTAATTGTGCGGTTGCCACTAACCATGAAAGAACCTGCTAAATCTAGACTGCAATGGTTTGTAAAAATATACAATGCTGTTCTGTCTGTATACGGTCATTGACCTTTGTAAATTTAGACCAACTTCTTATTGCTCGATGCAACGATCACAGTTAATAGAAAATCTACATGAGTAACATTTTAGTTACCGTTCGCACGAACTGCTCGCTCATTGGTTTCCTCCCCCCCTGGCCTTTACCACACTTACATCTCTGTTTTCCCCACTAAGGCACTATCTGTAGGAATGTGTTAGAAAACATGTAGTATGCTGTGCGTACATAAGGAAATCAGTACTGTGCTACCACTTCAGCCAACATGAACAGGTTTTTATGTGATGCAATTTTGTCCACTGTATATATGGTCTATATTAGGCCTCACCTTATTATCAATGTAGTACATAGTCTTCAGCAAAACAAGAAGGGATGTAGTGAACACACAAATTAAAAAGGAGGAAGTAAAATCAGATGTATTTATTAGGAAATAATATACAGAGATGTTGAATGAGCACTTCGGAAATGATTGTAAGCAGGGCCCTCCTACCTTTTGACTGTCTGTAAATACCCTGTTTGTTGTATCACTGTCTCCTTTTGTAAAGCTCAATGGAGTATGCTGCGCTATATAGAAACTGTTAATTAATTAAATAAATAATAATATACAAAAGTACATTAAACATGTATTATTTCCATTAGGTGTGCCCTTCTCGTAAGACCCGTTTTGGTCTGTGACAGTGTTTTTTATGAACAGAAGAACTGTATAATGAGAATGATACATTTACATATTCAGGGGATGCCTATGTTGAGGACACCCAGATTACAGGGGAATGCAATCTGGGATCACAGCTGTCGATCCCCGCCGACAGCCGTGATCCTGGCCCGTTTGCGGTCAGATCGACCGTATAACGACAGACGGGATTCCATGTCCCACCTGCCGCTCGGCGCAAAGGGGCCACGGCCGTTATCGACAGAATGGGCCCGACAGCTTCTGAATTCAGGCCCGTTCTGCCGTGATCCCGCATCAATGCTGTCGTTAATGACAGCATTGAATAGCGAACCGCCGCTATTGCCCACGTGGGAAATAGCGGCGGCACATTGCATACCCCCCGTAAACTTACATGAGAGCACACATGACTCCTAGGAGAACAGAGGCAGCAATGCACACACATATAGGTTCTCTACAACTCAGCAGTATAGCATCATACAGCATGTACAGTAGACTCTAATCTGGCTGATGTGAAAAAAAACAATACATAAACATGGCTGCTACAGCAAAGCATGAGACGGAGTTGGATAGAAAAAAAAACACAGCACAAATGGTTAAAAAAGAAACACTGTAACAAAATGACCACGGCTGGGGGAAAACCACATACCATAGTAATATGGTGACATGTACATGGCAATTATACAGAAAACATTGCATTGATGTATCTTATTATACTGATGTAGAAAACAGGACTCAGCAACCTCGGGTACTAGCACAGCTGGCAGCAGAAGTGTCCGACCAACCCGCGGCGCTCAGGATTTGGAGGAATGGCACTGGACAGCATCCAAGTTAGCTACAAACTTTTCAGGTACAATAAAATATAATGAGGGCTGTGTTTACTCATTAATTGCGAAAATCATGCTCTGAGCAACAGTAATTAAGAAAAGCACTTTTACAAGCGCCCAGGGGTTGTACGGAGACATGTGAACTTACAAGTCTTCTTTCCAAACTTGCACTTTCAATTTTTCTTTGCAGCACAAAATAATAAATGGCCTAAGAACCATACTGCAGCATGCAACTTCTGCAGTTGTTGGGGAACTACATGTCCCAGCATGTCCATACAGCCTTTACAATGTTATTCAGAAGCTGGAGAGCCACTGGTGACCTACAGATAATTACCACTATGAGAACGATTTAGGTTACCTAACATGCTATTCGATCAATGTTATGTTTGCAGACAACATCATAACCTCAAGTGAGACAATGACATGCTGTGCAACAATGCTTCAAAATCTGCATGCGGATACTACTCCTGGTTTGGATCAGTAAAGCATTTCCCCGGTGTACAACATGGAGTACTATGGGCCAAATATATTAAAACCTTAACAAGAGATAAAGTGGAGAGTGACAAACAGTGAAAAGGGACAAGCTCTAAAATGTAATTTCTCAAACACAGCCTGTGCCATGGCAGTTAGGAGCTTATTGACCGGTCCTTTACCTCGCATCATTTTGCCTCTGCTGGTATTGAAGTGGTTTGGCTCCCTGGGGGGTATGTCGCTAAGCTATAGATTGTAAGCTTGCAGCAGGGCCCTCCTACCTCCATGTCTGTCTGTTGTTACCCAGTTTGTTTTATCACTGTTTACTATTGTAAAGCGCAACGGAATCTGCTGCGCTATATAAGAAACTGCAAATAAATAAATAAATAAGTGATTCAGACCTGTTCGCTAGGCTCCGTATGTTTGCAGCCTAGTGAACAGGTAAATGCAGCTGGCCAGCCGAATCCCGACATTTGCATGCGAGGGGATGTGTATGCTTACACAATCCCTCACATGCAGCCGTACAGGTGAAAAATCAGCCAATGGTTGTCGACCATCTAATTATTTTTTCCCCCTGTTTGCAGATAAAAAGTCAGTCTAGATGGGGTCTGAATCAGGCCCATATAATGAAAGATGCACTGGTTACCTGGATCTGGTGAGAAGCTATAGGATGGCAAACTATTATAAGTGTAAGAAGAATGATGTTCTAGAATGACGTTTGGTAAAACATATGGGTAGAATTTATTTGGTGTGTACAATGTTAATAACAGTGAAAGCTGCCACTTGACTTCATAAAATGAAGTACCGCGTGTATCTATCACGCGATGCATATGCACACATCACAGAAGTGAATTGCTGTGCCAGGGTGACAATAGTTGCATATACAACTAGACAATGCAAAGCTTATGGGCTGTAACTGTCACTATAAGCATGTGCATAGACATTGTGGCAATCTAGTCGAGGGTCCGCTAGACGAAGTAGAGGTGAGTGGCTAGAATTCTGAAACCGTAATTAAAAAAAAAAAGTCCCACCCAAAGCTAGATATTGTACAATAGTCTGAGGCTTCATGCCCACTGGCATACCCCCCAAAAAAGTAATAAACAAATGTATTTGCTGGCATTATTTACTAGTGTTTCGAGATCAATGCAGTGAACAGCACAGAAAAATGATTGTAAACGGGCGCTATATTATTATTATACACTTGTAGCAATTACCATTCATGGGGTGGGTACCAGGCCTCAGAATGACAAAATAAAACTTCATAAATTATTTAGCTAAAAATCACATTGTTTTTGAGGGCACATTATCCAGATAAACTCCCTTTTCGCTGCATCTGGCCTGTGGAGGCGGTCTGTTATCCACTAGGAAGCAGTAACATGACTGAGCAGCACCATATGAAGTACAGGATTCTAGTGCACCCAGGACTTCACCCATGCATTTTTCTGGGTACAGACACCATGGTCTTGTGGGGTTATGTATGTATTCAAGGAAAAATATATGGTTTGTTTCTAATTATGGTATTTCCTAAATATAATAAAAATACCATAACATAAGGTTCCAATAAAGATGAAATATCACTTTGTGAGGACACGTGTGCTTACACAGTGTCTAAACTGCCATGAGTTTTTATACAAAGTAGTCTGGCCATGGTTAGTATGGGAAGAGAATTCATATCCTACTTCTGCCCTGTTACTACACATATAGAAAAAAGTCTGTGTACCTGACTGGATGACAAAGGGTCAATGTAGACATTTATACACATTTGTCACATCTTCCAAATGGAGAGACATTCCAAAACTTGAATTGGTGATGCAGTACAGAGAAATGTGATAACGCAGCCACACTGACTAGCTTACAAGTTCAACCTTGAAAAACAAACTGTAAGCTCAGTAAAAAGATTACGAAAGAGGAGCTTTATAGCAAAATTACACCAGTACATAACAGTGAGAGATCAGATCGCATCGGGACTTGCATCGCACGGCATGCTAGAGGGGCACAATTTAGACTATATAGTGCAGATCTGCACTATATAGTCTTGGCTGCCCTCTCTATCTGGCTATTTCTCTCTATTTGTGCTCACACGGGAGCGTGCATCGGCAACGCATCGGGCTCGCAAGCCCTAAAAAAAACATGCGATTTGCATGCGATATGGCTTCCGATGTTGACTAAATAGTCAACATCGGAAGCCATATTGGCCCGTGTGTACACACCATGCGTCATGCCAGCAGACGCGAAGAGCAATAATAATAATATTAATAAAAATAATCATCATCAAATTGCTTTACGTTTGCATTCAAAAACACAAGATACAAAACACGCTTAACAGAAAAGAGAACTATAAGTGTGTTCTATCCCCCAAAGAAGCAGTAATAAATATAACTAAAACAGATTTTGAGGAAGCCGCCGAGTGCATATGTGCACACCAGGTGGGGAAACACCTTAACTAACAGGACAGACCCTTACACGCTGGCCGGAGAAACCCTTTGACCCGGGTGGAGCACAGATACATACACATGTTTGTGTATGTATCTGTTATCGCTTTGACTGATTATATCCCAAATGATTGTGTTGTAAAGGGGGCTTATTATTGTGGCTTTTTATATTTAATTACCAGTCAGTCAGTATAAATGTATTTTATGACTATGTATTACTGAATAATTATAATTTTATATATAAAAAATTAAAATAAACTTATTTGGATTCAAAAGCGCTGTTATAATTTGGATGTCTTGTTTAACTATATTAAAAAGCAACATGCACTTTTCTCTAATTTTGTATTGTGTAAAACACAATCAAGAAATACAATGACTTCATTGGACTCCTTTGAACAGAAAAGTAATTATGTATGTATTGTGTACAAGTATTGCTTTTATTTAGTAATACTCAGCATGTTCTTTAAATTGCCTATTTCAAAGGAATCACAATGCCATAACTCTGCAACGATCCACCACTAGAGGGCAAGAGAACATTACAAAACAGCAAAGGAACTACACCTCCCCCTTCCAATAAAATATGATCTACACTTCCAAGAACAGTTTACTGCAAATCCGAGGATCTAAAAAAACACTACAAGATTTCAAACATACAATTCTTTTTTATACAGAATATCAGTCGTGAAAAAAAAAAGTAAAAATGAAAAAAAAAAATTACAAATTGAACTTAAAATCAGATATTATACACACACCAACAGATTTCTATATGTAACTATAGTATCAAATCCTATATAAGACTTAAATGTGTAAAAACACCAACATTGCTTTATAAGAGGCTCAGTTATGCAATGTTTGGTGCCTACACTAAAACTACAGACATAAAACCAACGGAGAAACATGACTTTTCAATTTTCCAATGTTAAACTCGAAGACATTTTTAGGGCAAATTACATTCACCTTATTCAATATCCATGCAGATTTTTTGTCTGGGCAAAATCCAGCACGGGCAAAAAAAAAAAACACATGGATCGGCAAATTTTTCACCGATCCAAGGGTTTTGTTGAATTTGCAGGCTTTTTTGCCCATGCTGATTTGGCAAAAAAAGTGAAAGGGGGTATTGGTGAAAATAATAAAAAGAGATAAAGTAACTAATACATTGCATATGTTATGTAAAGTGCACGGAATGTCTCAAAAAAAGAAAAAGAAAAAAGAGATAAAGTACCAGCCAACTAGCTCCTTATTGAAAAATTACCGGAGCTAAACACCTTTAGTCCAATAAAAGTTGAAGCGATTACAATTTCTCATCCTGCCAGTGCAAATTTACCTTTGTTTGTTGTTAAATATAGACCGTGCAAAAGGAAACGAAACGCCATTATGTGAATCACCCTCTTATCAGTTATGACGTCAGACTTGCCATCAATTAAATTTAAGAGCATTCAGAATTGTAAGATGACTTTGTTTATTGCACGCTAACCCATCATAAACCATAGTTACAATTATAGTTGTGTGACATGCTGCCAAACCCAGGTAAGCTATCTTTACTCCAAGCCAATGATGAGAGATCATACAATTATGGATGGGCCAAGGAGCTTGTCTGTGAATAAGCTGCAGACTGGGTTGGATTGATGCCATACATGTACTACCATACTTGAGGACACAATTAGCAGGTCTATATCCTGAAGAAAGTATGCATGAATCATTAACATCTTACCTACAGTAGCACTGTTATGCCATTATCTTTATTACCATGCTACTGTTGTGCACATGGTGTAAGGGCTATATTGTTAGGATGGGCTTACTTTTACAGCCACGGTCACAATCTACTTTTCTGTGCAATTAAATTATATTATGAAAGAGAGAGAGAGGGGGGGGGGGAGAGAAAGAGAGGCGGGGGAGAGAGAGAGGGGGGAGAGAGACAGAGAGGGGAGAGAGTAGGGGGGGGGGAGAGAGACAGAGAGGGGGGGGGAGAGAGAGACAAAGAGGGGGGGCGAGAGAGAGAGAGAGAGAGAGAGAGAGAGAGAGAGAGAGAGACACACACACAAAGACAGAGAGAGAGACAGAGGCACACCTCATATTAATTTTTACTGTTACAGGTGGCCTCCGAGCAGGAGTTCCCACATCAAGGTGCAGGACACCATGGGGTTGATTCAGACCAACGCCCTCAGGCTTCGCTTGCTGCTCACAGGGTGATTTACACCCTGTGGGCATTTGGGGGCATGCCGCCAGCATTTTCTGGGCATTCCCCAGAAAAGGCAGGCATTTCCCTGATGTCATCATCAGCGTCCTCCTTCTCCCCATGGCCTTTGTAGCGTGGAGTGAGTCCCGGGTCAGTCATCGCTGCGATGGCGTATGATTTTCCCCCAATGTGCACGGCTGCAAACGGTATCACAGCTGTGCACAGGTGCGGGGAACTGCGGAGAGTGGTGTACAATCGGCGGGGCAGTGGCTACCTGCTCACTGGGCTCTGAACACTCACAGCCCAGCGAGCAGGTCTGAACCAGACCCCATATGTTGACACGTGTCGGTGACACTCTGCAAATAAAAGGTAGTATACCGCAAATCTTCAATCAATATTTCAAAGCAGTAAAGCACTGATGAAAATGCTTTGGTGCAATGAAACGTTGATTGAAGGTTTGCTATGTCCTGCCTTGTATTTGCCAAGTGCCTCCGCAACCTGTCTCCAAATTTAACACCGCAAACCCTGACAATAGGATCACACAACCTTACTTGGACAGAGGGTTTTCCCACTGCACAACGGTCACTTATATTATGTCCATCAGCCACAGAGAAAAATGGAATATTCCTAAATGCTCATCTACCTATATTGGACATTGAGTATGCGGTGTACATTTATGACCAGTCCCGAGTGATTTTAGAATATTAATTATATGTTTAGTTTATAAACCGATGGCATGTCTATTGCCAGCAATGTATTCATATTTTTATTATTTGACATTTATACCCAGAAGACTATGTGAGCCAGGGAATTGATGGTCACGTGACAATTCCTGTCGTCTGTGCAAATTTTAGTCAATACTTTAGAAAAACTCCCTTGGTTCAGCTTCTAAATAGATTTTGCCAAAAAAAGCAGATGTGAGAAAGGTTTAATGACATAAAACATTATTTTGAATGAAAGACAGTGAAACGTCTGCTCCAGGAAAGGTGTTAAGATAATGAATAATATGCATTTAATGTAATACATGGACTGTAATGTGCCATTTGTGTTATCATTGGATGTCTGGTATACAGATTGGAATACAGTGCAGTATACTGCTGGAAAGCCTGCTGCTGGCAATCCTTTCCTCATGGGAACACATCTGGAAGTGGTTGTGATCCAAGCCCGATACCAAAATCCTGAAGCTTTCTAATCGTTTTACAACATAAAAGCCAAAGTGGCAGGAGGTTAATAGAATTAACCTGTACTCTGTAAACACACAACTCATGCACCTTATAGTATATTGCTTGTCATCATCTCATTGAACTTGAGTCTGGCCTTCAAAGCACAGCAGCACACCCTGAGTGTAAGCACTTGGAACTAATTTAAGATCAGGGATATTCAATCAATTGGTGGAGAACTTGCTCTGTATACCAACTTATCTTAGAAAAATAACATAGAATCATAGATTTTGATGACAGATAAGAACCACTTGGCCCATCTAGTCTGCCCATGTACACGCACACACTTATACGCTGGGTTATTTATTAATATTTCTGGAGTGTGGAAGTTAACCGGAGAACCCTGGTGAAACATTCGCAAGCAATCACAAGGAGAATTCACTTACTCCACACAGTTAGGGTTATGGAGGGAATCAAAGCCCCAACCTCAGTACTGTGAGGCAGAGATGCTAATCATAACACAATGGGCCTGATTCTGGTTCACTCACAAAAGCAAATTCTCTTTCTAATGGACAAAACCATGTGCACTGCAGGTGGGGAAGATGTAACGTGCAGACAGTTAGATTTGGGTGTTATTTGGTTTATGCGCAGGGTAAATACTGGTTGCTTTATTTTTACACTGCAATATAGATGGAAGAAGAAAAACCGCACACCACTTACATGAATAGTGGGCGGGTGCTAGATCCCATATAAATCAATTACATCAGGTTTGTATTTCCCTTGTGAGGAAAAGAAATCTGCACACCACAATGCATAAAACGTTTTCAATGCATGTTTATGAAAAAATATTCTGCATGAGAGGTTGTAAACACATGGCTATATATTGCATAAAAAAACTGGGGTACTTATCCAAACCGGGTAGGTGACAAAGTGCCCGTGGATCCCCATTCTGGTCCCTTCACCATCAAGCTCAAAATACATACAATACAAAATAATACACTGCAATATAGGATATCAGTTAAAGTACAACCCGCACCCAAATCTAACTCTCTCTGCATATGTTACATCAGTCCCACCTAGAGAGCACATGATTTTGTCCATTAGAGAGAGAGAGAATTTGCTTTTGCGAGTGAACCAGAATTAGGTCCCATATGTACTATACTAGGCTGATGGGGTGTTGTATAGGGTTCCGACAGTCGGGATCCCGACATTCATTAGCCCGACATCGGAATCCGGACTGGCTGGACTCAAGACAGCATGGCGAGCGCAACAAAGCCGCGCTCGCCACCTATTCTATTCTCCCTCTATGGGGGTCGTGGACCCCCACAAGGGAGAAAAGCCGGTGGCCGTCGGGAACCCGTCTGTCGGTGTTTTAACAGTCGGAATCCTGACGTCGGGTAAATGACTGTCGGGATCCCATTCAGCACCCGCCTGATGAGCTCACCAATTAGAGATAGTACCACAGCTATCATAACTTTTCAGCAATAGATGACCATCAAGGTATTCATATGCATGCAGGACACTTATGGTAAAGACTGGTCATTAAAATATTACTAAATATATTACAAACATAAAAAGAAAAGTTGTTTTGTTTTTTTTTTTGCAAAAAAAAGAAATCATCCTCTTTTTGGGGTTTAAGTTTTTTTATATTTAAAACTTCTAATGATATAATTTTATTAATCTATTAGGGAAAATAGTAGTATAAATGATACATCACAATGGGGTAAATGTATGAAGCTTGGAGAAGTGGTATCTATCCCCATAAAGAATGTTATGTGCAAGGTAATAATGCACCAGCCAGTCAGCTCCAGTAAATTGACAGTTAGGAGCTGATTGGCTGGAGAATTATCACCTTGCACATAACGTACTTTATGGGGATAGATACTACTTCTCCAAGCTTCATACAGTTATCCCAATATTCCATATAAAGGTTGGCTTAATATATAATGACAAATAATAGGAGTTTATATAACTACCAGAAAATCATTTTCTCGGAGTCCATAAGGAATACTGGGGATTCACTTAGTACTATGGGCTATAAATGAGGTCCAAAGGAGCCTTTGCACATAAAACTTTAAAACAGGGTGTGCTGGCTCCTCCCCTCTATGCCTCCTTCCACAGTGCAGTCTAGGTAAAACTGTGCCCAAAGGAGGAAGACATACTTGAGAGAAGGAAACTAAAGATACAAGTGGAGAGACGAATGAACCAACACACCATTCATAACTGAAAACAACAAACTGTTGTAATAACAGATTGAAAGACCAGTTTCAATTCCACCAGCAGATTGCGAACCACTGAGGAGGGCGCCCAGTATCCCTGGACTCCGAGAAAAGGATTTACTGGTAGGTATATAACATCCTATTTTCTCTATCATCCAAAAGGGTTACTGGAGATTTACTTAGTACTATGGGGACGTACCAAAGCTTCCAGAACGAGTGGGAATGTGGTGAGACCGTTGCAGCACTACCTGCTAAAACTTGGTATCCTCTTTGGCCAGGGTATCAAACCTGTACAACTTAACAGACGTGTTCTTCCCAGACCAAGAAACATCTCGGCATAGTTGACTGGCTGAGACTCCACGGTCAGCCGCCCAGGAGAAGCCCACAAATCTAGTCGAGTGGGCTTCTTCAGCAGAATTCGGAACAGACAAAGCCGCTGAAAAATAAACTTGCTGAATAGTATCCAGCGAGCAAAAGACTTTTTTGAAGCAGGACAACCCCTTTTGTGAGAGTCATACAACACAAAAAGGAAGTCAGTCTTCCTAGTTCCAGCCATCCTTTTATGATAAATCCTTAAAGCACGGACAACATACAAAGATTTAGAAATGTCTGAGGACCCAGACCAAGCAAGAACCACAATCGACTGGTTAAGGTGAAATGCCGAAACCAACTTCGGCAAAAACTGCGGTTGAGTCCTGAGCTCTGTCCTCAAAAAACTTAAAATAGGGGCACTTACACGACAAAGCCTCCAATTCGGAGAACCGTCTAGATGAGGCCAAGGCCACAATGGGTGCCGGACGGGGTCCCGACAGTGGGGGTCCCGACAGTATCCCGACTGTCAAAACACCGACAGCTGGGTTCCCGACGGCCACCTGCTATTTTCCCTCGTGGGGGTCCACGACCCCCATAGAGGGAGAATAGAAAAGGTGGCTCGCAAGGGGGCTTAGTTGCGCTCACCAAGCTGTCTGGGTCCGGCCAGTCGGGATCCTGACGTCGGGCTAATGACTGTCGGGATCCTGACTGTCGGACCCCTGTACCACACCCGGCCACAACCATGACCACTTTCCACATAAGGAATTTATCCTCAACGGAGTCCACTTGCTCAAACCAGGAGGACTGCAAAAAGGTCAATACCACCTTGTAAAATCGTCTGAACCTCCGGAATCTTCTGAAAGAATATGGACATGGCAGATATCTGCACCTTGATGGATCCCAAAACCCAGGCCAATACCTAGCCTGCAGAAAAGGGAGGAACTGACAAAGTTGGAAAACCATAGGAGAACAATGTCTCCCTTCACACCATGACACATATCTCTTCCAGATCCAAGGATTGGACGTCACCGGCTTTCTAGTCTGAATCATGGCAGGGATTACGTTTCCCTAAATACCCTTCCTAGCTAAGATCAGCCGTTCAACCACCAAGCCGACAATTGAAGCCTTGCTGAAGAAGTTGCCCTCTCAGCGGAAGAGGCAAAGGTTCATCCACCGACATAGCCAGAAGATCGGCACACCACGCCCTTCAATTCCAGTCCGGGGCAATCAGAATTGCTTGCACCATCTCCCTCCTGATCTTGCGGAGTACTTGGGACAGCAACAGAATTGGAGGGAATAAGTATACCAGCTGGTATGACCAAGGCATCGACAGTGCGTCCACCGCAGCCTGAGGGTCCTGGCACAGTAAAGCTGCAGCTTCTAGTTGAGCCTGTGTGCCCTCAGATCTATGTTCGGACAACCCCACCGGTCTGTGATCAGCTGTATCACCTGTGGGTGGATACTCTACTTCCCAAGGTGTAGATCGTGGCAGTGGAGAAAGTCTGCCTCCCAGTTTTCCACGCCTGGAATGAAAATGGCCAATATGGCCCTTATGTGCTTTTCTGCCCTGAGGAGGAGCGAGGAAATCTCCCACATGCAGGCCCTGCTTTTTGTCCCTCCTTGGCGATTGACATATGCTACAGCCGTAGAGTTGTCGGAATGCACTTGTATCGCCTGATTTAGGAGAAGATGGAAGGCCTGAATCAGAGCCTTTTAAATCGCCAAAAGTTCCAGGATGTTGATGTGAAGGAGAGACTCGTGGCTTGACCACCTGCCCTGAAACTGTACCCCTTGGGTTACAGCTCCCAAGCCTCTTAGGGTCACATCCACTGTTAACAAGACCCAATTTAGGATCCCAAAGGGTCTTCCCTCCAACAGGTGAGATGACTGAAGCCAACATGCTAGAGAAACTCTGACCCGAGGGGATAGCCGTATCAGCTGATGCGTGCACAGATGGCAGCCTGATCATTTGCGCAGGAGATCCAACTGAAAACTCCTGGTGTGGAAACGCCTGTATTGGATGGCATCGTAGGACGTCACCAACTTCAACAGGTGAATACAGAGATGGACTGTGACCTGGTTCGGAGTTAGTACCTCCCTGACCAATTCCTGAATGGCCATCACTTTGTACGGCATAAGGAAGATCCTCTGGGCCACTGTGTCCAGAATCTTCCCTAGAAAGAGAAGTCTCTGGGTAGGCAGCAGGTGAGACTTCTGATAATTTAGATGGGACAACAGCTGAGAGGTCCGAGAAATGATTCCTGACAGCTGTTCCCTGGACCCTGCCTTCATGAGGAGATCATCCAGATAAGGGATGATGTTGATCCTCTGCAGCCGCAGCATCATCTTCGCCATTACCGCTGTGGACAGCCCGAAAGGCAGGGAATGGAACTGGTAATGATCCTCCAGTAGGGCAAACCAAAGGGCGACCAGATCGGGACGTGCAGGTACGCATCCCTGATATCCAGAGAGGCCAGAAACTCCACCCTTTCCAGGCTGAATATTACCAGCCTCAATGATTCCATTCTGAACTTGAACACTCGTAGATACGGGTTTAGTAATTTGAGGCTCAGAATTGGGTTCACCGAGCTGCCCAATTCGGTACGAGGAATAGGTGTAATAACCCAGACTTCTTTAGGGAGAAGGGACAGGGGCAATAACCCTGGTCCAAACCAACTTTTGTAACGCCACTAGTAGCGTAGGTACTTGTGTATTATCACGGCACCCGCGATTTCCATCGCAGGGCATTGTACAATGAAAAATCGCGTCGCATCGCATGCGATACGATCGCATGCAACGCGATTTTACCCGATTTTTAATTGTATGGCTTCTGACCATGTTAAATGCCCCCCCAGACCCGATTTTTAATTGTATACCCACCCTCATGGCTCATGAGTATGCAAAATGCCCCACCATTGGTAACGCCACCCCACTATCAACGCCAACCCGAAGCGTGGCGAGCGCTGCGAGCCTGCGAGGGGCGGCGGTACGCGTCCTACGACCTTTTCAGAACCCCACTATCCACGTCGGCGTGGAGTCGATCTTATAAAATGTGGCGAGCCCGAAGCGTGGCGAGCGCCGCGAGGGGACGTGCATAACTTCACAGGTATACACTTCCCCTCGCTGCACTTTATAATATCAACTCCACGCCGACGTGGATAGTGGGGTATGAAAAGGTCGTAGGACACGTACCGCCGCCGCTCACCACGCTTCGGGTTGGCGTTGATAGTGGGGTGGCGTTTATGTGAAATGCCCCCCCATTGTTAACGCCACCCCACTATCAACGCCAACCCGAAGAGTGGTTGATATTATAAAGTGTGGCGAGCGCAGCGAGGGGAAGCGTATACCTGTGTAGTTATGCACGTCCGCTCGCCACGCTTCGGGCTCGCCACACTTTATAAGATCAACTCCACGCCGACGTGGATAGTGGGGGTTATAAAAAGGTCGTAGGACGCGTACCGCCACCCCTCGCAGGCTGGCTGCGCTCACCACGCTTCGGGTTGGCGTTGATAGTGGGGTGGCGTTAACAATGGGGGGGCATTTTGCATACTCATGAGCCATGAGGGTGGGTATACAATTAAAAAATCGGGTCTGGGGGGGCATTTAACATGGAAATCAATGGAAAATCACGTCCATCGCATCGCATGCCATTATAATGGCATGCGATGCGACTCGATATTACAATTGTATACAAAGCCCCGGGGATTCTACCTAGTTTAACCTTGCACGGACTAAATTCAGTCTCTCCCTCAATGGGGTATGCAGTCCTAATGCTGGGTGAATTCACGTTAAAACAATAATATGCCACCCGTAATGGGTCTGTAATTGAGGCTAAGAGTAGCGCCTATGACTGGGACAGCATCACTAGTGCCGAAGTACTGTGCACTGTGATGGGTAGTCCAGTAGTGTCTACGGCTGCTTGCCAGACACCAGTGCGAATTGGGTGTGTACTGTGCAGGGCAACGTAGTACAAGAACGTGGCGGCTGGTGCGAACGCCTGCAGCTGTCAATCAGTTATTGGTGCCGCAGCTGCGTGCACCATATTAAGCGCTCAGGCGAGATTGTACGCTGCACAGTGTGATTCCTGCTGCCCTGATAAGTGCTGCAGGGTCACTCATAAGGTGTGTACATATACAAAATGGAAAATAAAGTAAAGTAGTCTGTGTGAATGCTGCCCGTGCACCGCAAGCCAGCACGCGCTTCGCAAATCAGCTTCTTTAGGGCCAACCCGACCCAGGATCTGACGTGCTTTTTATACCATCGTCAGTATGAACATCCAATCAGTGTGTGTGACGGAGGGGCATGGGTATCAGAAAGTGATTGACAGCAGTAGATTGCGTGAATATACGGGATTGGTATGAAATCCCGGCGGTCGACGTCCCGGCGGTCAAAATCCCGACAAGGAGGATGGATCCTTGGATGGATCCATCCATGGATCACCCCCCCTTACGGGCTCACTGTACTCGCCATGCAGCAGGCCCGGTGCCTCGCTACGATCGGCACACTAATTTATTCTCCCTCTATGGGTGAGGGACAAAGTGCCGGGATTTCGGTGGTCGGGATTTCGACCGTCGGGATACTAACTGCATCCCGAATATACTAGTCAAGTGGAGTGATTCTTAAATCATGTATGGGTCTATGATCATTTGTTAATCTTGGGTATCAGTACCCACTAGACTTGCAAAACCAAAAGGTATATATTTATGCCAATTTGTATCATACGCAATATACATTTTCTTTGGAATACTAACCAATGAGGTAGTATAAATTATATTTGATGTGGACATAACCATGATTTTGAGAAATTCTGTAAATACATGTATGAAACTGTATAATGTGCCAATTTAGGAGAAGGCATCTAGTGTGAAAATTCACTTGGTTGTTCTAGTTTGACAATTACTATTATCCTGTATTCAGCATGTGATCATATTTATGAATATAGCAGTTTTGTGAAGTACATTCGTACCTATCAGAATATTCAAATGGGATGGACTTTAAAAATAAATATATATTTACGGTATACTGGGTGGTGATATCTATCTAGTATCGTATTTCCACTAAGGAATCATAATTAAGGATGTTGGATTTAACGGTCCAGAAGTGTGTTTCATTTTTAATGTTGAAGCATGAATGCTATGTTATATCTAGATGGATTGTCAGTACAAAAATACCTTACTGAATAAATATAGGTAAGTGACAGTTTGTATTGTTATGTACCTTACAAAATAGGTATTGAAGTCTCCAAAAATTATCGTAATTACTTTGTTATAAAAATGTGTATAGGTGAAATAAATTATTATAAAAATGAATAACTGTAACTTGTGTTGTTATAAAAAGAATGTTTTGTGTAACTAAATAAATAAAAATAATTATGAAAATAAGACTTTCCTGTTTGAAAGTGTGGTATTATACCAAAAATCGAGTTGCTAATCAAGATGTGCAGAGTGTGAGTGACAATACTAAAACTGGAAAAACAAGTGATAAAACAAAAACAAACCATATGTGTTACTTTGTGATTAGGCAAGAATACATTTTGAAGTATCCATGACTACTTGTGAAAATAGCTGTGTGGGTAATCGTGTAAAATTACATTAATAATGGAAATTAAATAAGAAAAAGAAAAAAAGGGGGAGGGTGTATGTCTATTGTGCATAGGTAGTGCAATTCAAGGTGTACCTATTAGTATATCTTTGACAATAAAAATAAATACCAGTTTGGTGGAAATAAGCAATATTTTAGAATGAGTACACTGTAACATCAGTGATATTGTTGCCACTGATCATTATCATGAAATTGTGGAGTATTAATGCTGATACATATATTTATGTGTATACACAAGTATGTTTGAGATAATATTTATATTTTGTTAAACAAGTAGTCCATGAATGATATTGATCCTCCATAGTGTATAGTGTATACTTGATCTGGATAGATAGGGGAATGCTGCATAACTGTTCTCTTCATTTAGGCCCCTTGGAGACATTATGGATACCATAATGAGTATTAGCCTTGTTTCAACAGTTCATTGTCCACGTCACCCCTTCTTATGCCCATGTCGATTTTCATCATACCATAGACTTGAAGACCTAGGGATTTGCCATGATGATACCTGTGAAAATGCCGGGCAACAGGGGTGAGAGTTTCTGATACCCATGCCCCTCCTCCGTCACACACACTGATTGGATGTTCATACTGACTAGGGTATAAAAAGCACGTCAGATCCTGAGTCGGGTTGGCCCTGAGGATGCTGATTTGCGAAGCACGTGCCAGCTAGCGGTGCGCGGGCAGCATTCCCACAGACTGCTTTGTTATTTTCCCATACTGTATTTTGCATATGTACAAACCTATTGAGGGACCCCGCAGCCCTTATCAGGGCAGCAGGAATCACACTGTGCAGCGTACAATCCCGCCTGAGGGCTCAGTACAGTGCAAACAGCCACGGCACCGGTAACTGACATCTGTTTTCTAGGTGATGTACATCTTACCATAAATATCCAAGCAAAGTCTAGTGTGTCTTCTGCCCGCCACCTTATTTTAAACACTTTTTGTGTCATTTTTTCACATATTTTAGTTTTTTATTTCGCAATTTTATGATACTTAATAAAAGTTACATTTTAATAGTGATTGGTGCACCTACATAAGGGACATACTTTCTCTCCTGACCTTTCTGTATTCATTCATGCCCATCAGTAGCACACCTCCTAGTTACAAGTACTATACACTATAAAATATACGGGGGTCGATTTTTCTATATAATAGTCCTGTGCGACTGGCTCCCCTTCTTTTTTGCGTATCCCGAGTAACCTGACCAATCGGCAGACCTGACTTGAAAAATCTGTGAGGAGGGCAAGTGCTGAACTCCAGTTTGTGCCCCTGGGAAATTACATTCCGTACCCAGGAATCCGGGCAAGAAAGACGCCAGACGTGACTGAAGAACAGCAACCGCACCCTCACCTTTTGTTCCCCCAGGGACTGAGGTATGGTGTCAGGCTGAAGATTTGGAGGAGGCAGAGACAGTACTCTGCTTCTGGGAGCTGGCCGTGGTGGTCTACGCTGTTTTCCCCTACCGCCCCTGGTGGCATTGGAGGCGCCCCTGGGCTTACTCTGAAACCTGCCCCCACGAAAGGACTGCAAGGGGGATTTAGAAATCCAAGCGTCCGATTCCCCTCCAAACACCCACTCCCCCATAAAGGGAAGTGCCTTTACGCTCTTTTTGGATTCAGCATCAGCCATCCACATACACAGCTCTCTGCGCGCTGAGACTGCCATAGTGGAGGTCATGGCGTTAATGACACAGACCACCTTAAAGTTACCACAAAAGACACACGTGGTATCTGGAGCAAAGGGGAAGGTGGACAACTAGGGAATCTGGAATTTTTTATACCGGTATGCCCAAGCTTTTCTGAAAAAGTCATCCAAATCCTTAGAATCAGGAAAGGTGACACTAGCCCTTTTCTGTGTAAAGAAAAAGGATTGAGGTGCCTCAGATTCCTCAGCAGGTATATGGAACACATCTCTGATGGCCACAATAAGAGGTTTGAGGCCCTGAGTTGGAGCCTTCTTCCTACTCCTCCTCCTCCTCTGAGTCAGAGCCAACCTTTAAAAGTCTGCGCTTTTGTGGTGCATTAACACCTGAGGAAGAAGCAACCTGTCTGCAGACTTTCCAGACACCTGTAACTGTTGAGTCGGGATGCAGTTCAAATCCCGGAGGTCGGAATCCCGGCGTTCAAAATTTCGAAACTTTCTCCCTCCGTGGGTGTCCACAACACTCATAGAGGGAATATAAATTAGTGTGCCGAGCGTAGCGAGGCTCCAGGCCCGCTGCGTGGCGAGCACACCGAGCCGGCAAGGGGGGGATTTCGTCAGTCTGGATTTTGAACACCGGGATTCCGTCCGCCGGGATTTCATATCAATCCCGTTGAGTCTGGTGCTGTGTGGCAGCTATTTGCTGAGACATTTGCTGCATCATAGCCTTCATTGAACACTGTGGTTCAGGAAGTTCCCCCCCAGAGGCCTCACTGTGCTGAGATAGCTGGCTGCACTGATCACACATGAGAATGTCAGAGGGGGAAGAGGAAAACCTTGTGTAACATACAGTGCACTTTCTCCCCACAATGAAAGAAACAGTCACACTTGTACACAGATATAAACATAGTGAAAACACAGGGGGATAAAAGCAAGTCTGCCCCAGCCGTGTAAGGGACCTAGAGGAAAGAAAACCAGCAATATTTATACTGACAATATACATATAACATGTAAAACCATGCCCGAAGGTCATTGTGTACTAAAAGGCTGCCAGTGTACTCAATGGGGGTTATGGGATCCCTCCAGAAGGGGTCCGATTGTCCCCCTCCGCATTCTACACAAATCAACTGGGGTATCCCTTTAGCGGGGTCCCCGGCTTCTGCTCACCACTCAGACATGTTAGGGATGTGCGGCAGGCTGCTGGCCTGTGCGCCGTGGTGTAATGCCATGCGGTAGACTAACCCATTCCAGAACGTGTTCCGGCAGCGGGGATCAGAGCATCACCTGTAGATGTCGAAATCCGTCTCCCACCAAGATCCCGTGCCGCAGGCATGCTGCATGTCCAAGCAGCATGCCCAAATAAATGAAAGTTTAAAATAATGAAGAAAATTCTGAGCTGCAGGAGGAGGCATAGAGGGGTTTGAAGTGGTATGTGCACATGCTCCTTTGGACCCCATCTATACCTTATAGTACTAAGTGAATCGCCAGTATCCCTTATGGATGATAAAGAAAATAATATGCTATGTTTTTAGACTGGCTCATGATCACTAATAAATGCCACATCCTGAGCACTGGATATGAATATCTGTATTAAAAGTGGCAGACGCATGCAGTCATTCCTAGAGTATATTAGGGTATATGTTAGAAATGAAGGAAATAGACATTATATTTATTGGCTTTCTTTCAGAAAATCACACCAAAATTTAATTTTTTTTTTATTTTAACACCTATACAGAAAACCATATAGCCATAGTAGCAAAATATTTTAGAAGTCTCCTGCTCAATTGTCAAACACAATGACCCTATGTAACCACTTAGTACACACGTATTTCATAAAATGCACTGCGGCAATTTCTCATTAAGTTCATAGAAGTGTCTGAATTTTGTTGCAAATGTCATTCAAGAGCATAGAGTGCAGTGTGTAACAGTATACATATACACAGCTGTTCATTCAGACACTTGTATAAATTTGTATCTGTAAAGGTAAGTTGGTGGTTCTACTAGTGTTCCAACGGCTTCTGCTACTTTACGATTTGCATATACACTGGACTGATGGAAACCTCCCGACAGTCAGAAGCCTGGGCCGTTTTCGTTTCTTCCGACCGTAACCCGACATTTGAAATGCAGCTTCGGAAAGTCTGTGGATTCGACAATCTGCTGCCATTTCCGGCAAATTAGACCACAAGTCGGATCTGACACCCTTCAATGCGGTCGTTAATGGCAGCATTGAATAGGTGAGTGCCGATATTTCTCATATATTGAAATATCGGCACATACTGAATACCCACCTTAAGGCCCCCATACACTATGCGATTTGGGCACGATTTCACCTGATTCGGATGAATCGGGCCGTGAAATCGGCCCAAATCGCACTTGCAGACACCCCCTCCGATCCGATGCGCGGTCCCGTGCGCATCGGATCGGGTCGAGAGGTCAGACGGGCTGCACATAAGATTTGCTAAATCTTATGTGCAGCCCAGCCCCGGAGCCGTGCGGGGGATGACAGCGGGCGGGGGATGCCGGCTATAAAGAGCCGAGCAGGGGGAGGCTGCATAGGGAGCCGGGCAGGAGGCACTTGAAGCTGTTGTGGTGGGGTGACAGCGGGAGCAGGGCGCTGGGCAGGGAGGATGAAGCTGGCTGCTGGGCAGCGGCGCGAGTCGGAAGGAACAGATAACTTGAAAAAAAAAAAGTCCATACAGATGACTAGCAAGCCATTGATTGGCTGAGACCTCTCACAGCCAATCGCTGATTGGCTGAGAGAGGTCTCAGCCAATCAAAGGCTTGCTAGTCATCTGTATGGGCTTTTCTTTTTTTTCCCCCAAGTTATCTGTTCCTCCCGGGCCGGCTCCCGCAGTGTGCGTCATCCTCCCTGCCCGGCGCCCTGCTCCCACTGTCACCCCACCACAACAGCCTCCTCCTGCCCGGCTCGCTATGCAGCCTCCCCCTGCTCGGCTATCTATTATCTGATGTCCCCCGCATGGCTCCCTCCTCCTGCAGCTCCCCAGGGACTGCATATGATAAATCCATGCGATTTATCATATGCAAACCTTGGCATATCAAGTGCCTAATTGTGTGTCCCCCTCCCGGGGAGCTGCAGGGTGAAATCAGGTCCGACTTGTCCCTAGGACAAGTCGGACTAATGTATGGGGGCCTTTAGACTGAAGGGAGAAAGATATGTTTCTACAGTCAGGAGTACATATGGATGATCGGTTCACAGGATACCAGCAATTGGGATTTCAGCATCAGTATCCTTATCGATATCAGGATTCCGGCGCCTGTCTTGTGGCCGCAAGTCGGGATGACAGCATCGGTACTCTGACTGTTAGTATAATGTCCACCAGGATGTCAACCATACCCCATGTGAAGGATATGAAGCGATCATAGTAAAGCATTCATTGTGATACTAGATAGCTGGTAAATAATCACACCCTATGGAATGCCCTTCCACGCCCAATAAGACTCTCCACTAGCCTCCAAACTTTCAAGCGTTCCCTGAAAACTCACCTTTTCAGACAAGCCTATCCTATTTAAGTTCCACAAGCATACACTTAAGTATTATATAGCTTTTCTTCTGGACTTGCAACTTGGTGGGACTGCTATGCTATTACTGGTGCCTGTCCTTGCGTTTCCCTCCTATGTCCCTATAGATTGTAAACTTGCAGCAGGGCCCTCCTACCTCCGGGTCTGTCTGTTGTAACCCAGTTTGTTTTATCTCTGTCTACAATTGTAAAGCGCAACAGAATCTGCTGCGCTATATAAGAAACTATAAATAAATATGCAATCATTGCTCGTCTTCATTAACTGTGAAGAACAGTCATTGCTCACATTTGAACGTACACATATAAGTATGGACAGGCTGGACAAAAGGGGAGGTTGGACTTAATCCCAATCCGCATTCCCACATTACCAGCATGAAAAGGAGAACTGCATTCTTTACCAATTAATGGTTTCCATCTGTAATAGCCATTTGACATCCATAAATCACAAGGCCTTCTACTTGCCTTTTCCTATGGCACATGGAATTAAGCAGTACAAACTTAATACAATACTGGACTTGCAACTTGGTGGGACTGCTATGCTATTACTGGTGCCTGTCCTTGCGTTTCCCTCCTATGTCCCTATAGATTGTAAACTTGCAGCAGGGCCCTCCTACCTCCGGGTCTGTCTGTTGTAACCCAGTTTGTTTTATCTCTGTCTACAATTGTAAAGCGCAACAGAATCTGCTGCGCTATATAAGAAACTATAAATAAATATGCAATCATTGCTCGTCTTCATTAACTGTGAAGAACAGTCATTGCTCACATTTGAACGTACACATATAAGTATGGACAGGCTGGACAAAAGGGGAGGTTGGACTTAATCCCAATCCGCATTCCCACATTACCAGCATGAAAAGGAGAACTGCATTCTTTACCAATTAATGGTTTCCATCTGTAATAGCCATTTGACATCCATAAATCACAAGGCCTTCTACTTGCCTTTTCCTATGGCACATGGAATTAAGCAGTACAAAATTAATACAATACTGCTTCACACAGTCAGTCAAATGTGTAGCTGCTATAGAGGAGCAGAACCTGTAGAGCAGGCATTCCCAACCACGGTCCTCAAGGCACACCAACTGTGCAGGTTTTGTAGATATCCAGGCTTGAGCACAGGTGACTTAATTAGTATCTGAGGGATTCTGATTAAACTATCTGTGCTGAAGCCTGGATATCACTAAAACCTGCACTGTTGGTGTGCCTTGAGGACCGTGGTTGGGAATGCCTGCTGTAGAGAGTTACTCTTCAGCACTGAGCTCTGGTTTAAGAACAGAAATAGACAAGATTGAGCAACAGTTTTTGGAAACCTTTTCCCTTAAAAGGTGGAAGCTGCAGGACAGGAACATCGCAAATTGGAGGTGCAAGCATCAGCCAATATGTAATGCATCTACATGATAATCAGCAGCTAGCTTTGGCAATTCACAGAGATTTAGAAGGTTAAAAGTGCACATTTCCTTCAAACATATACATTATATGTTCACATATTTACACTGTCAGTATATAAATACATCTAAAGGCCCATACGTACCAGGCGACTTTAAGGCTGATATCAGCTCTGTCTTTTGAGCTGCTTTCAGTTACACGCTGCCGCATCATCACTGGCCCCGTTGAGCAATTTTCAGTCCACCCCATTATCGTGGTCCATACACACTGGGCAAAATTGGGCAATGTGTATGGACCAGAAGAGAGGTTTGTAGTCTGATTTACTATCATTATGTTTAATAGGCAGTTACCACAATAAACAGCGATCTTAGTTGACTGCAGTGTGAAAGTGATCTAAACAATTTAATTAACTTACATCTCGTTCTGAAACCAGTTGCTCAGACAGCTCTCTTTTACGTGACAGTTCATTCTCCAGCTTTTCCATTTCTTGTCTCAGCTGGGTTGTCTCTTTCTCCAGTACGGTGGTTATCTTTAACAATTCCTCTTTTTCTTTCATTACTTTTTCTATTTTTATCTGAAAAATACAAACCCTGGCTGATCAAAAACAAGCAAAACCAACCGGTATGTCGAACACATGCCAACTCTTAAGATGTTTGCAACCCACACAATGGTGGCAGATGTTCTGACTTGTGAACTAATACCCATTACGAAGCAACCCTATCAATTTACTAGAAGCCGGTCAAAGGTACAAGATGCCACTTGCTGTCTTTTATCTAACACAGCCTATAAAATTCCAGAAGCAGATTGGCTGCTAAAGTCAACTTCTCCATTTTAGGTCTAATATTTGATCCATCTCCCCCTTATTGACAGGAACGCTTTAAAGCCCAATAATGCTTTGATGGTGCAGTCTCATATACTATGTAGTAATATAGATATGTATATTTATAGTAATCTTTATAGGAATTTATATATTACTATAAATAAAATCTAAATATTCTATTTGAAGCTATAGAGTTGGAATACATGGGGGAAATAGGGGCAGGTGCCTATTCAATGTTGTCTTTCCCCACAGCATTGAACAGGCATCTCGGCAAAATGAGCCCAACTTTAAAAGCAGTCGGGCTCGTTTTGCCGAGAACGGAAGTGGAATATCGAGCTCACATCCGGATCTCGACGATCCATGGCCATTTCTCATGGCCATGCCCTCTTTTAGGCACTCGGCAGACGGGACATTGAATCCCGCCTGCCGATTATGGGACAGTGTCACAGCTGTCAGGACATCCCGACAACATAAAAAAACGTAGTCAAACTGCAAATTATGATGGGTCTGGGTTCATGCGAAGTAAAGCATTTTTTAATGGCCAGTAAATGTAAAGTCAATATAAATATGTAGATACACACAAAAATTATCCATGTAATAATGAGAAGCCTGCCAGCTAAAACAAACACATATGCAGACACTGCTGAGGAGATTCTTTCATTAGTGCCTACTTGGTAGAAGCGGAGGGTAATGCAATCATTTTTTCCCACTGTAAGTTTCCTATTCGAGGCGTATTGCATCATGGTAATGTCCCATAACATTTTATCTCAGCAGAATAACAATTTTTGGGGAAACTATAGATGACAATAGAACCAAAAACACAGGGTGAGAAGGATGCTGGATTGCAGGCTAAGGAAAATCGGTAGAATTTCCCCCACATACATTTAGGTGCCGATTCTAATGTTGAACATGCCCCCTGCTGGCAATCTACAGTTTATTGAAACTGTTCAATTGTTGCTCCAGTCAGATGACCATTAGCATTTTACATAGCTGATAGCTCCGGGTTTAGCCCATCTAATATTGCCACATGGAGATCTAAAAGTCTGGGTTTGGCCGATCTAAACGCCTGGTGGCTGTGTTGCCCCAGAGAAAAGGCAGCTCAAATCAAAGCACATTACTGCAGAAGGCCAGCAGGGGGAGCGCATAACATCTGAATCGGCCCCTTAGTATTACAGAACTGCCAGCCAATGAATAGAACATTAGTAGAATGCAAAAAAGGTGTTCGTAAAAGTTTAATAAAAATATATAAAGAATAGGGTATTTGGATGCCGGATCACGATCAAACTCATGGTCCAGTTGTCATGCCTTGACTCTGCCCTCTGTTTAAAGGTGGCCATACACACGCAAATTTATCTTCAGATCTGGCTGGTTGGAACAAAAACCTGGTTATGGATGACAGCAAATGACAGTTGACCATTTGCTTGGAAATGCTGGAAAACTGACAAACTGTCACTCATCCATAACCATGTTTTTGTTCCAACCAGCCAGATCTGAAGATAAATCTTACTAGTGTATGGGCACCTTTACATTTAAAATCTGGTCTCTTGCTGTCCTGTCACCTCCAGTATACTACTAGAATAACCAAATCTCTTCTCTAATTTAATCTCCATTAGTGCAACTGCACACAGGCACCCACATATCATATATAGATATAGCACACAAACAAATGTATACTCCTACAGGAAACTTATCCTTTATGGCAAATTTGAGGGTTCATTCAATGAATACTTCAGACAAAAGAGTTTCTATTTAGTGCCATAAATGGCAATTAGTGAAATGTAATAAAACTGAAAGCCATACCATTAAGGCCTTCGCTTTCAGATTTACAGCCTTTGCTTAGCCCTCTGGTGCTAGGATACCATTACAGACACATGCCGTGCAGCGATAGGAGGGAGCTATAGAGTCCCATTCGCTGGGATTTGTTTATCCTGCTCCCAAACATCCCTTTTCAGATGTTAAAAGCCCAGTTACATTACCGCAGAATTACTTACTCACAGACTGTTATTATGTTGTCTGTTACAAAATGCTGTACCCAAGGTTACAAAGTTATTACTTTCCTATCCAGAAAGGTAATGCCAAAACTACTAGGTACACAAAATATGTAACTGTGCAATAAATGATTGGCAGAACACAAGGCTGTACACAATGACATTAAATGAAGTCTTAATCTTGAAAATTGCCTCATTTTAATAAGTACAATAATTGGTACTTATGTAGTATCTGGGCGTCCGATTTTGTGATTGTATGCCTTACCTTAAGGCATACAATAAGATGTGATGCGATGCGATTCTGCATAGGATTCAATGTTAAGAAGGTCCTGTTCATTTCCCCACTATCCAAGTGGGCATAGAGTTGATTTTATATAGCGTGGCGAGCGCAGCGAGCTACCGTGCCCGAAGCGTGGCGAGCGAAGCGAGCCCCGCGAGGGGACGCATATTTCTTAAAAAGTATTCTGTGTCCCCTCGCGGGGCTCGGTGGCTCGCTGCGCTCGCCACAGGTTTATATCCAACTCCATGCCCATTTGGATAGTGGGGAAAGGAAAAGGACCCCTTTTTCCCATTGAATTCTATGTTAAAATGGACTCAGACCATTTTAACATTGAATCCTATGGAAAAATCTTGACCATCGCATCGCATACGATTTGGTCGCATGCGATGCGATGCGATTTCTAAATCGGACGCCCAGATACTACATAAGTACCCAATAATTAACATGATGGATAAATGCAGCTGCAAAGTACATGTTATAAGACATCAGTGTGAGTGGGTCACTGTCCTGCCTTTCTCCATAATTTATGGGCAAACGCATTACAGTCCAAACATCTGTAGGTATGTCATATACATTACTGCTGGTCTGATGATACATTGGCAAATCTCTTTTATTATTTTTAATATTTGATTAATTCTTGCTCATGTTCATAGGAATGTTTTCCTTCATTGCAAGGGACAGAATACATTTATCTACAGAGATTAAGTTTCCTCCAATATAAAATAGTGCTGTATTGGTCAGAACAAAAAACATCCTTCTTAAAGATGCGGGTGAGTAAATGCAACTTAAGATGGCCATACATCTACAGATTAATTGTCAGATCTGGCTGGATGGAACAAAATCCTGGTAATATCTGAATGACAGTTTTTGGCAGTTTTCCAGCATTTTGAAGCAAAAGGTCAGCTGTCATTTGGTCTCAACCATTACCAGGTTTTTGTTCCAACTAGCCAGATCTGACAATAAATCTGTAGATCATGCATCAGAGACTGTAGTAAGCCAATCATAGGAAGGAACCTTAGCTGACAGGCATCAATTAAAACGGTAATAACCAGTGGTGGCTCCAGAGGATGGGCTGCAGCACTGTTCAAAATTCAAATAGGGGAGCCATACCAACTGTTACCAACTGTCATTCCAAACTGGCTCACTGGTAAAGGGTGTTTCTCTCTTAATTGAAATTCAAGAGGGACAGAATGTTCTGTACCTGGATTTCCCTCTTAAATTTACGATTGTCCTCACTTGTTATAAACAGGTTCATTGATAAGAAAGGTGTTTCACCACAGGTGATAATTCTACATTAAGGGGGATATTCAATCGCCGTCGAGCATCTCCCGTGGGGGAGATGCTCAACGGGCCCTATTCAATGCTGTCTTCCCCGACAGCATTGAACAGGGTTTCCTGGCAGAACGAGCCCGACATCTCTAGCGGTCGCGCTCGTTCTGCCGAGAACAGCCGGGAAGTGACGAGCTGCCGGCGGCAGCTCGTCACTTCCCGGCCGCAACTCGCAGCCACGCCCCTTCTCGTCCCGCTGCAGGCGGGACATTGAATCCCGCCTGCATGTTCTCGGTCGAGCTGACCGAGAACGGGACTGGGTCACGGCAGGCGAGCAAGCTCGTCTGCCGTGACCCGAAGATTGAATACCCCCCTAAGAGGGAAATCCAGGAATAGAGCATTCTGACTCTCATGGAGAGGGTCATGTTGGGAGGTATGGAACGGTGCTGCAGCCCCACCTCTGAAGCCGCCACTGGTAATAACCCCAAGCATGCCAAACTGAGCTGGCATCATCTCAAAATCACCCAGTGTGTTTGGGCCTTTAATGTTTTCTTTGTGTGCAGAATAATGTGCATTACAGAAGATATTCTAGGGATGCGTCCTCATACATCTAGCCACAATATGCCATACAGCTCCTGGTGAAGCTGGGAGGCCTTGATCCCAGGGAAATGCATTGAGCTGAACCATTATTCAGAATATTTACACTGAAGTTCAATTCTTTGCCTAGGGACACTTTGGACATTGCTTTCTCCTAAAGTACCCTTCTACAATTTATTCAGAGGCTTCCATGATGGCAACAGACTTACTTAGTCTTACTTACATCCAGGTTTACCCAACACCCATATTCATGAATCGGTTGGAAAACCATCATGCACTCCAACACCATATCAGGACTCTGCGGATTACCTGGTAAAACTTCGTTGCTGCTTAATGGTATTGGAGACGTCTTAGTCTAGTCAAACATCAATATATAGTATTTCCAGAGGTATTTTGTTCGTACTTTATTTTATATCCATATGTACACATTTATATGCAATTTTATTTATTATGGAATTTCATTTAGATTGAGTTTATATTGTGTAATTAAAAGTGTTTTTATTTAGAAGAAACTGTTCCATCTTTCCCCCTTTTTAATTCCTTAGTTTGCTTTAAACAGCCTGCGCTGGTACACGTTCTTATTTTTTTAGTCACACACAGAGGCCTGGTGGGACCTGGGCATCTAGGACTGTTTGGTGCAACTTCAGCAATGATGTATAAGAACACATGTATATTCTTATGGAACATTATCACATCCTATATAATAAAACCCTATGGCTGCTCCTCACCTATATGGGGGACCTGAAGTGTTTTGTGCACCTATGACCACTACAATACACCAGATGGAGCATTTGAAGTGTTGCACAGTTCGGGCATACAGCCACGGGTGCGGACATTATAATTACGTTGTTCTGTGATTTTGATAGACCGATAACTAGATTAAAACTAAACAGTAGCAAAGCATATTAATTGGTGATATACCTCAAGAAGTCCGGCCTTGGTTGTCACCACCAACATGTCTGAATGACCTTCGTCTTCCATGGTTAACAGCTCATCTACTGGAGACGTTGTCCGGAACTGGAAAGGGGTGCTCGCCCCGCGTATTTCTCCCTTATGTGTCACATAACAGAACTGGTAAAATTCACCATCATCGTTAGGAAGATAGTATCCTAAAGTACAAAAAAGAAAAAAATATATATTACATTTTCTTCTCAGCTGTAATTGAAATCATTTCAAATCATTGCCTTTAGAGAGGGATTTATTTAATTATAATGATGTGGTAACTAGTTTTATGAGGCCCCGCACCTGTATTCCACATGTACGAAGTGCCACCAAAGAAAGAAAATCCACCAAATATGTAAGAATAGTGGTAACCTGTTACTACACTTCGGATTTGCACTGGCAGTGTATTTATTGTACTTGGTCTCTTACTCATCTATTTCTTCAATATTTGTAACCCTGAGTGGCACCTTCAGTTATTTATTATATTCTGATCTAGGGGATAGCATATATATCCTGTTTTCTTATAAATCACTTACCATTTTTTCACTACCTATTTTTCATTAAATCTTCCTTGATGTCATGTTTATATTATATATAATTTGTAATCTTCAAAAGTTTAATGAATAGCACAGAAAGCTAGGAACTGCAGGGCTTACTACAGAGATATTCCTTCCAACAAAGCAGTGGTTCCCAAACTTTTTCAACCCCTTCCCGCCGCAGCCTGTTTTTGCCTTCCTGACAGAGCCCTTTTTTTCAAATCTGACATGTATCACTTAAGTGGGGATAACTTTTTTTTGCTTTTACTTATCCCAGTGATTTTGAGATTGTTTTATCGTGACACATTGTACTTCAAGTTAGTGGTAAATTTGGGTCGATACAGTCTGTGTTTTTTTGTGAAAAATACCAAAATGTCGTAAAAAATTGAAAATTTAGCAATTTTCAAAATGTTAAATTTTGTGCTTGTGAGACAAATAATCATACCACTCAAAATAGTTAATAACTAACATAGACCATATGTATACTTTATGTTTCCATCATTATTTCAACCTCCTTTTAATTTTTTTGGACACTAGGAGGCTTAAAATATGAATAGCAAATTCTCAAATTGTCAAGAAAATTTCAAACACTGATTTTTTTAGGGACCAGTTCAGTTCTGATGTGACTGAGGGACTTGTATGTGAGACACCCCCATAAATGATGCCATTTCAAAAACTGCACCCCTCACAGTATTCAAAACAGCATTTTGGAAGTTTGTTAACCCTTTAGGTGTTTCACAGGAATTAAAACAAAGTGTAGGTGAAATTTCAAAATTTCATTTTTTTTTGCAGATTTTCAATTTTAATACATTTTTCTAAGGAACACAGTAGATTTTACTAGAGAAATGTGACTAAAAATTGATTCCCCCAATTCTTTTGTTTTCATAAATATCCTATATGTGGCCCTAGTGTGCACGTTGACCAAACCACAGGCTTCATAATAGAAGGAGCACCTACTTGATTTTGGAGCCTCCTTTTTATGAGATTATTTTTTAGGCACCATGTAGGTTTCTAGGCACCATAAGATGCTAAAAGTTAGGAACCCCCCCACAAGTGACCCCATTTTGCAAACTACACCCCTCAGGGAATTCATCTAGGGGTATAGTGTACATTTCAAACCCCCAGGGGTTTCACCAATTGTGGTACAACTGGGCTGTGAAAATGAAAAATTACATTTTTTACACAAAAATGCAGTTCTGGCTCAAAATTTTCATTTTCACAAGGAATGAAGGAGACAATGCACCCCAAAATCTGTGTCCCAATTTCTCCCGAGTACGGCAATGCCTCACATGTGACCAAAAAATACCATTTGGGTGCATGGCAGGACTCATAAGGGAAGGAGTGATATTTGGATTTTGCAGCACAGATTCTGGTGGAATGTTGGTGGGTGCTATGTCGCATTAGCAAGACCCCCAAAGCACCAATACAGTGGAACCCCCCCACAAGTGACCCCATTTTGCAAACTACACCCCTCAGGGAATTCATCTAGGGGTATAGTGTACATTTCAAACCCCCAGGGGTTTCACCAATTTTGATACAACTGGGCTGTGCAAATGAAAAATTACATTTTTTTACACAAAAATGCAGTTCTGGCTCAAATTTTTTCATTTTCATAAGGTATGAAGGAGAAAAAGCACCCCAAAATCTGTACCCCAATTTCTCCCGAGTATGGCAATGCCTCATATGTGACCAAAAAATACCAGTTGGGTGCATGGCAGGACTCAGAAGGGAAGGAGTGATTTTTGGATTTTGCAGCTCAGATTCTGGTGGAATGAATGGTGGGTGCTATGTGGCATTAGCAAGACCCCCGAAGCACGGTGAAATGATGAACCTAATAATCCATAGATGTGTGGTATATTTTAAAACACTCCTTTATACATAGGCCGGGTTTGTCGGGGCAAGTTTCACAGTGGAAAATAGTATCCTTTCTTATTCCCTTTTTATAGCAAACTTTGCACCTTTTTTGTGTCCTGCCCTTTTTTGCAGTGGAGGGGATTTCGTTAGGAAAATGCTGCCCTGGTACAATACGGGGGCCAGTACTAGAAGTACTGGGGCCCTCTGCCTGCTGGTTCCCAAATATTAGGCCCTTTATGACTTCCTCTTGAAAGTGCATAAATGTCCCCCTCTGGCTGGTAGAACGGAATAGCACGTAAGCGTTATACAGTGCCATCTGGATGATATACACGGCCAGCTTCTTGTACCAGATTTTTGTTTTCCGCAGGGCACTGTACGGCTTCAGTACCTGATCTGAAAGATCCACTCCGCCCATGTACTTATTGTAATCTAGGATACAATTAGGTTTTGAGGTGTGGGTACTGGTACCTCGTACAGGGACGGAGGTGGTACTGTCTCCATGAATTGTTGTCAGTATAAGGACATCCCTCTTGTCCTTATATTTGACCAACAACATATTTTCGGTGGATTGTGCCCTGCTTTCACCCCTTCTCAGTACTTGGGCAATGTGCGTTTTTGGGAGGCCTCTTTGGTTCTTGCGCACAGTACCGCAAGCTGCTGTACCTCTTGAACCAAGGGCCTTAAACAGGGGGATGCTAGTGTAAAAGTTATCCACATAGAGGTGATAACCTTTATCCAGGAAGGGGTGCACTAAATCCCAGACAATTTTTCCACTAACACCTACGAGGGAGGGGGGGCATTCTGGCGGTTCAATTCTTGAATCCTTCCCTTCATATACCCTAAACCTGTGGGTGTACCCTGAGGTGCTTTCACACAGTTTATACATTTTTATGCCATACCTTGCCCTCTTACTGGGAAGGTACTGGCGGAATTTAACCCTTCCTTTAAAATGTATAAGGGAATCGTCGATACAAATAAATTTTTCAGGGATGTACATCTCTGCAAATTTGGCACTGAAATGATCAATGACCGGCCTGACTTTGAATAGCCGGTCAAAGGTGGGATCATCTCTGGGTGGGCACTGTGCATTATCGGTGTAATGTAAAAATTTAAGGATTGTCTCAAAACGAGTCCGAGTCATGGCCATACGGTAAAGTGGGGTGCTGTACAGAACATCTGTACTCCAATATTACCTAATTTCTGGCTTTTTTACTATGCCCATATGTAACACCAGACCCCAAAACGTCATCATCTCTACTGCATCTACAGGGGTCCACCTAGCAAATGATGACGTGGGGTTTTGAGCAATAAACTGCTGGGCATATAAATTACTTTGGTCCACCATTAAATTTATAAAATCATCAGAGAAAAATAATTTGAAAAAGTCAATTTCTCTGAGACCTGTTGAATCAAATTGGATTCCTGGGATGGCCAAAAACTCAGGAACCTGGGGCTCAAAATTGTCTGGTGGTGGGGTCCATACGGGATCAATCATTTGGGGGGGGGGTCTCAGCTGCTCTACGGGGGCATCTTTGAGGGGGTCCCTCATCACTAGAGGAGGAAGATGAGGTTAAGACGAATCCTTCAAATTCCCCGCTTGCATCACTGGCTGTGTCAGAGTCAGAGGCAAGCATCGCATATGCCTCCTCCGCTGAATACATTCTTCTGGATGACTGGGATGACATTTGGGATGACATTTTTATTTTTGTGTTTCTGTAAGTGTAATGTTTCTACACGTGTATAGTGTAGGGGGGGTACAAACTTTATTTCAACACGGGGGGTATGTAGTGTGTAGTGTGTAGTGTGTATGTAGTGCAGAAAAAAAAATACTTTATACAGGAATTTGATCCCAATAAAAAAAAAAAAAAAAATTAGATCAACCCTGTGGCAAAAATGCTGATCTGTGATGTACGTCATTTAGCAACTTCAAGGCAGCTTTTGGTACAACCTTGAAGGGGTAAAAAAAAAAAAAAAAAAAGGCCCTGCGCCAAAAATTGAGCACAGATGTTGGTCAGTAACGTCCGTCACTGAACAGCGCTCAAAGGCAACAGGAATTTGATCCAAAAAAAAAAAAAAAAAAAATAGATCAACCCTGTGCCGAAAATGCTGATCAGTGATGTACGTCACTGATCAGCGCTCAGCGGCCACAGGACACCCACAAAAGCAACGTGGGTGTAAAAAAAAAACCCCACTGCACTCTCCAAAAAAAAAAAAACCTGCAGATCAGTGATGCAGTGATGCAACACTGATTAGCAGTGAGGGGCAGCAGGCACACAACTGTGGGTGCAACCTGACAGGGTATATATATATATAAAAAAAAAAAACCCTGCACCCCCAAAAAGTTGCTGATCAGCACAGATATACTGATCAGCACAAAAGGGGGGGCAGCAGACACAAAATATAGCACTCTCTATCACTATCTGTCACTATCTGTCACTATCTGTCACTATCTGTCACTCTATGACACTGCAGCAGCAGCACACAGGAAGTCACAAGATCCAGGAAGCATCCAGCTGCTGGCAGCACGCTACCAGCGGTGATCAGGTAAGTATCAGGCAAGGATCAGGTCAGTATATCACGACAGATTGGCACGGTGACCGCTCTGCACGCAATTCCAGACCGGAATGGCGTCTGCAGCGCAGTCACCGTTAGTTTAAATCACGCGCCATGGCTGTGATTGGTCCGACGGACCAATCACAGCCTTGGGGGCAGGTGGGGTGAGGTGTGGTCATCACCGGTGACCACCGGTGACCCCCTCACGCCCCCTCACACCCGGCTGTAATTGATCCCTGTGTTACCGAGCGTCTGATTCGCCGGTAACACAGGAAAACGCTGCGATTGGCTGTTCACATTGAACAGCCAATCGCAGCGATCACCGACGGGGGGGAGGCATCGCCGCCCCCCCTGGGCATGCTGGGACATGTCTGCTGTCAGGGACAGCAGACATGTTTAAACTGTCACCGCGTCTATAGACGCGGTGACAGTTTAAAGTCATGACGTATATATACGTCATGTGTCGGGAAGTACATCCCGGCCATGACGTATATATACGTCAAATGTCGGGAAGGGGTTAAAACATGGCACCCTAGAGCATCAGAATTTTTTTCACGGCACCCCTAGTACAAAAGTTTCTTATTCTGAAAATTGATTTATATGTTATACATGGGTTTATTTATGGGTGAGGGACAGGATTAGCTTCTGTTTGTCCACATATCTTATTATTGGTAGAGCAATGTTTTTGCCTTTTACAATGACCATAAATAATTTCAATTGCCTCTAGACCACTAATCCAAGGCACTCCTGCAAGTGTCCCGAGGCACCCCAAGGAGCCTAGGCACACAGTTTGGGAGCTACTGCAACAAAGGATTCATTACTTGACAGGACCCAACACAACACAATTGTGGCATCTGCATATCAAATTATTTCACGTAAAGGGGTAATATTTGAGCTAGACTTTGTCACAAAAACAAATACCTGGAGACTTGAGACTTTTTCTTAATTTATTTTTTGAGATTTCGTGAAGAGGTGATGTTGCCCATAGCACCCAATCAGATTCTGTCTAGGATGTAATAATATAAGACAGAATCTGATTGGTTGCTATGGGCAACATCACCTCTTAATCTCTAGAAGCTTTAGTAAATTTACCCCCAAATCTGCAAAAAAAATAATAATAATTATTATCCACAAATTTAGTTAGTTTTGTGACAAATGATAGGTTTAATTTTTTAAACTTTTGATTGGCTGCATTCTCATGGTGGCGTTTACCTGCTCGCTATGCTGCGAATTTACACAGCGTAGTGAACAGGTCTGAAACGGTCCCATAATTTGCTGGCATAGGGCGGTATTCAATCCTGGGTCACGACTGTTGGGCCGGCCTGACAGCCGGGGATTCAATTTCTCACCTGCTGATTGCCTAAAAGGCGGCATGGACGTAAGATACGGCCATGGATCGTCGCGATACAGCCGGGAGCTCCATAATTCACGGCCGTTCTCGGCAGAATGGGCCCGATTGCTTCTAAAGTCAGGTCCGTTCTGCCGAGATGTCTGTTCAATGCTGTCGGGAAAGACAGTATTGAAGAGGCACCAACCGCTTTTTACCCACTCGGAAATAGCGGCTGGGGCTTAAATACCCCCCATATGCTTTAAATTGTGTATGCTAAAATTTATGTTGTAATTTAAGAGAATTAAAAAACAAAAAAAAATGACAGTACCTAAACAGAATGATTACGAGTTGCACTTGGTCAAAATTCAGGTTTTTGCCGCCCACCCTTAACCAGTCTAAGACACCCCCCATACAAACAAGAGAGTTCCCCTTGGGCTGGCTATTCTAGCTCTGCTTCTAAGTGACATACTGTAGTGCATTTGAAATTCTATGGCTGGAAACACTCTGAGCTTTAAGCAGCCACTGCAAGGAATATATAAAATAAGTTTAGGTAAATTAACTAAGTTTTAGTAAGACCATCCGGAAAGACGGCTGTGTGGAGAGGTCCTATATAACCAGGATTTCAAGTGCTGCCACACAATGGAGGAATTCGATGGATCAGTGGAACATGAAATGGCATTACTACTGCAGGAACCAGGTACTCTGGGTTGTATTAACACTAATATTTATTCTGGAATGTGGCGAGCCTCTTTAAACACTTTCTTTCTGCATACTTTGGGACATTTTCACATCAGAAGCATTCTGCACAATCCCTAGGAACAGGGCACTTTAGCAGCAGCTATTTAAACATAAAAACTGCAGTTTTTCTATCAACAGTATATCAGGTTTGGGTATGCAAACGTTTAGCCTGGTGGATTTCCGAACACACCACAGTCACAGGATCTCTACAAAGAATCCCATCTTTGCCCATGTGCTTGGCAGTCTGACGGTCACGGATCGGCAAGTTCAAATCAGAACAACGTATTATATGCAGCTGGATTCTCAGGTCAGTGAAAATGCTATAGAATGGACTCTGGCATGTACAACATTCATATATTAGCCACAATTCCATACCTCAGTACACTTTATGCTTAACCCTTTGATTGCCAACATTGCTGTGATAGAGCCTCAAAATATCTGCTAATAATTCCAGTGCCGCTCACAGCGACTGTTCTTTTAGTATAAATAAATACAAATACAGCCAAGTCAATTAATTGGAGTTTAGTTAAATATTGCACCCAAAAGTTAAATATTGCACCCCCCCCCCCCCCCCAAAACCGTTAAGAAGAGCCGTTATGCACAGCGTGAACGGCTCTCCTTTTCGGCTCCCCAGGCACCCCGCGCCCGCCCTTTATTTTGTTACATACAACTACGAAACAGATCGAGAATATGCATTTACGTCACAGAAGATTTTATTGAATGCACTCATTAATTAACTAATTATTGCCTGCAATTTACCAAATATTAAAAACACTTCTACTAATATAGAAATCAATTAACAAAATTGCAACAACATAGAACCCTTCTGTCAATTCATCATCTCTGCTCTTCCCATGAGCTGCATCTCTCCTTTGCACGCATAACCTACATACATTCCATTATAGTGCAGGTTTTGGGCTGCACCTACTCCGTGGAACACGCTCCCTTATGCTACAAGACTTAGCTGCTCTACTCCATAACTACCACTGCACACCTGTCACTGAAATATTCTCTTCCTACACTCAAACTCCTCAGAACCCAAACCAACATTTCTGCGTGACCCACTAATCACTGTAATCTGGTTATAGTATTATGCAGTATGTGGCACCTACACTCATATTTCCATGTCCTACAGATGATCTAATTTGCAAGTAGTCCCCCTATCAGACGACTGTCATAAAACCTAGCATTTTTTAAATAAAAGGGCTAGAGTCTAAAGGCCCATACACACTAGGCGACTGAGCTGAAAGCAGCTCAGTTTACTCGTCTGAGTTCCTTTAGCTGGAAAGCCGCCCAGTGTGTACGGGGCAGTGATGAGCGCTGAAGCACTCTCCCACGTCATCTCTGGCCCGCCCTCTCATCTGCTGATATTACCAGCAGATGAACGGCGGAGTGGAGGGCTTTCCTTAGAGTCCTGCTATGGAAAGTATTCCACCCCCAGGAAAATCGCCAAAACAGGTATAATCCCAGCAATTTTCTCCATCATCGGTCATCATACATGCTGGGCAAAAACACCCAGTGTGTATGGAACTTAATGATGCTACATAAATGTTCTGAAAAAGGAGTCTAAAGCAAGTCAGACTCCTGCCTTACATTTTTCAAACACAGTCTGGGACATGGCAGGTACGAGCTGATTGGCTGACTGTTTATCCCTCTCCATTTTATCACTTTTAGGCTTAGTGCCCTTTGTGACAACTTGCACCATGTGATCAAATACACTTTGTAGACTGTGGCACAGTGCACACTAGATCTAGGGAAAGCTACTGTTTTAAAGCACTTGGCAGCTTTTATGAATTAGCTTGTTCAGGTCTCACATGGACATTTTACATAGAACTTCATAAAATGCTGCATTTTGTATTTGTAAGGGAAAAGGACGGAATGCTCAGAGGGTCTGTCCAACCTCATTTTATGGCCTAGCTTCTAGTTTACACAGGTGGAAGCATCCAGTGGTTGTTGGAAAGCACATCGGGACTTTGCTGGTGCACTCACGCAGGTGAATTATCCGGGGAGACCAAGTAAACCTGGCCAAGTGTACAAAAGTGATGGCAAACAGACATGAAAAGTACATAAATAGTTTAATGAGGGGGAAATAAAACTTTAAAATGATAATATAAGTATTTCTCTTTTGGAATACGACAATTTTTTTTAAATATATTTTACAATATGGATCCAATATTCAAAAGGAACCAGAGTCAGGTAAAAGTCTGTCTTACCTTGGAAGGTCAGTACACAGTCACAAGTTGAATCTGCAGCATAATTTTCAGGCATAGGAGACCATAGAAACGTATAGTAGTCTCGTGCAGTGCTCCATCCAACCTATATAGAAGTGTTAGAAAACACATATGAGGAAAGACTAAGCTTAGAGCAAAAAAAAAATTATATATATATATATATATATATATATATATATATATATATATATATATATATATATATATATATCACACCTGATTGACCCAATTTGCCTCTGTATACTTTAGAACTTACACAAATTACCCAAACTATAACGATGAAAAAAGTCATATTGCCTTTTTAAATAGATTTCTTATTTTATATTTAAACTTGCAAACGAGTAACTCTAGAGCCCGGGATATAATCCTATTGAACATTTCTGGAGAGATCTGAAAATGGCTGTGCGGTGATGCTTCCCATCCAACATGATGAATATATATATATTCCTCACACACACACACACACACACACAGACTTGCAAAAATCTCCCAAAAACTTTTTTCACATTGTCATTATCGGGTATTGTATGTAGAATTTTGATAATTTTGAGGAGAAAAATGAATTTATTTCATTTTGGAATAAAGCTGTAATATAATAAAATGTGGGAAAAGTGAAGTGCTGTGAATACTTTCCAGATGCACTGTACATATGAAAATTATAAAGTTAATCTCTCACTATGGTGCTTATTAAGACCTAATTACTGTGCTGCTGATTTACAGAGCTCTGCAATCAGGACCAGCCAGAGCCCACCCTGTGCAAGCCTGCGAAATGATGTGCACAGCTTGCCAATGGTTTGTGAAAATTACGCCAATCGTCGATTAGCAGCTAATCCATATGCGTCTTCCATCAAATGATTTTTTTCACTGCACTGTGCAGTCTGGCCACACATCAGACCAACTTTCCTCCAACCATCCAACTAGTTGGTTGGTTCGACTGATAATCTGGTACTGTATGGTGGCAAATGCCAATAAGCAATTTGCTCAAAAACTCAGAATGGACAAAAACATTCATTGAAATTGTTTAAATCAAACAGGTTAAACTACAGTACCGTGTCTGAGTGACAGTTGTCCATTTTCTGATTTGGGAAACAAATGACTTCATTACAAATGACATTTGCTCCTATCCAGTACCAGGTTTTTATTCCAGATGTTTGGAGAAAAGTTGGTCTGATGTGTCGGCAGCAGCAATAAAGACAGGCTAATCAGGGCCGAACCACAAATCACACAACTTTCCTTCAAACTCCTGGACGCACCTGCGGTTTTCCCAGAAAACCGGCCGGTTACCACCCCCAAAGCCTTATTTCCATCGAAAACTGGGTACTTGTTTCCTAGCACGGTGCCCCCCGATTTGATCGAAGTGCATCTTATGCAATCGCATCGCATGCAATATAGCGGCATGCAATGCGATTTTTAATTGTACAAGCACCCTAATGGGTGCTTACAATGTTAAATGCACCCCCATTGTCAACGCCACCCCGAAGCGTGGCGAGCACAGCTTGCCCGCGAGGGGCTGCGGTACACGTCCTCCAATCTTTTCATACCCCTACTATCCACGTGGAGTTGATATTAGATAGTGAGGGGACACTGATTACTTTACATGTATTCCGCGTCCGCTCGCCACGCTCCGGGCTTGTATTCCGCTGCGCTCGCCACACTATCTAAAATCAACTCCACGCCGACGTGGATAGTGGATAGTTGGGGTATGAAAAGGTCGGAGGACACGTACCGCCGCCGCTCGCCACGCTTCGGGGTTGGCGTTGATAGTGGGGGTGTCGTTGACAATGGGTGTGCATTTAACATTGTAAGCACCCATCAGGGTGCTTGTACAATTAAAAATCGCATTGCATGTCATTTGCTGGCATGTGATGCTATGTGTTATTTAATTGTAGAAGCATTCCTGTTAATTTAATGGGAGTATCGCATCGCATGCATCACATACCACTAAACACGGTATGCGATGGGCGCCGTGCTAGGAAACAAGTACCGAAAACTGTAAGTGTGGAATAGCGTGAAGAGGATTTTAAGCAGTTTGGTTTTCTGAGGATTGATTTTTGGATCTAGCTATTTTGAAAAGCAACACATGGTACAGATCTATGAAGCAGTGATAAGGGAGGAGAAGGGAGCTAGAGGATAAGTGACCCATGGCAACCAATCAGCACTGAAGTAATATCTATACTTTGCATAATATAAAATTATACAGAGAGCTGATTGGTTGACACTTCTCCCTTATCACTGCTTCATACATCTACCCTAGTATATTCATGCCCAGTTACCAAAGGTTTGTTTTCTCCTCAACTATTGGTACACCTACAGACAGTATTTTAGGCCAACATTGTTATATTGTATTGTATAGAGGTAACAACAAATAAACAAACCTCAGCTGGTAACCAAACTGACTAATTAAAACTTAACTAAAATAGTCAAGGGCTTAATTTTTGCCATGCCCAAAGGGCCAGCAGTCTACAAACATCATAAAGTGTACCGCTTATAAACTTTTCCCATTACATAAAGGAAAATGTAACACACAAAACATGTTGTTAGAAATGTGATAAATGCTTGGAGGTTAATAGAGAGTGTGGCTCCTTTAGGCTTTTCATGTATGTTATACAAATAAAAACACAAATAATAGCATTATTCATGCCATTATAGTAACATAGCAAAGTTACTTATGGAATTAATCATGGATAAATCATCTACACGTCATTTACTGTTCCCGTCGCTGCTTTACACGGGGCAGGAATATCACAAGGCCCTGTCACATCTGATAAGTTTCTTAAAGTGCATCCAAGAGTCAGTTAACACAAAATTAACGCCAGCAGTATGACTAAATAGGAGGGTTGACATTTCTAGACCTATATAAACCAAGTAGATGAATACCAAAAGACTTTCAACACGTTTTACAATCTTCCGTCAAACTAAATAAGCTGTGTGCTTAGGCTGTGGAGTACGGTATACCAGCAGTGAAAAGGAACCTTCCAACTAGTCCTGATGCCAGCTGGCAAGAACAGATTACACTTGCTTACAAGTATCAGATCACATTAGGAGTAAAGCCTCTTATTTATTTTTTAAAATCAGATTTATTGTTAACAGCACATAAACATTTAATCTAATAGCAAGTATATTCATTAGGAATGTATAGTTGTGTACATGTTGGGGGGTACAAATAACACAGATGGCCTGTCGCGAAGGTGCTCTGGTAGATAATCATTGGGAACCGCTGATCTAGAGTGTGTATCTCACACTGGGCCTGTTCAGACCTGTTACAAGGCTGCAATTTTTGCAGCTGGACAAAACCATGCTGCATTGCAGGTGAGGCAGGTGTAACATGAAGATAGAGTTAGATTTGGTTGGGGTGTGTGAAATCTAAATTGCATTATAAGAATAAATATTTACCTTGCACCAGAACAAAGTAACTTCCCAAATCTAACTCTCCCTGCACATGTTACATCTGCCTCACCTGCACTGCAACATGGTTTTGTCCATCTGCAAAAATTGCAGCCCTGCTAACATGTCTGAACCAGGCCCACAGTCCCACCTCTCCTTTATGAGCACAATAATGTAACACTAGAAGATCCATACTGCACTGACACTGTATGGTTTTCAGGAAATTAGTGAAAAATAAAATACCATTTATTCTATCACTAACACATCAGTTCATGAAAGCCTTTCCATGCAAACATACAGAGTTCCTGTACTCTCAACGTACACTATACTAGGCCACTCAACTGTAAATGATGTCACACGTATCTTCTGTCTTCTATTATAATAAATGGAATACACAAGGAGAATGATCAAGTGATAATCCATGACAGGAAGAGAGAATCACGTTTCTCGTGTTGGAATGTCATGGTAAAAAGGAAGGAGCAAGAACCAGACAAAATAGGAAACAAATGTGTAACAGTTTAAAAAAGGGTATTTACATAGCAGACTTAAGGCAGTACAATACTGCCAAGTAATGGAAAACAAAAATATTAAATGTGTGCCGATATCTCCAGCAGTCAGAAATATCGGCACACATCTATTCAATAAGGCTAATTCGGACCGGATTGAGGCCTGTCAGATTTGAGACCATTGAAATAGCTGCAGCAAATTACCGTGAATAATAGATTTCCCAGGGGCAATTCAATTAGCAGATACCCGGTAATTATGCTTAGCGTGCCATAGGCGTCATAAGCAGCATTCAAAGCAATGACAATACATGGGGCAAGGAACTTATCCCGGATCCCATGCACAATAATAGCTCAATTTTATTGTTTGAAAAATGACGCCTCTAATTGGAAACCCTTCTAGGTTGCTGTAGGGAAATCCCACTATAGTACGCAGTACTGCAACGCCCTCGGACTCTAGGTTCCTTCTATTCATCTCATGATTACTGCTTGAAGCATGTACAACGACTACTCTACATTGGAGCATGGGGTGCCGGATGACTGGACGATGGTCGGGATACTGGCATCGAAATACAAACTGTTCAACTACCCGACAGTCGGGTCCCCGGTCAACAGGGGCTACCTAATGATGGAGAATAGAAGGCGAGCCCAGCGAGCCACCATGCCAAGGGGCCTTTTTTGCTCCCGAACTCCAGCAGCCGGGATTCCAATGTCGGGATACTGACCGCCGGGATCCCAACAGTCAGCCAGTCATATCACACCCGTGAACATAATATGTAAACAGGGAAAATAGGTTTATGATGATTTGTGATACTATAATCACAAGTTATAGTAGTTGTGGACACAGAATGGTTTTTCATATACATATTGTTCTATTGTGATTCTTTAATTCTAAACATGGGCAAAAGCTCTGGATGCATGTCAGGAGATATTCAATTGTTGAGCATTTGCCCTGCAGTGTAAATTCTTGTGCAGCACAGGGAAACCCCATAGAGAACACATAAAATGAGTCGTCTATGAAGGTGCCTTTTAACTAGTTCTTTTCCTTGCAGCTCCGGTGGAGCTTTACATCCCATCCACATGCATTCTAAACACGAAGTGCAGAAATGTGGCATTTATACGGTTATGGTAGCAAGCAATGAAAAAGCGAGCTGGCCAACGAAACTGCTTGGAACGCATCTATTTACTTTTTGCTTTGCTTTCAATCCTCAAGTAGTTTTTTGGTCATCATGGAAGAAACACTACAGAGCATAACAGGATCTACATACCTGGGTTTGATTTGTTCCAGGCCTGCAGAATTTCAATTAATGTAAAGAAAAGAAATAAAAAAGGCAGAGCCGTGTAGTACTAATTACAAGTTATTTCCAACCATGCAACTCATTTGCCTTACAGTACACGCTAACAGTAGCCTTTCTTCCTGTAATTTAGTGTTCCCCTTGGGCCATCTCCCAGCTAACTGAGCACATACCAGCTTTCTTTGGCAGGCGCTGCTAAATGGCTCCACCGATACCAGTGAAGGAAGGATCATAATACTCCAAGTTCCTGGCCTAGCATGGTAACCCCTGTATAGAAATCCACTAGATACAGCTCATCTGTACACTTCATTTTTTTTATATGGTAAATACAATAGCAAAATGATACAAATTGAGTAGCCCTTACCCGGACATCTGTTATCCAAGTTATTCTGAAAACCACAGTTTCCGGAATGTCCTTTTTATTTTTTGCTAAAAGCACTACTGGGGACATCTGTAACTGAAACTAAATATGTGTAGTGTTCATTCTAGCACCCGCTATCTTTGAAAACACATGCAGTTTCTGTTCCCTGTCTGGGGTGTCACGGTCTGCTGTGGTGTTTCTAGCACAGGTCTGGTTTGCTTATCAGTGTGATTATTCAGACCACACTGTGCTAGAAGCACTACAGCAGACAGTGACACCCCAGGCAGGGAAGAGGAACTGCATGGGTTTTCAAAGATAGCGGGTGCTAGAATGAACACTATATGTGCAAGAATGCTTAGCATCCAAATTCAGTGCCTTGTCATGTTTTGAAATGTACAACTAAAAATACATTTTTGTGTATTTGATTATATACAAAATAAACGCATTTTGTATTCACACATGTGCATTGGCATGCACAGCACATTACATTATGGTGTGCACCGCCATAAGCAAAATAAGAAAATAAATAAAATAAAAAAAAAATATACCGAGGGAACATAAATGTTGGGTCTGGTTTACAATGAAATCTCTGGAGGCCCCATATTTGACACCCCCCACCCTTATAACATATACTGTATAACGGCAGTCAGATAGATACCTCCTTTCAGTATACCTGCAACCAGGGAGAACCCTCACACCCCCAGTACATAGCATCCGACACCCCCTGCACACACACACACACACACACACACACACACTCACACACTCACACACTCACACACTAGCCAGGATCCCGGGATCCAACACCCCCAAGCCACACAAACATACATGATCTTCCTCCCCTCCCCCGTTGAGAGGCCGGCCCCTCTACCCCTCTCACCTCCAGCAACCACCTGCCTGCCCCAAAGCACTCACACACAGTTGTAGCTGTGATCCCCCCTCACCATAGTACACAAAGTGGCGACCAGCAAGTAATGCAGTCCTGACCAGATGCCATGGAATTAGGTGTGGCAGTACTCATGATCACTGCAGCAGGTAATTGTGAAGAGGGTGTGTCTGTGCAATGAAGTAACATCTATAACTTGCATAATAGAAAATTACAGATGGAGCCGCTCTCTTCTAGCGGGGGTCTGGCGGCTGGAAGGGGACGCGTATGGATCAGGGCTCTGGACATAATTAACTACCATGCAGCAGCTACACACAACACCTAGAACTCAGTGGAATGAGCTTCCAAGCAAAGTAGCCTGGTACTGGCAGGAACCACTCGCCTACACTAACATACATTTGGCACTCACAAACAGTGGGTGTCTGGTAACACACTAATACCAGTATTAACCACTTAAGTGATATGCCCGGAAATTTTCCGGGCTCAGCTGAACTGCCGCAGCGGGCTGTCCCGGAAAATTTCCGGGCATACCACTATGTAGGTGCGCGCCAGTGGTGTCTCCATAGGAGCACCACTGGCGCACTACCTTAGGGTCCCCCCCCCCACCCCTCTCGTTGGCCCCCCCGGGTCCCCGCTGCTCCGGCGTACACGGCGATCGTACGCCGGAGCTTCCCCGCCGTCAGCCGCCAATCATCCTGTAGTGACGTAGGCGGCAGGCTCAGGGATGCTCGGGGGGACTCGGAAGAGTTCAGTCACTCGAGTCCTCCCGAGCCGCCGCGAAACATTCCCGAGCCTGCCGCCTGTCTGATGACTGACAGGCGGCTGGGGCAGCGGCGGCAGGGGAGTTCCGGCGTACTAACGCCGGAGCGAAGGTGAGGGAGGGGGGGCGGCGGCTTATGATCTGTGGTGGGTTTTGTTGGGGCAGGACAAACCTGCCCTGGTCCTGCCCCAGCAAAACACACCACTCAAGGGGTCAGTAAAGATAGGCTACTGATGGTAAGAGATGCTGATGGCTATCCCATGGGAACGCCCAGTGTTTTATGGGTGTCCCCATGAAAACGCAGGGTGTTCCCATGGGTACATAGGCCGGCCAATGCCTGCCGGCTGATGTCACAGGGCATCAGCTGCCTGCCTCGTCTTTGTCCAGGTGCACGCAAAGAAACTTCAGTTTTCACTGACTTCTATTTGCGAAGGCAGGAGAAATCCTTCCATGGTCGGCGACCATGGAATGATTTCTATGTAGTGTCAGTAAGTGCAAGCAGGGTCTGTGAGCAGCGCAGTGTGCGAGTATGTGCACATTAGATGACTTACAAACGTAGCAATGTAGTCAACAATTTCCCTTGAACTTCTAGACAAATAATATAGTGCATACACACTGTGCAATTGTGCATAAGATATAGTCAGTGGACACTCCTGGATTGCTTATGCGATTTTGGTAGCAATATCTGTGATAAGTAATGAACTCAAGGTACTCTCACCTAGCAGCACAAACAACTGCACACCTCCTGTTAGTTTAAAGCTGCAGATGTGACCGAACTACTGAATTCCCCCCAATGAACATTATTAATATAATTAAATACATATATATTTGCTTGGAATTTTCTTATAAAGTACTCTTCGGTTTCTCCCTTCTATCACATTAGATACAGATGGAAACACGTTCACCAGCTAGCAGTATGGCATGTCCAGCAAAGGAATTACCAGACATAGCATATTCAGAACAGGAGCATGCAGAAGTACCTTAAATATGCCGACCCAATCTTTCGGATGTGGATGGATATACTGGGTCAGAGTGTAGTGACATTCCAAAGGAGCACTTGGAAGATAACTCTTCGCCACGTTCTGAAATATCACATGGGCAAAGTTGGATGCCTGCACAGAGCTGTTTGGAGAAGGGAGGTCTTGCAAAGTTGACATTTTCACCTGCAATATTAAAACATTATAGGTTCACATTTTCCATAAAGAGCCCATGACAGTGAAGGCTAGGTTTTCTACAGAGAAACAATAATAAACACCTGCTGGAAGATTTGAGATTTCTGCTACTCTCAAGCACAATCTGACAATCTCGACACGGTATGGAGATTTGGTAAAACAAGTAAAAATGACAACATTTACTTATGTACGAAAAATAGAGCACGCTAAAGGTGCCCACACACTAGAATGATTTTTTGGCCGATTGTCCGATTTTCGATAAATCGGCTGATATATCGTACGATATTTACCGATAATCGGTCAAAAATCGGCCGATATCGGTCCGATGCGCGCTCCCGTGGATCTTTAGCTGAGTCTTCTGATCTTACGTGCTGCACAAAAGATCAGAAGATTTAACAAAAGATCCATAGGAACGCACACGGGATCTTAAGAAAAATCTTTGGTAAAGATGTGCGCTTGCCTGAAATCTTTGGTCCAGGGCGGACCAAAGATTTGAAGGCTAATTTATGCACACATCTTAAGATCGCAGATCTTTCTAGTGTGTGGGCACCTTAAAGATCTTATATATACATTTTTGCACAACCACTACGAGTGTATCTATACTGGTTCCTATGCCAATATGTATAAGTTATGAGAAATACAGAAAGGGGTATGGATCATTGGATAGACAAGCATTAGGTCGACATGACTGAAGGTCCACATGCAGGAAGGTTGACATGCAGGGCTATTTTTGTGCAGGCTCCAGCAGGAACTGAGGCCCTTATTCTAGTTCACTCTTTCTGACAAAATATTTCTTAGATGGACAAAACCATGTGCACTGCAGGTGAGGCAGGTGTAAAACCCCACCCAAATCTAATTATCTCTGCACAAGTAACACCTGCCTCACCTGCAGTGCACATGGTTTTGTCCATCTAAGAAATATTTTGTCAGAAAGAGTGAACTAGAATAAGGGCCTCAGTTCCTGCTGGAGCCTGCTGAAAAATAGCCCTGTTGACATGGGTTAGCTTGACAAGGTCATTAGGTTGTCAGAAGGTCATGGGGAAGGTTGGCAGTCAAAAGGTCGACATGGGTTTTTTCACTTTTTTGTCCCGAATGTCGACATGGACACTGAAATGTAGCACCGCGCCATGCTTTTACCTAATGACCCTGACGACCTTTCTGCATGTCGACCTATTTCATGTCTATCCAATGATCCATACCCCTTTCTGTATTCCTCATAACTTACACATATTGGCATAGGGACCAGTATAGATACACTCGTAGTGGTGCAAAAATGTATATAAACGGTTTCTCTACTTGCCGGAGTAAGGAGGGGGAGGGAGTGAGAGTGTGAGTGAGAGAGATTTTATAAATCCAATCCTAAATGAAGCAGGAATAAACTATGGATATTCCTCACATATTTTAATTTAAGAAAAACATACACATATAAGAAGAACAAACACTGTTTTTGAGCGCTGATTGGTAATTATAGTGCACTGCAGCTGCTCTACCTAAACCCCTTCAATATGGAAGAGCAAACGAAAGAAAAATTTGAGCAGCGCTTGTGCAAAATAATATAAAAATATTTATTAAAATACAGTGTTTATACTGTTGTGGCCAGCAACAAAGACAAGACTCACACACATGAAACATACAATTCCCCTGTATTATACTAAATTAGGAGGGTTAGATGCATGCATGCTATCCTTGTGACAAGTTAGTATTGCAGATTTTTGTATCCAACTTGATGTTAAAAAAAGTCACAGTCCCCCACTCATGTGCACATATTAGTGGTTTTTAGTTTGTTAGTAAATACTTGCAGATGGGGGTTCGGCTGCCAGTCCCCAATGATGTTCCCCGACCGCTGGTACTTTATCCAAATTGCTGCGGTCCTGTCAAGGAAGAAACACTGGTACCGGTCTTTGTGCTGCCAGAACGTTCCCCGTATCCCTTTACGCGTTTCTTCGCCTATTCATCGGCTTCCTCAGGAGATGGATGCAAGTATTTACTAACCAACTAAAAACCACTAATATGTGCACATGAGTGGGGGGACTGTGACTTTTATTAACATCAAGTTGGATACAAAAATCTGCAATACTAACTTGTCACAAGGACAGCATGCATGCATCTAACCCTCCTAATTTAGTATAATACAGGGGAATTGTAAGTTTCATGTGTGTGAGTCTTGTCTTTGTTGCTGGCCACAACAGTATTAACACTGTATTTTAATAAATATTTTTATATTATTTTGCACAAGCGCTGCTCAAATTTTTCTTTCGTTAGCCCACATATGACTTCTTAGGGCCTGATTCAGACCAGTTCGCAGCCTAGCGAACAGGTAAGCGCCACCCGCAAAATATTTGGCTCCATCCGAACGGGTCTGAATCAGGTCCTTGGTACTTTAAAAAAAAAAGCCAGGTCATGTTCTAACAATTAGAGATACTTAATTTTTTTTTACTGTAATAGTAACATTCTCTATAACATGATTTTGAAACAACTAAGAAAAACTTCTATATACGTATTTTAACATGTAATGTCATAGGCTGATATTAGTCACACATTCTAAGATTAAAGTTGCTGCAGCAGGAATTATATGGATTTCATTAAACCTAGATAATCTCTTTTATGCAGGAAATACTCATGTTCCGGTCACTGTATTTCCTTGCCTATTGGCACATACAGTAGGGGGAAATTCAATTGTTTGCAGCACCTCTTGCTTGGCATCTAGACCAGTGGTTCCCAACCCTGGTCCTCAAGTACCCCCAACAGTGCACGTTTTCCAGATCACCAGCAGGTGCACAGATTATTCAGGCACATTTTAAGAGATGCTCAGGTGGAGCTAATTATGTCACTTGTGATTCTGTGTGGAGACCTGGAAAACGTGCACTGTTGGGGGTACTTGAGGACCAGGGTTGGGAACCACTGCTCTACACGAATGGGTGCCTGACTGAGCAATTTAATTGTTACTCCTTGCAGGTGCCCATGAGCAATGGTTTTACTGCAGCAGTGGTAAGGGTGCCCACACCACGGACTTCTCACACCTCAGGAGGAATGCCAGAAGAAATGTCTTCCATGGCTAATGGATGCCCAAACAGGGCAACATCATTAGTTTAGATGCCCAGTAGGGTAAACTGAATTACCCCCTATTGGTTAAGGATGCATTCGGGTAGACATCCTCAGAACATGGCTTTCCCCAAGTGAGTAACTATCAATTCACTGCCATTACAATTTTTTTTTAATACTCCTGAACAACAAATTAAATACACCGGGAAGGGTTGTCATACCCCCAGTTGAGAGATGGTCAACAGTAGCTAAAAGGTCATATTAATAACTGATGACTCATATGGCCATGATACTGCATGATAGGCTATTTTCAAGTGACATCTAGGTAATAACTAAAATAATATGCTCAATTGTTCAACCTTCCTTGCAGAAACATACAGTAGTGTTCACTTTAACAGCACCTGTCACCCACCTCCGTGCTGACATACAGTCCATAGTGTGATAGAAGCACCATAGCAGAGTGGGACAATCCAGGTAGGAACTGAACGGGTTGCGACAGGTGACAGGTGTTTTAGATTAAACAATAATACAGTGTTCACTTAAGCCTAATTCAGCATGTATCACTAATCAGAGAAAAAGCAAATTGAACAATTATCGATTCGAATGACTGAGCATGCACAGCATTTGTATGGTCAATTATCAACAAATTATCTGTATGCATAGCAGTTGCAGATTAGCTGCAGCCTGAATGACAGGAAGTCAGTGTTTAGTGGTGGAAACATGGCAATTTGTGTGTTTGTGTAAACACAGGCGTGCGCAGGTGTTTTTTAGGGGGGGGTCTCTGATGTCTTTCTATCTGGGCGACGGCTTTCTTCTCGTAGTCCACTGCAAATTCTCTGATTAGCGATCCATGCTAAATAAGGCCCTAACCACGGAACCACGTGGTTGAATATGTGAACATGAATAAACATAGGCTTACATTTATGAAAAGGAAGACAACATAGACCCAGATGGTCAGAGTGCCCTTAGATTTAACCTAAGACACATGGAAGGCGATTCAAATGTTTAAACAGCCGCGATAATTATTGGGTGCCCAGAGAGATTCAATTGTTCCAGACACCCCTTAATTGTAGTGTTACATCTAAATAGAGCTTTCTCCTGGTTAGCTCGGCCAAACCACTGCAAATTCTGCTTGCCACATCAGGAGGGGGTGGACAGGGCTCTTATGGCCTGCAGAGCAACAACTGAATTATTCCATCAGGTGCCGTCTATAAAATAATTGAATCCCCCCCATACAGCTAACTCATGGATAAAACAGTCACCAGTGTAAAGAAATGTTTTTAATCAGATATGACACTAAATCCACTGGTGTACCAATGCTGTTCACTTTCTTTATACATCAGTTAAGCAGAGTTGAAAGGAAGGCACCCGTACAGCCCCATACACATTACCCGATCCCCGCCGACACCGATACTGGCGGCGGTGGGGTCCCAACATCGTCAAGGGCATAAACACTTGCCGATGCTGGCAGGGAAGGGAGAGCGATAACGGTGGGGGCAACAGGGGGAACAGCATGGCTGTCGTTAACGAAGACCTCCCTCATCAGTACATGCAGGACGATGTAGGGGGGTCGTTAACAATGCATGGGAGCATGTGTTGTTAATGATATTCAGAAGATATAATAAATAATATCACTCAGAAATCCCCCAATGAGCGATGTAATTTACTATATCCTATAGTGCAGGGGTAGCCAACTCCAATCCTCGACAGCTACCAACAGTTCACGTTTTTCAGCTCACCTCACAGGTGCACTCATTACTGACTAACACATTTTAAAAGATGCACAGGTGGAGCAAAATACTCCACATGTGATTCTGTGAGGAGACATGGAAAACATTATATGTGGGTAGCTCTCGAGGACTGGAGTTGGCTACCACTGCTATAATGTGTATGTGGCTTTAGGCTACCGATATTGTCTATAAAATACTCGCTCTCTCAGTCTGTTGGTATCACTCTCTCAGGCAGTGATCCAGCTGTATAAATAGATAAGTTTGTTTTTTGCTTGTGTCATGCCAAATGACCTCATTATACTTCCCACAGGCAGCATGCATACTATCGGCTTTATTTAGAAAGTGGCGGCCTTGCTGCATCTTCCCAGCAAGCTGAAAAATGTAAAACGTGACTTACAGTGGGTGTAAAGCTCGGCTTGAGAGTGACATTTTACAGTATATCTTCACCTCCTTACCTGCTGGAAATGAATGGCTTACAAAAGCCACCACTTTCTAAATAAAGCCCTATATTTCATTGAGGGACCGTTTTTTTTTATTAGCTGTCATTTATTTTTGTGTAAAGACAGCCAGCTTTCCGCTCTCTCTCTCTCATAAAAAAAAAAAGAAAGAAAAAACAACGAACCAACTAAGGGGGTATTCAATTAAGTTCCCTTTTTTTTGGGCTAGCCCATTTTCGGTCAGTTTTTAGACATGTTTCACATATGCAGTTTCACTTTTTTAAGTCAAAATTGCATCAGTGAAATTGGACTAAAAAATTGGCAAAAAAAGCTGCCATTTCAACAAAAAACATGTGGATCGGTGAGTAATCGATGCACGTGTTTTTGAACCATTCCAGATTTTCCAACAGTTGAAAAATCTGCACTTTAATTGAATAGGTTGAATGTACAAGGGTGGGTCAATAAGTACCTGTGTTTGAAGACAGGTGGCATTACTGAGGAAAGTTGGTATTACGATCGTGTATTACCATCTTTCAAACAACGCCATACCAAATTTCAGATTGATTCATACTAGTGTTCCTTCTAGGAACGAAATGAGGCAGGGTGCTGGAGGGGCGGACCGGGCACGCCGCCGTCAGTACAGGGGGCGTGTCCGGGCCGCCGCCGTCACTACAGGGGGCGTGTCCGGGCCGCCGCCGTCACTACAGGGGGCGTGCCCGGGCCGCCGCCGTCACTACAGGGGGCGTGCCCGGGCCGCCGCCGTCACTACAGGGGGCGTGCCCGGGCCGCCGCCGTCACTACAGGGGGCGTGCCCGGGCCGCCGCCGTCACTACAGGGGGCGTGCCCGGGCCGCCGCCGTCACTACAGGGGGCGTGCCCGGGCCGCCGCCGTCACTACAGGGGGCGTGCCCGGGCCGCCGCCGTCACTACAGGGGGCGTGCCCGGGCCGCCGCCGTCACTACAGGGGGCGTGCCCGGGCCGCCGCCGTCACTACAGGGGGCGTGCCCGGGCCGCCGCCGTCACTACAGGGGGCGTGCCCGGGCCGCCGCCGTCACTACAGGGGGCGTGCCCGGGCCGCCGCCGTCACTACAGGGGGCGTGCCCGGGCCGCCGCCGTCACTACGGGGGCGTGCCCGGGCCGCCGCGTCACTACGGGGGGCGTGCCCGGGCCGCCGCGTCACTACGGGGGGCGTGCCCGGGCCGCCGCGTCACTACGGGGGGCGTGCCCGGGCCGCCGCGTCACTACGGGAGGCGTGCCCGGGCCGCCGCATCGCACATGGGGGCGTGCCCGGGCCGCCGCATCGCACATGGGGGCGTGCCCGGGCCGCCGCATCGCACATGGGGGCGTGCCCGGGCCGCCACATCGCTGAAGGGGGCTTGCCCGGCCATGACTACGTCACTCAGCTGCCGGGACGTAGCCATGGCCGGGCAAGCCCCCTTCAGCGATGCGACGGCCCAGGCACTCCGGCGGGACAGACTGCAGGCTGATTTAGCGGGGCGCTGCTAGAGGGGCAGGGCGCATTTTGCCCATTAAAAATTGGGCAGGGCGCAGCGCCCCGCTAAAACAGCCTAGCGGGAACACTACATACGTTAGTTTTTTTTTTCCACCACGACAATGCACCAGCTACATCATCCAGAATTCTTGCACCCAAATTGCATGAATTGCACTATGATTTGTTGCCGCATCCACCGTACTCGCCCAACTTGGCTCCCCGCGACTTCTTTCTTTTCCCCAACCTGAAACCGTGGCTTGTAGGAACAAAATTCATCTCAAAGGTCATCGTTAAGACAGAAGCCTACATGAGTTTGAGAAATCTTATTTTTTAGAATTTAAAGAAATGTCAGGGACGTTGGGAAAAGTGTCCTGCGGTAAAAAATTATTTTGAAAAAGAAAAAATTGTCTTCATTCTTAACACTTATTGATCCACCCTCGTAAATTCGAAAATTAAAATGGTGAAAAAGTGCCAATTTTTGGACTGCCAAAATTACAGCACAGAATTGCATACCCCCCTAAGTACACAAAAACCAAATACCGCAATTGTTTAAGATTTTGGAGGTATTCAATCCCGGGCCCGAAAGCCGTGACCTGGCCCATTTGCGGTTTGCTCACCTGTATATCTGCAGGCAGAATTTATTGTCCCACCTGCTGATCAGCGAAAAGGGTGTGCGTCTGAGTAAACAGCTGTGGATTGCGTCAATCCATGTCCGTTCTCGGCAAAACGGGCCCGATAGCTTTTAAAGTCGGGCTCGTTCTGTTGATCTGCCTCTTCAATGCTGTCGTGAAAGGCAGCATTCAATAAGCGCCCGCTGCTATTTCCCCCGTCGGAAATAGCGGCGGGGATTGAATATCCCCCTTAATATTTCACAGTATCAGAAAACTACTATGCACCTATATAATTTTTTATCATTAATAATACAGGTTATTTATCCCTTAGGCAAATTATTCCAAATTGCATTCTGGTCCAGCGCATTTTGGGATAAAGGATACTCAACCTGTAATATGCAATTACTGTGACACTCAAGCTCAACAGAGGTTAAAGATAATGTTTTACAACCTTTCACAACACATTAAGAATACATTTTAGTTTTGTTTCACATTTAACTGGCCTTCCAATTTATAAACAATCAATGAACATTCCCGCACTGGAAAGCCGAATGTAAATATATCGGGAAGGGTTACGTTTAGGCCGGTCAAAGTGGAGTGTTACATTTATGCACAGGGGGTGGGGACCTTACCGGGCAGCAGGATTGCATGTGTCCTTTTGCATACAATATATCCCATGCAATCCCAGCCAAGCCTTCCAGGCTCCAGTGTGATGCAATTTGGATACTTTTTATGTGATTGATCACTGCAATTGCTTATAAAGTGGCAAAATTACATGTATACGGCATCAGTTGCCAGAGACGTTCAGGGGAAATCAGGGCCAATTTGTGCCTTAGACTAGTGTATGGGTCCTTTAGGCATTGTGTGTTTGAGAGTGTGTGTGTGTGTGTGTGTGTGTGTGTGTGTGGGGGGGAGTTAGTGTTAGGCTGCGGAGAGTATACCATACTTCCCAGCATGATCAATTGGTAATGCAGGCGCCTGATTGGGGTGCTGTGCCAAGCAGCTCACTCAAGGGAGGGGCAGCTCCCTTTAAACTACAATAGAGAAGAAGGAAAATGGTGGAGCGCTAATGAGATCTCCATAAAGAGAAGAAGGACATTTAATGTTATTCTTCTCTTTATGGAAAAATATTTTTTTTTACTGTATCTTCCGTTAAAGAGATAAAACATAGACGATACTGATTAATATATATTTTAATTGTAATACCCAATTGATCACATTCTCATTAGCGCTCCACCATTTTCCTTCTTCCCAATACTATGAGAGATACACTGCCCTACTCCTGGTCTTCCCTCTTAATTTATAATTATGCCACCTGTTTTAAAACAGGTGAATTTATGATAAAATTATTTCACCACAGGTGATGGTAATCATAAATTAAGAGGGAAGTCCAGGAACAAAGCATCGTGGGTCATGTTGGGAGGTACGGTATACTTACCTACCCCTGTCGGTATTCCCTTCAGTGGTTTGCCGCGGACGGTATCCTGAAAGCCACTTGTTTCCTAGCATGGCACCACCGATTTTCATTGTATCCCTCGGGTCGGAAAAATCGCGTCGATCGCATCGTATGCCAACCAAATCGCATGCGATGCGATCGACCCGATTTTTACATTGGAATCAATGTAAAATGGTCCCTGAGACCAGATTTTACATTGATTTTAATGTAAAATGCCCCAAAACACCCCATTTTAATAGAAAACCCCCCTGATGTTTCAAATGCCCCCCAATTGTTAATGCCACCCCGGTATTGACGCCAACCCGAAGCGTGGCGAGCGCAGCGAGCCCGCGGGGGCGGCGGTATGCGTCCTCCGACCTTTTCATACCCCTACTATCCACGGCGGCGTGGAGTTGAGAATAGAAAGTGTGGCGAGCGCAGCGAGCCCCACGAGGCGACGCGGATACCTGTGAAGCCCGCGAGGGGACGCATATACCTGTGCAGGTATCCGCGTCCGCTCGCCTCGCTGCGCTCGCCACACTTTATATTCTCAACTCCACATCGACGTGGATAGTAGGGGTATGAAAAGGTCGGAGGATGCTTACCGCCGCCCCCCGAAATGGTTGCATAAGAAGATGTAAGTGGATAAAGCAGCATACCATGTATGGAGAACCACTATAACCCTGTGACACTTGTGTCACACTTCCCACTCACAGCATGGTACAATACAGGATAATAAAAAAAAAAAGGGTGGTGCGAGGTATCAGCCCCCATCACAGGCCTGGCACAGGTAACTGGCTGCCACTTATGTCACATTACAAGGCACACTCAGAGGTCAAACACAGCACATAGAGCCTAATGGCGGGGGCGGGGTATAAAAGTGACGCATGGAAGAACACGCCCACTTACAGTCCTAACTGCGCCAGAGCGGCCTGCGCCGTACTACGGTGTGTAGTGAGACCTACGTGTGTCCTAGGCAGCACCGACACCCAGCAGGCCGCAGACGCCAATGGGACTGCTGCCCGCCCCGGGGACTCTGCGCCACTCAGTCATTCCACACGCACACAGCCCACAACTCACCTAGATTCCCGCGGGAGGCACGGCGTTTCTGGCGCTGCGGATGGCCGGGCGAGCAGATGTGCGGGTTGAAGAATAACAGAGGATCGGTCACACGCCCGGTGCTTCCGCGTCCCAGCCACAGCGACTGTTTTTCTGTGTTGCAGTCGTCACTTCCGGTCCACGCGAAATCAGCTGATAGCGGAGGAATGAGGGGAGGGTGGGGAGCAGAGTGCTGCTGACATGATCACTCACACGCCGGTCCTGGCTGTGTGTGTCATACAATGATACTGACTGGGCTGCGCGTAATCGTATCTGGATGACTCACAGACAGTACCTTGGTACTGTCAACACGTTGTACTTGGTACTGTCAACTTTGTCAACAATAGGTCAACATTGTCTAAACTTTGGATGACACAAGCGAAATGTCCACATGGGTTTTTCCAAATGTTTTAGGACTTTTATATGCTTTACCATCCACTCGGACTCTGGTTGTGAATGGTAAAGTGTCCCGAGGCATGGCAAGTGAAGTGCTACACTAATTGGAGGCAGGGAGGCCAGAATGTCTGGGACTGTGTTCAGCTCGAAACCGCCCAGTGTCAGGGCGAATTTAGGGGTCAGGCCGCCCCTAGGCACAACATTTTTGCCCCCCCATTTTAACATATTTGTATTAAAATGAAACAATAGAAACACAATAGATAAACTGCATAATAAATAATTATAATACGGGCCTATGTACCTCTCCCTGATAAATATATATATATCCTTCCCTCGCTCGCCCCATGCAGCTCTCCCTCTCTCTCTGACAGCCATATACCTATCCATCCCTCCCTCAATCCTTCTGTCTGACAGCCATATATCTCTCCATCTCTGACCTGATGTGCCTATCCCTCTCTCTTTCTCTCTGACAGCCCTACTCATCTATTTCCCTTACTATGTGACCCTATGTACCCTTACTTATAAATACAGCACCTATCACTAGACTGTACCTTACTTCCTGCAGAGGGACTGCCTGGGCTGTATACAGGAACAGGCAGCAGTGCAGAGCTATTGTATAGGACAGAAGAGTTTGGCAGCACAGGATGATGGAAGAGGTGCTGTGCAGGTGCTCCGTGCCCAGTGCTTGTCACTCGTTTTCATGAGGGGGGGGGAGTTGTGCGGAGCGGCAATAGATGCTCAGTGTCCAGTACCCGGTATTTACATGTCGGGCTCCTCCAGTGGTGACTTGGGCGGCAGGCGCATGTTTGCACTTTGCAGGCACTGGCCGGGTGCTCTGTTTTCAGCTATAATATATACAGTGTGCTGGGCTCCAACGCTCCCCTGTGGGGGAAGGAGGATGGTGGGGCAGTGGGTGCTCACTGCTCAGTTCCCAGTGTCAGCGGCGGGGAGTGGCCAGCAGCAGGAGAGGAGGCAGCTCCTGTGATGCGCACCTCACAAGCCCCAGTGTTTGCTTGGTGCACCTGTAACACTGCCGTGGACATGGCACGCCGCACTGCTTCTCACACCTGCCGCCAGAGTCCAAATCAGCAGCACGTCGGACAGTACCGCCAGCTGGAAGCGGGGATGCCTGGTGGGTGCGCTTTCAGAGAGTGGGAGGGGGCCGGGCAGACTGGTAAGTCACTGTTCTTTTATGTGGCTGACATAAGCAGGAGGCAGGGTGAGACCGATGCTAGATCGAAAGTTGCGGAGCTTTCTCACAAGTCACGTGGGACGTGTCCCTGATTGACAAGGCAGCAGGAGGCATCTGGCAGCTGCCGCCCCTAATAGGTGCCGCCCCTAGGCCCGTGCCTCATGGGCCTAGTGACAAATCCGGCCCTGCCCAGTGTGTATGGCCTGACGATGAGTGCTGATGCGTGATCCAACGTCATTGCCGGGGCACGGCTTTCCAAAGTGTCCTGCAATGGAAAGCCGGTCACCCCCAGGAAAAATTGATTGGACGGCAGGGGCAAACACAGGAATCTCGTGGGGGGTTTCCGCACACACATTCATCAAAAACCACATTATCTTTGTAATGAATGTTGCCAAATAATATGTGTGTGTGTGTTAGAAATATGGTATGTCAGCGCTCAAGATAAGTGTACCAAAGGGGCTGCCAAGTTTGAATAGTCCAAATGCAAAGGATATAATGGTACTGGTAGTATTTAAACCTGCGCTCACCTTTTAACTGAAATCAAATGTCTAACAATCTGGATTGTACAGTGTGTATGCCCAAAAATAAAAATTGAATGGAAAATGTGTAATGACAATACAGACATTTTATTAAATGCTGAGTGGGAAATGTCCTCTTAAGAGGAGAGTTCTCGTAAGTCTCAGTGTGACATACAGGTAGGATACCACCACGTCGCTGACTTGTGGAAAAGGGGTGTGAGGAGGAGAGGCGTAGCTATGGTGGAGCCGGCGGAGCTTGTGCTCTGGGCGCCGGCACCTGGTAGTGGTGCACACAGGGTTTCAGAGTACCGGGCAATTCATCTTGTGGCTGTCTGTAGCCCTGACAGCCCCATCCCGCCCTTCCTTACACCTGAGCGCAGTGAGTCAATGTTATACTAGACACTGAACTAGCGCTGGCTTTCATCGCATCTTACCCACAGTGGAAGTCATCCAAGTTCAGCTCGGCTACTGCCTGTGTGGCTGTCAGCGCTTCTGCGTCAGGTGGCTTCCTTTATCAAACCACCTGATGCGGAGCATTGACAGGCAGTATCCGGGCTGAGCTTAGTTGACTTCCCTGTTGGTGAGCTGCGATGAAAGCCAGCGCTAGCTCAGTGTCTAGTATAACACTGGCTGTGGCTGCACTCAGACATGGGGCGGTATTCAATGTGGATTTTGGCGATGTGCAGCGAATCCTGTTTAGGATTCGCTGCACATTCACCACTGGTCGCCGCGTTCCGGAGCCTCGCCGGCTCCGGTATTCAACGAGTCGGGCTCGCTGCCCCTGACCGGCGAATTTGAGCTCCTGCGGCGAACGCCGCAGAGAGCCTGAGGACGGTGGCAGGCAGGGAGATGGAAGTCTCTCTGCCTGCCCCAGAACGTTTGTGGGGGGGAGGTGGGCTCCCCGGGTGCCAGGCAGCACAGGCTTCCCCCCGGGGGTGCCAGCAGGGGACCTCGTATATTCACTACACCCGATCATGAATATGTAATGATCGGGTGAAGTGAATATATGAATATCTAATGAACGGCTCGGCTCCGGCCCCCTGCTGGCTGCTCTGTGTAAAAAAAAAATATATATATATTTTTTTAAATTAAATATATGTTCATGTGCTTACAGCACATGAATAAAAATAGCATGCCCCTCCTCAGAATAAAATTCCAGATTTTTTGACACCAATTGTAAAAAACAAAACACTTTATTTTAAAAGTTCACATTCCACTTCACCATAAAAAGATAGCGATTGCTACTCGGTGAATCATGGCGAAAAAAACCTTGAAATGTATTCGCCATCTGGTCAATGAATAGGGTGATTCACCGTTTTAGTCAGAAATTCGCCTTACAGCACAAAATCGCCATAAAAACCTGGCGAATCAGCCTCATTGAATACCGCCCATGGAGTAAGGGGGAGCCCAGGGGGTACTCACACCAAGCCCCCCTGCCTCAGCGCACCTGTACTCACCCCAAGCCCCCCTGCTTCTTAGCCCCCCCTGCCGGGGACAGGCTGGGGACACCTGCGCGGCACATATACAATGTGAGAGAACAGCTGCCTGCTGCTCCTCTCTGCAGTGATTAATTTCCGGGTGACACAGCAGAGAGAGCTACTGACTGAGCAGCTGCTACAGAAAGTGAAACCAGTTCTCATCCTGTCCTCATCTGCTGGTATGTGCATTGTTTATTATTATTTATTTATTTGCAGTTTCTTATATAGCGCAGCAGATTCCGTTGCGCTTTACAATAGTATGTTGTTTGTGTATGTATATTTGTAAGCTATGTATGTATATATGCTGTGTGTATCATATATGTGTGCTGTGTAGGTATGTATGTATGTATGTTGTGTGTATGTATTTTGTGTGCTATGTATGCATCATGATGTGTGTCTTGTGTGTATGTCTGGTGTGTTGTGTATGTGTGTGTGTGTGTGTGTGTATATGTATGTATCTATCATACCTCCCAACAGTCCCGATTTCAGCGGGACAGTCCCGATTATCAGGGCCTGTCCCGCTGTCCCTCCCGCGGCCGGCAGTGTCCCGCGGTGAGGGGGGGCTGTTGGGAGTCCCCCCTGTTGGCTGCTAAGCAGCGGGGAATTAACGCTGTGCACATGCGCACAGCGTCTTTTCCCGGGGCTGGGGGCATGGCTAGAGGCTCACAGAGCCTCTGGGTCATGCCCCCATAGCGGGAAAATGGGGGCGTGGCCTCGCGGGAGAGCCACGAGTATAGGCCATGCCCCAAAATTAGGCCACGCCCCAAAAATTCCGCTGCGCATCAGCGTTGTCCCGCCTACTCCTCCATCAAAGTTGGGAGGTATGATCTATCAATGTATGCTGTGTGCTGGGTATGTATAAAGAAAAATTATTTTGTGCACCTGATAATGTTAAAAAGTGACTTATGCAATTACACTTCTTTAATTTCTAGAAACTAATATGATCTTGGATCTAGGCTGTGGGGAGAGGGGGGTTTAGGAACTTAAAAGAGGTTGGTTAGGGAGGGATAGCTTGCAGGGGGGGGGGTTTAGGGTTAGGCTGCTTAGGGGGAAGTGTATATATATATATATATATATATATATATATATATATATGGAAACCCCCCTATAAAATTCTTGCGTTTGCCCCTGGGCACCAGCACCACACATGAAAGGCCCCCCCCACTGCAGATCGGATCTGTTACCGATCTGTAGTGCTGTGCTCCTGGTCCCCCCAAGTCTGAGAAGTGTCCCCCTCTTCCTTTATACCTAATACTTATATGCTCATCATGTGATATATATATATATATATATATATATATATATATACAAGCAGCTGTCCCAGGAGTGTGTGACCCCTATAACAGACAGGCGGCACTCACGGGCGTTGGTTGTATCCAAATTTTATATAAGGTTAAATGGTGATACACGATAATTAAAGCATGGTCGACGTTTCAAAGCCGTGTCGGCTTTTTCCTCAGGACGTGTGCTTCTGAAAAGTGCTTTTTTTTTTTTTTTTTTTTTTCTATTTCTTTTTTTTTATTTTTTTTTTCCTTTTTTTTTTTTTTTTTTTTTTTTTGACAAAGACAAAGACAAAGACCAGACCCTGGTCGAAATGCGTTGGCGTGACCCTGATGATCCTAATGGGAGAAAATGGGGGCGTGGCCTCGCGGGAGAGCCACGAGTATAGGCCATGCCCCAAAATTAGGCCACGCCCCAAAAATTCCGCTGCGCATCAGCGTTGTCCCGCCTACTCCTCCATCAAAGTTGGGAGGTATGATCTATCAATGTATGCTGTGTGCTGGGTATGTATAAAGAAAAATTATTTTGTGCACCTGATAATGTTAAAAAGTGACTTATGCAATTACACTTCTTTAATTTCTAGAAACTAATATGATCTTGGATCTAGGCTGTGGGGAGAGGGGGGTTTAGGAACTTAAAAGAGGTTGGTTAGGGAGGGATAGCTTGCAGGGGGGAGGGTTTAGGGTTAGGCTGCTTAGGGGGAAGTGTGTATATATATATATATATATATATATATATGGAAACCCCCCTATAAAATTCTTGCGTTTGCCCCTGGGCACCAGCACCACACATGAAAGGGCCCCCCAACTGCAGATCGGATCTGTTACCGATCTGTAGTGCTGTGCTCCTGGTCCCCCCAAGTCTGAGAAGTGTCCCCCTCTTCCTTTATACCTAATACTTATATGCTCATCATGTGATATATATATATATATATATATACAAGCAGCTGTCCCAGGAGTGTGTGACCCCTATAACAGACAGGCGGCACTCACGGGCGTTGGTTGTATCCAAATTTTATATAAGGTTAAATGGTGATACACGATAATTAAAGCATGGTCGACGTTTCAAAGCCGTGTCGGCTTTTTCCTCAGGACGTGTGCTTCTGAAAAGTGCTTTTTTTTTTTTTTTTTTGCACAGCACTATCAGCACTTTTCAGAAGCACACGTCCTGAGGAAAAAGCCGACACGGCTTTGAAACGTCGACCATGCTTTAATTATCGTGTATCACCATTTAACCTTATATAAAATTTGGATACAACCAACGCCCGTGAGTGCCGCCTGTCTGTTATAGGGGTCACACACTCCTGGGACAGCTGCTTGTATATTCATCCTGAGGAAGGCACCGGGGCACCTTGAACCTTTCGACGAGAGTGCCGGACAAATCCATCCCTTATATATATATATATATATATATATATATATATATATATATATATATAAACACACAAGTGTGAGTGGATCAAGTTCTGCGCAATAGGAGGCAGCTGGGATGTGTACTCTATGAGGGTGTTCTTTCTCACCCCAAATGTACAGACAAGAAAAAGGCAGGCAGAGTACCCTGTGGCAATGGCATCCTCCAGGGCACTCTAAAAATATGAATTGAGGATATCTAAGGATGAATTACGGATACTAAGGGCGGAAGCCTATTAACAAACCGGGACTGAAGTAAGGGCGGAAGTAGGAAGCGTGCGCGCTTTGGGTGATCGGCGGTCCAGCCAGGATCCACAGCGCAAGCGCAACCACTTCAGTGGAACCTGACCAAGCAGGAACTTTTCTTTACATCATCAGACGGACATCTTTCTAAACGGACTCACTTGGGATAGTTAACCATAGTAACCGCGATACTTCCTGTATGAAGTACAGGACGGAAATGGGGACTTGTGAAACGGGTACTTAAAGCCACACTGGACACAGCACACAAATCATCCAGGAGCCTTGACAAAGACCAGACGCTGGTCGAAATGCGTTGGCGTGACCCTGATGATCCTGATGGGAGAATAGACTGCCAATTACTGCACCGTGCGATTGCTTTCAGATACAGGCTGCCCGGGCTGCTACTCTGCATAACAATCTCTATATGAACTGTTTTTAATCACTCAGTTCCACCATCTTCGGTAAATGTTTTTCCCCTGTCTGAAGTGCCCCAGGCCCACATACCCTTAATCCGGCTCTGCTCGCACCACAAAGCCCCCCCCCCCCCCCCTGCTGTGTCCTGCGCTGCCGCCCACCCTCTGTCTCTCCGTGTCCTGACTCCTGCGCGCCTGTACCTAGGCTCTTGCTAGTGACTACTACCTGTACTCTCCGCGGGTCCTCTGCCGCATCTGCACAGCAAGGACTCAGCAGCTTTGGTGTCACATGCCAGTGTGCGGCAGGAAGAGAGAGAGAGAAGCAGCGCCGCTTGATGTGAGGCAGGAGAAAAGCGAGAGAGACGCAGCGCCGCTTAATGCAAGGCAGGAGCAGAGAGAGGCTCAGTGCTGCTTGATGTATCACTGAAGCTGCTGACTGAAGCCATAGAGAGACCAGGTAGTGGTCGCCCGCAGAGCCGCAAGTAGGCTATTACATGTACGGAGACGGGAACAGTAGCATTGTGCACTGTGCAGTATTACATGCACCTCTGCACTGTTATAATCGGGATTTTAATCTCCCATTATATGACACACTGCTAGGAGCATGTGTGTTTATATATGGAGGGGGGCGCTGTGACATGAGCTTGCTCCGGGTGCTATGGCTTCATGCTACACCACTGATGAGGAGGGGGTCCTAAAGCTAGAAACACAGTAGTCAATAAGGTAGTGTGGTAGGGTGGAACTTTACTGTGTGCAGGGAGGGCCCTGTTATGAATGGTGGTATCAACGGATCCCCTTACCATAAGTCATGCAGGCAACTTATGTACCTCCCTGTGTGCAGTTAGGTCAGTGAGTGAATAAAGTCTGTGGTGATAGACAGATGTAAAGGGCAAACCGGCTTAGATGCTCTTGGTGAGGGTAAGCAGAGGCATCCCACTTCTTACCTCTGGCCCTTGTGGCGGTTGTCCGTCCAATCCCGCTGTGATGCACAGAGCCTCTGTGGATGTGCAGGTGCAGCGTTATGGTGACAGGCAGATGAAGAGAAGCCATCCACCGGGATGCCGTCCTCTTTCCCCACTGAGTGCGTCTCTGTGCTTCCGGGTGCCGGATGATGATCCTGGCGTGGCCGTGCATGTCACAGACCAGTCAGTGAGCTCCACTCACTTGGGTGAGGAGACTTCATGGGGGTGTATGGGAGATGTATACCAATGCGTTTCGGTCGGATACCGGCCTTTTTACACACCCACACATACATAGAGGTCTGGGACACTTGGCTACCCTTCCAGTAGTATACATACACACAGCTGAAACATACGCACATAGTAATACATACACACACAGCCAACACACATATGGAATACATATACACACAGACACATAGTATACATACACAGCCAACGCATTCTGTAGTAAACCTACCCAAAGCCGTCACACAAACACATAGTACACATACATACAGGACACACATAGTATGCATACACACAGCCGACACACAGAATACAGACAGCTGACACACACACATATAGTATACACAATTTACACACACATGGTATGCAGCCACACACACAAACAGGTACATTATATATATATATATATATATATATACACACACATATAGTATACACAATTGACGGTACTTGTTTCCTAGCATGGCGCCCAGATTTGCTACGTACGCAAACGTAGTCAAATCGCATTACGCATAGTACTAGCATGCGATGCAATGCAATTTTCACGTTCCCGCTCCCTGTCAATCCCGCCCCTGACACATCCTGGCAGAAATCACTCTGAGGTGATTTTGTGTAGAGAGAGGAAGCATAACTGAGAGATGGTGATTTTAGGAGTGTTACGACTGCTTTATCGCTATTATTATGCCGCAGACGGAGGAGGTGGTCGCGTTTTTCAAAGCCCATGGTCTTCTTCCTGTGGCAATGAATTGTGAAAATGGGCACGCCATGTGACTTTCTTTGAAGGAGTCAATGTGGCGCTGCCATGTGAGCCTGAGAGCGGCACACTGGTTTCCAGGGGCCGCTTGTCGTTTGTGACAATGCTGCGGTTTATTTATTCGTGAGCACAGGAGCTCACCTCTATTGAGTATTGCAGCCAGCAGCTGGACATCTCTAAGAAAACCACTGTCCTCTATAATTGATGGATGCGTGAGGCATGCGCTCTGGATATAATGGCGCAGCCCCAGCGGCGGATTGGAGGACTGGGCTTAATCGTGGAAGTGGATGAGACCCTCTTCGTGAAGAGGAAGAACAACGCTGACCGCATTCTTCCACAGTAGTGTATATTCGGAGGGATATGCCGGGAGACAGGCCAGTGTTTTCTGCATATGGTGCCCAGGCTGCATCCAGGAGAATCTACAATCTATACAGACTGTTGGAGGGCGTATTCTACCGCCCAACTTGAACTGGCTGGATATCAACACTTTACGGTAAACCACCGGTTCAATTTTATCGATCCGGCAACAGGGTTCCACACCCAAAATGTGGAACGACTTTGGGGTGTGTGTAAGTGGTGAAATAAGCGCCAAAGAGGCACTGCACATCATGAGTTGCAGTCATATCTCACGGTGTTTATGTGGCGCAAAACTTTGGGGGCTGAGGACCCTTTCCTGTGTATAATTGAGGCCCTGAAGCTCCTACCAAAGGATGATTAAACATATTCTCATTTGGCTTCCGGTTCCGGGTTTGATGGGTGAGGACGCAGCGTGCTGAGCTCCCCAGCCGCCCGCCAGCGCTCCACTCCCCGCACGGAAGCCGGGCACCCGCCGGCAGACGCTCCCAGGAACTCCCTGCAACCGATGAAGAGATTTCTCTCCTCCACGCCTGCTGGAAAGCCCAGACGCCAGCCTTCTCTTCCACCGCGAGTCCAGCCCAAGATGGCCGCCGGCTCACACACACAAGCGCAGCCAGCGCAGTCAGCGTTACAGCTCTAACCCCAATTGCTGCCACAGCGCACACAAGTAAGTGGGGATGAGACATTTATACCCCAAACTCAGCCTGACTTGTTCACCCCCTCTCCTCCCTTACCCCAGGCTGCAGCCCTAACATACACAGACATGGTGCGGGCAATACAAGATACTATTAACCCCATCCTGGACGCCCACGCTGCTAAGCTACAGCAGTCTGTCCAGGACATTAAATCACAGCTAAAGCAGATCACTAAAAAGGTCAACATAAACGAGGCACATTTGGGAGAAGCCTTCCAGGACATTCACACACTAAAGGCCACCACTGAGTTCCTACAGAAGTCTGCCTATGCAGTGCAAAACAAGCTCGACGATTTGGAAAATCGTTCGCGAAGGAACAATTTGCGTATCATTGGCCTCCCTGAAATGATCAAAGGTCCAGAATTATATTCCTTCATCACACACACCCTGCCAGAATTGCTACAGGTGGTAGATTCATGTGCGGGCATGATAGTAGAAAGAGCCCATAGGCTGGGGCCGATCCGGGAAGATCATTCCAACAGACCTCGGGCAGTAATATTTAAATGTCTCAATTATCAACACAAGGAGGCGCTATGGTCAGCCTTTAAACAAAACAGGACCCTGCAATGGAATGGAAACAAGTTGCTTATCTTCCAAGATTTCTCTGCAGAGGTGACTCGAGCGAGAAAAGAGTTTTCTCCATTATGCACCAGATTGGTAAAAAGCCAAACTAAATTTGCCCTGCTTTACCCCGCCAAACTGCGAATCTTTTCTGGCTCCTCCTACAAAGAATTTAGCACTGTACAGGATGCGGAGGACTTCTTAATGGAGCAAGCACAGGCCTCCTTTTCCTCAGCCCCCCCAGATGAATAGTTCAGAAAGCATACCCCAGGTCCCCGACAGGACTCTGCTGAACTTGCATTACTACTGCTTAATTGCATCATTTGTTTTGTTTCCCACGGAATATACCGGATATGGGGAGGTGAGACCGAGACTTTACCATTTGCAGGGGGAAATCTCACGTACATCTTTACCAGTACTAACAGGAATGGATCCTCATGCTGCCTGACTTTTCCCCAACCCTCCCCCCCCCCCCACCCCGGATAGCAGAATTTAGCACACCCCATTGTGGGGAAACCGAGGCTAAATTTTCCTCCCGGTTATGTCTCCTATGTGATATGAAAACCAGACCAAGCGAAGTGACTAACTGGGTTGGAGGAGTAAGACCCCCCAGCGGGATGTAATGGCTCCCAAGCTACTGGGATTTGACTGCCGCAATTGTTTACCCCACTCTGGAATACTTGGATTTTATTTTGGAGAAGTGAGAATAAGACCGTACAGATTGTGGAGAAGAGTTTACAACTATCCCTGTCTGAAACGATAGGATCTAATCCTCATACTGGAAAACTCCTGACCCGGTATCCTGCCCCCCCCCCCTCCCCTCCCCTGCTATTGAATTTATCCATTCCCCTGGAAGGATAACCGAGACTAAAATTGTTTGTATCACTGTCTTGTTCCTTTGACGTGAAGCTAAGCCAATGTTATTGTTAACTATGTTTAAAAGAATGTAGGTAGTTTAATTATTTACTTAATGAGTTGTGGAGTGCTCACATTTTAAGAGGTCGCAGATGGCGCCTCATATTGTTTCACAGGCTGGGGCGAGCCTGAAAGCTTTAGCGCACTTTATGCCCTGATCTTGAAAACACGGAACCCAGTGGCCACTTCTGCCCCTGGGCTTCTGGAGGTCATTGTGTAACTCTGTTGCACAGCATGTTTTTGGAGGACCAGAGGGGCCAGGAGAATATACCTATGCAATATCTTTTCATAATTTTGATCCACGCAGCTGTTGCTGCGAGACTCCTGGTCCACTGGTTCCCCTTGTTTACCCCTACCCTCCCCTTTCTTTCCTTCATGTTCTACCCTTATATGTACTTTACCAATGTAGCCAAGAATTATTTACTGGACACAATAGCAGTAGATCTGTCGAGATTTGTGTACTATGATAATGATCTGCCGGGCTGCTACGCCCGTCTAATTAGAAATGGTTGATTTAAAAATTGTCACGTTGAATGTCGGTGGCTTCCACATCCCCTCTAAACGTAAAAAAATCCTGCTATATCTTCACAAATTAAAAGCAGATATTGCATTCTTGCAAGAGACACACTTAACCCCCTCTGAAACCCTGAAATTAAACACCCTGGGGTGGTCGCTGATGGCGGCCTCCCCATACAACTCAAAATCCAGAGGGGTTGCTATCCTAGTAAAGAAGCAGGCAATCACACAGATTCACTCTACGCTCACAGACCCTGATGGGAGATGGGTGTTAGTGGACGCCACCGTACAGTCAACAAGGTATACTTTCTGTAATGTCTACGCCCCCAATGCATTTTCTAAGTCCTTTTTTCGTAATCTAGTAACGATATTAACCCCCTATATTGATACATCAATTGTGCTAGCTGGTGATTTTAACATTGTGGTTTCTAATGTGCTTGATAGAGAATCTTCTGCCCCATCCAGGAGACCCCCCTCGAAACGAGGGCTACAATACCTAATGTCTAGCCTCCACCTCACTGATGTGTGGAGGGCTTGTAACCCAATGGAAAGGGAATTTACCTGTTTGTCTGCCGCACACAACACTTTGTCACGCATTGACTATGTCCTCCTATCTACTAGAGCCTTTCCCTTGGTATGCGGCGCAGAGATTGAGACGATTTCGGTCTCCGATCATGCTGCAAGCTGGATTGCCCTACACACTACCCTAGATAGAGGCCCATACATCAACTGGCGATTCCCCAGCCACTTGGCAAACTCCTCTAAATTTCAGGCCCTCCTAGAGTCCACATGGATGGACTATAAACATAACAACCTTACCACAGAGGCAGACTCACCCCACCTGTTTTGGCAGGCATCTAAACCGGTCCTCAGGGGAGCCATTATATCGTACTATTCCCATCTCCGTAAAGACCGAGCTAAATTGTACCTTGAAGCCCAAGCCACACTGTCAGCCAAATACCAGACATATAAGTCTTCCCCCACCTCGATACATAGAGAGGCATACAACCAAGCTAAAATTGTCTTTGATACCCTTCTGTCCAAAATAGAAACCAAGATGTCATTCCAATCCCAGAGTAAATACCACAGATTTGGAGGAAAATCCAATAGACTAATGACCAACCTGCTTAACGGCCAACACCCCCCCGCTATAGTCACCTCTTTGGCGGACGACAATGGTACCCTCCAACACCGTGGCCAAGAGATAGCATCCACCTTTCATAAATTTTACACAAACCTATATACCTTAGTCCCACCAGACCAACAATGCAAAAACACATTCTGGTCCACACTCTCACTCCCAGCTTTAGACCCAGAGCATACAGACTCATTACTAACGGATATTACTGAAGAAGATGTAACTAGAGCCATTGGCCAACTTAAGCCAGGTAAAGCTCCAGGACCAGACGGACTGACCAGTGAATATTATAAATTATTAGCCCCAAAACTTGCCCCCCCCCTTAGCCGCTCTATTTAACTCTCTACTAAAAGGTGCCCCTCCCCCCCCCCCCTATTTTAATTCAGCTCTTCTAAAAGTTATCCCAAAACCAGGACGCGATCCCACCCAACCCGCCTCTTACCGCCCCATCTCCCTTTTGAATACTGATTATAAACTTTACACTAAGATTATGGCCGACAGATTGAAACTACTCCTCCCATCCATAATCCACAAAGATCAGACGGGTTTTATCTGGGGCCGCCACTCAGTGTTAAATGTTAGGAAACTGCTCACTGTAATGCAGTGGATTCAGTCTACAAAATCTCCCGACCCTCATGCCATTCTATCCCTAGATGCCGAAAAGGCCTTCGATATGATCTCTTGGGACCACCTGTTTACCACCTTGCAGAAATTCAATTTTCCAAAACCATTCATAGACGCTATTAGTAACCTATATGCAAACTCCAAAACACAAATACTCACAAACAATTACCTATCCGATCCCATCCAGATCCAGCGTGGCACTCGCCAAGGCTGCCCCCTCTCCCCGCTCCTTTTTGCCCTAGCTCTGGAACCCTTAGCAGTCCAACTTAGATCCTCCTCCTCCTTCACGGGTATTAAAATACGTCATCTGGAAGTCAAACTAAGTATGTTCGCAGACGATATGCTTCTTTTTATCTCGAACCCGCCCAAATCTATACCAGCAGCAATGACAATTATAGAACACTTTGGCTCATTCTCAGGATTTAAAATAAACCAAGATAAATCACATCTCCTCCCTCTGGCGTGGCCTCCCCTATATGCCAAAACACACCCCAACATGCAACAATTTACAATATGTACTGCCCCAATGAAATACTTGGGAATTATGATTCCGCTACATCTGGACTCCCTGTATGTTGCCAATTTTAAGACAATCTTAAAATCGAGAAACTATTGGACAGATGGATAACCCTTCCTCTCTCATTATATGGGAGGGTAACGATTGTTAAAAGTGTCATTTTCCCAAAGATTTCATATATTTTCCAAATGATCCCCTTGGCCCTTTCTAAAAAATAACCTATTGTTCAAAGAAACATATAAAATGTGGATATCAATCCATAAAGGTTTTGGTAGAAACCCAGCTAGCACCCCACATGTTACCTTCTGGGGCAATCCCAATTTTGCTCCGGGTCTGGAAAACCCGCTGTACTTGGAATGGCGCCAGAAGGGAATATCAGCCACTTGCAACGTCTTCGACCCAGGAGGCACAATCTTATCGTTTGCGGATCTAGCAACTAAATATCAACTCCCTAACACACAATTTTTCATGTACCTACAGGCACGACATTATGCGCAATCTATTCCCAAGGCTTATGCGACGCCAGTTCACCCTGACCCAGTACTATCGCTCATAGCCCAACATAATATTCTGGGATACAAGATCAGAAACTTATATCAAGCGCTGATAGTAATCCCGAAAGATAAACTACTCCAAAACCTGGAAAATAGATGGAAGATAGACATCCCTACCATACCACCCCTATTAACGATATTCAAAAAACTCCCCACCTCCCTTAAGTACTTACAATCAGCCTCTCTTCAAGAGACGCACCTCAAATTTCTTAACAGGGCTTATATCTCACAACAACAACGAAGTCACTTTATCCCAGGAGATCTAGGATTATGCCCAAAGTGCAAAATGAGGGGAGCAGACTATTTTCACAATTTTTGGGGATGCGGACATATAAAAATATTTTGGAGGAAACTAATTACATTCTTAAACATAACTTTCACACTGCAGCTAACATATGACCCACTACCACTGCTCTTTCTTTATTTTAACAACTGGAACTTGGGACCCAATAAAAGAAAGATTATCTCTCTTATTACCCTAATTCTTGTGTTAGCCAAAAAAACTAATCCTGGCCCATTGGATAGAAAGAACTTCCCCCTCTTTAGCGGAGTTGAAGAACTCCATTCTCAAGACTCTATTCTTTGAGCGTCAAGCAACATTAACTGATATAGAAAAGGGAGTCAAGCGCTTCTATGCCAAATGGGAAATCTATATCCTGACCCTCAGTACCGAAGTTCAGACGTCCATACAAAAAGTCTTTGAGAACACTACATGGTTTTTGTTACGGCAGATCACTTAGAATTTTGAATTATAGGCTAGTATGGTAAATTTCTGTTGTCTTGTCTCCCCCTGTCTTGTTTACCTACCCTTCTCCCTCCTTCCCACCCACATTAAACCCTGATAAGATTTATATTGTAAGATGTTTTAATACCATGAGGCTTGAACAAGTATAAATCTATACTTCTGTATAAAAATTTTGACTGACTTGCAGGTATCTCTGCGCTGGTCGTAGATACCTTCTCCAATTGAACTTTCAGTGTTAAGTGGCTCAGGAGAATGATATAGAATTAACCCGCTTTGCTGCTAATTCCCAAAACCACACAACTCAACTTTGAAATACTTTGAAGTTTATGTGATAGGGCAATGTATAGACTAAAACTGAAAGTAAGGGAAAAAGAAAAAGAAAAAAAAAAAAATAGAAAGAAAACACCAAGTCAGCCAGATGTGATATTCAATGTTTCTTGCCTTTATTGGATTTGTTGTAACATACATTGTTTTGAAATACTTTCAAATAAAATGTGTTTAAAAAACAAAAACAAAAAACATATTCTCATTTATTATTATTGTTCTTTTTATTCTTGCTGTTCTGTAATAATTCCTGTTTCTGATTTTAACGTTATTATATTGTAATTATTAATGAATGTTCTTAAATTATTTATGCTACATCAATCAAATTTGTTAAGTAAATTAGTTATTAGTTAACACATGTCGTCATTACTGTGTCAGTTGTATGAATGTGCAGGTGTGAATGTGTTCCTAAAACACCAGCACTATACACGCCACTCCGAAGCGTGGCGAGCGGCGGCGGAACGCTTCCTCCGACCTTTTCATACCCCCACTATCCATGTTGGCGTGGAGTTGATTTTATATAGTGTGGTGAACCACCGAGCCCGAAGCATGGCGAGCGGACGAGGATTACTTTGCATGTATTCTGCGTCCCCTCGCGGGGCACACTGCGATCGCCACGCTTCGGGCTCGGTGGCTCGCTGCGCTCGCCACACTATATAACACATGGGGCTATGAAAAGGTCGAAGAATGCGTTCCGCTGCACTCGCCGCGCTTCGAGGTGGCGTGGATACAGGGGGTGATGCAAAACAATGCCAGAGGTGCTTACAATTGTAAGCATCCATCACATGTAATCACATCACATGTCATACTAAGCACCCATCACATCTCATTGCATGGGTGCTTGTACAATGAAATATCGCATCGCATTTGGTGCCATGCCATCCTATGCGATATTTCATTGTAAGCACTCCTGTGCACTTAATATGAACATCGCACAGCACTATAAACGGTACACAATGCGATGTGATTTTCCTACGCAGAATAGCCCAATAAGCTATTTGCTTAGTGGGCGCCGTGCTAGGAAACAAGTACCCCAATGACACACACAAACACATGGGCCTTTATTCTGGGTGGACTTTTGTCTAATTTGCCTACAGAATTAGACAAAACTATGTCCAAATTTGCAGAAAGGGGATATGACCTGCAATAATTGAAAAGACAGAATCAAGCGGTCCAGGAGTTACCGAGAGAGCAATTGCTATCGGCCACAAACAAAAAAAATGCTTTTATACCATGGGTTTCAACATACAACACTACTAGCCCAGTTCTTAACAGAGCTACCCGAGCACTTTGGCCAATTGTCTCAACGGACAGAAATCTCAGCAGCTTCAAATAGGTCAGACCCATGCCATGTTTTACAAGGGGCAAAAATATAAAATAATTACGTGGTCCACACTGACATATTGGATTTTGCAAAGAGTATACCGCAAATGCATTCCTTAACATAACCAATGCAATGTAATAAGTAGAGACAGGATTATATGCAACATAAAAAGCTTGAAATATGCAGGCAAATATGCATGAAAAATACTTCAAATATGCATGAAAATTGTTAAAATATGCTAAATTAAATAATAAAAAAAGTTATTTTTAACTTATTTATTAAAAAATCTGCATACAATTGCAATTACATCTGCAGATATCTAGTGCTGTACACAGGATTTTTTTTCTTCCTGGCTGCTACAGCAGACTGCAGCGCCAATGGATCAAATGTCAGCATAGCGTGTGAGGGCGGCGCAGTGGAAGGCTTTCTCCTTGCGCCGCATACTCACTGTGACACGGCATTTCCTCCCCGCCGCGTGATGTCACAGCCCTTCGGCCCACCTCCTCTGCTGCAGAAGTCTGTCTCTTGGTGTAAAGTCCCAGGCAGGCAAAGGTTCAGGAGCTTCGTAATGGCATCCACCCCGACTGACTTTTATCAACATGGATTGGCAGCCTAGAGCAGTGTCAGACATATCCAACATCCAAGGTTCCCCACAGTGCGCACATATTGCCCGAGCCTGCACACTCTACCACTACCTGGCCAGTAGCAGCAGGGCAAAGCAGTGCTGTGACTCGCAGGTGGAAAGGGGGCAGGGCCTAAAATATGCACCATCACTAGATTTTAGGTCAAATATGCAATAACCAGAGAGAATGGGCAAAATATGCAAATGCATATGCAAATATGCAAATGCTTATAATCCTGTCTCTAGTAATAAGTGTCTAAAATGTACTACCTATAGAAATATGCTAACAGGGAAGACATTCCAATATTCAACTACGGATCAAACCTATAAAATCAGACATATATTGAACTGTACATCTTCGTTCATTGACACATGCTCATGCCGTTTACTGTATGTAGGCAAAAATACTAGGACCATGTGGGAACGCATGGTGCTCCACAGATATTTACAAAAAAAATAAGGCTCAAATATGGTTTGAGGTAACATGTTTAAAAAGGTGCAGACTAGATGGGCCAAGTGGTTCTTATCTGCCGTCAAATTCACTCTAGTAGAAAGCTTTATCAAAGAGTGAGTAGTTTATGGGTCACAGCCCATAAGCAGCCCATACACGCTGCTTTGTGGGCGTCCTTTCCGTGCTGTACTAGCACGGATCACATTGCATTGCATTGCATGTGCATCCGTTGTGCATGCAATGCGATGCAATGTAATGAAACCTAAGTACAAAAAGTATGTGCTTGCATATGGTGGTTTAATTAGTTTCTCCATTTCATAGGTTGTTCAAATAGAGCTCAGGTGTGTCCAAGCATTAAGTTAGAATTGACCTAGTCTCTTTCAACATATATATCAAATGATTTGTATACTGATAAGCAGAACAAAATAAAAACAGTTTAACCTATTTATACAAACATTCTGAGTTGCTGATAATATCACCTTTTGTAATTAGTAATGCTGTGTACACACGGGGTAATATGATTTCTGGGGATATATTGCTAGCAATATATCCCCAGCAATCATATTGCTCAGTGTCTCCTTTTCATCAGCGATGAAAAGGAGACACTGATATGGGGCGGAGGGGGAGCGCAGCAGCAGCAGACGCTGCTGCTGTCACTTTGATGGCAGGAGGGAGGGAGCAGCGGCACGGGGCTGGGGAGATCAACGCTGATCTCCCTGGAGCTGACCTCCCGGGGAAAGCACCAGCGACCATTAGGCAGTGCACACGGGAGCGCGCAAATCACTGGCAATATGGTCGCTCAGCGACCATATTCCCAGCGATTTTACATGAGCTCTCAGCCAATCAGCGGCCGCCCAGTCTTTTGAATAAGATTTCTTTCTATTCTCCCGCCGCGCCGACAGTCTCTGCTCTGCGACGCCTGTGGTCCCCGCCTGCACTACCTTCGCAGGGAGCCGGGAGCCGTCAATGCGGGGGGGGGGGGGGGGGGCGCTGCTAGTAAGACAGGGGGGCGCTGCGGGGGACACAGAGTTGGCAGTAACAGAGCCGGGCAGGAAAAGCTGTCAGCACTGGAAAAAAAAAGCCCATACAATGAATGGGCAGCCTGTGATTGGCTTCCCATTCATTTTTTACATGTGATAAATCGAGACGATTTATCACATGTAAAAAATGGCACATCAAGTGCCAATCTTATCAAGCTCCCCCGGGGAGCTGCCCGGGAAGCTCAGGGGGAAGTCGGGGGTGACTTGGCCTCAGGACAAGTCGCCCTAGTGTATGGGGGCCTTATGGGGTGTATTCAATGCTGCTGGCGAGCTGTGACAGCGAGCAGTGCTGCCTGCTCAATGTATTCAATTTACCCCTTGCATACACTGATTCCACCTCGCCCCGTTTATGAAGCGAGGGGGATTTGGCGTATGCGGCCGCTAAAACAGCGAGACTCGCTGCTAGATGCAGCATTTAGGCCCTGCATTAGCCGCAAGCCTTGCTGTTTGGGTGACCCGCTCATTACATATGCAGGGGGTGGGGACCCGCTCATTAAATATTCACTGCACGGAGCAGGCCCCGCTTATTCCATATGCAGGGGCGGGGACCTGCTCATTAAATATTCACTGCGCTGGGTCCCGCTCATTAGATATGCACAGAGTGGGATCTCAGTGCTCACTGCTATCTGTCAGCCGGTGGGGGTTGCACCAAACTATTTCTATAAACTATTTCACCACAACTGTTTTCTATGGGTGAAACGGTTCAATGTGAAGTGTATAAAAATGGTAATTAAATGGTAATATGCCGTTTACAACATGCAATGTAAAAGGTGCTTAACTTGCTTTGACCCGTTTTAAGAAATGTTTTAAATAACGGGCCTAAGCAGGTTTTGCGGTGTGAAAGCAGCATCAGTATCTTAAACATTAGGCTATTGAGGATTCACATGAAATTTGTGGATTTTATCCATAATTGCTACATTATGTACTTGTGGGATTCAGTACTCACTGCGGGATCATTTAGTCACTGACAGCTCTGGGGGAAGGGGGGGCCCTGGACTGGAAATCAGTCCCAGGCCCCAAAATTCCTAGTGGCCATAAACATTTCAGGACTTATGAAGTTAAACTAAAATATAATGCAAAATTATTCTGCATACAGATAGATTGAACTCGAAGGACTAACGTCTTTTTTTGGCCTTAATTACTATGTTATTATCTATATGTAGATGATACTGAAATACAAAAGAGCTGATTAGTTCTTTCAGATCGCACTGCAAATGCAATCATTAATGAATGGACCCCTTAGCCTTTACCACATACAATACAGAACAAACATGGCAGCAGGAAGCACACATTACATACAGCACAGAACATACATGGAAGCAGAGAGCACACACTACATACAGCTCAGTTCACACATAGCAGCGTAGAACACACACTAAATACAGTACAGTACACACTCTGCAGCATAGAGCTTACACTATAAACAGTATAGTACACACATGGCAGCACAGAGCACACTAAATACAGTACAGTACACACTTTGCAGCATAGAGCACAGACTACATACAGTACAGTACACCCATGGCAGCATAGAGCTCACACTACAAACAGTACAGTACACACATGGCATCACAGAGCACACACTATGTGCAGTACACACATGGCAGCATAGAGTACACAATACATACAGTACAGCACACACATGGCAGCATGGAGCTCACACTTCATACAGTACAGTACATACATGGCAGCATAGAGCACACACTACATATAGTACAGTACACACATGGCAGCATAGAGCACACACTACATACAGTACAGTACACACATGGCAGCATAGAGCACACACTACATACAGCAAAGTACACACATGGCACAAAAAGTACATACTGTGATATGAACTACGTGGGAGCACTCATCGCAAGCCAAAAGAAACACTGTGCGATTGAACTACAAGGGATGCCCTTTAAACTAAAAAGTTCAAAACGCATCCGCGAATTGCACCATGTGTGGGCACCATTAGTTGTCATCTGAGGCCTATGGAGAATACCAGCAACCAGTCAGTATTTTCCGTATTTTTGATTAGTCTAATGTAAGTTAGTAAAATATTGAATTACTTACATTTTTAAGTAAAATAATAATAAAAAAAAAAAAACTTTATGGAAAGCTTCATTTTAAAAAGTAACTATTCAAATGGCATTTGATAGGATGGAAATATGTTCCTGGTAGACCATTTAGGCTTCAGTGTGTGTTTCCAGACATTTCACCTACTTCTCACCAGGAAAACAAAGGTCATGGCTCTGCAGATTCACTGGCACTGAATGTATGACAACCATTACTTAAAGTGGCAAAAACTAATGTGTGGATTATGACAGGTAATCAAGCCATTTTCTATCCTGTTTGCTTCTTTCTCCAAGGTAATTCCAGATTTTCCCATCAAAAATGTTATTCATATTTAGTTACTATTTAAACACATCAAAAACAGATGTCTTGGGCTAAGTATTACCAGCAATTTTAAATAGTCAATTAAATGTATCAAAGCTAGCATGACAATATACAGTATACAGTTGCAACAAGGCAGCCAAAAAGGGCATCAAATTGGCCTGGTCCTGCCCTGTGGCCAGTTTCTACTTAATTTATTTGCACCCTCTGTGTCTGGCCAGCTTTACTCTTAAAGAGTATTGATATGGGCAACACTGCTGGCCCCTAGTGGGGCACAGAACAATACTGCCAAAAACGGGACAGTTAGGAGGTATGTGTATAGTGTTTGATCCCTGCTGCCATGTATGTACTGTCTGTACTGTATGTACTGTGCTTTCATGTGTATACTGTACTGTACTGTATGTAGTGTGTGCTCTGTGCTTTCATGTGTATGCTGTACTGTATGTAGTGTGTTCTCTGTGCTTTCATGTGTGTACTGTACTGTACGTAGTGTGTGCTCTGTACTTCCATGTGTGTACTGTACTGTATGTAGTGTGAGCTCTGTGCTTTCATGTGTATACTGTACTGTACTGTATGTAGTGTGTGCTCTGTGCTTTCATGTGTGTACTGTATGTAGTGTGTGCTCTGTGCTTTCATGTGTGTACTGTACTGTATGTAGTGTGTGCTCTGTGCTTCCATGTGTGTACTGTACTGTATGTAGTGTGTGCTCTGTGCTTCCATGTGTGTACTGTACTGTATGTAGTGTGTGCTCTGTGCTTCCATGTGTGTACTGTACTGTATGTAGTGTGTGCTCTGTGCTTCCATGTATGTACTGTACTGTATGTAGTGTGTGCTCTGTGCTTCCATGTGTGTACTGTACTGTATGTAGTGTGAGCTCCATTTACTGTAATCCCATGAGATTTGAACTAGATGCAATGCAATCAAGTACAAAACACAAATAGCACCTTGTGTGGGCACCTTGAAATTACATTTTTCTCATCCCCTATAATCTACTATAAACAAAAATTTTACACATTGAAGAGTCTTATAACTTTTTTGAATTTAATATTTTTTTGGAATTTGTTTTATGATTTTGAATATATTTTGTTTGCATGGGAAAAGGCCAAGTTTTGGACTTTACTAGAAATGTCATTATTCTGCACAACCATTCTCTCTACTTACAGTGTATAATACCCCTTTCACACTGCACTTGTTAAACGGTATATTGCCGTTTTTTCCCACTTCAAAACGTTTAAGGCTGCAGTGGGAAAGTGCCAGAGTTGATTTACCGGTTAAAGATAACCGGTATTTCAAAACGTTTAAAAAGCAGAGTCCTACACGTTTCAGATTCGGTTTTTATGCAGTGAGAATGGCTCTGAAACGGTATTTTGTAAAAACAACAGATTACAGACCTGTGATAGGCTGTCCCCTGCATTCTGCCTTGAAACGTGTTCAGGGGATTTAACGGGTTAACTGATGTGAATCAGTGGCGTGCGGTGGGGTGAGGCAGGTGAGGCACAGCCTTTCCTGTCATACTAGCGTATATGCTGGCGGTTTGAATTTATAAAGTATGTAAAAAATACTAAGAATATATTTATTATGCTAATCATTTTTATAGTCAAAACTCTGGAGTAAAAGGTATATGGCAGGTGAGGTAGTACCTCACCTGGCTATCTTTTCTGCACATCTCTTATCAAAACTCAGCGAATCTCCAGCAGTGTATACTGCTGCACATGTATATAATGTTGGCATGTACCCTGTGGCTCATATATTGTGTGCATATCTGGCTCTGGTACTTGCCAGGGACTCCTCCGCTAATTACCTCACCGCATGTCCCTGATGTGAATGGTACTTAAATGGTATTTAAAACGGTAATCTACTGCAATGTGAAGGCTCAGACCCGTTTTAAATACTGTTTAAAAATACAGTTTTTTTAAAACCTTTTGGCAGTGTGAAAGCGGTATAACTGGCAACTTCTCACAATTCCGCTGTCTTGCTCTATGCATACCAGAAGAAATGCAGGTACATCATGGTGCTATGTAAATCTATCGCTGCATTTGCATCTCACAACTACATAAATTACCTCAATACTATTTTCACATTCTTTTCTATCTATATTTGTTTCTTGTTTAGGAAAGTTATATTCACATTCACTTTCCTGAACATAATGCAAATATAGATAGAAAATAATTGTTCTCAGAAATGTATATCAGAATGAGTTTGCATTCCAAACCCAATGACCAAAGCAGACGTTCTAGACACGCACAAATCCTGCTGGTTTTACTACACAGTGTTGCTTTACATCACCTACAGCCCTTTCCATACTGTTACACAGATTCTCCTATTTGCTGGCTCTTGGAAGGAAATAGTGTAGCAGCCCTCATGGGTATAGAAACATTTCATAACTCCTGAAAGCACTAATATATCACTCAATCATTCCTTTCCCCTCAATATACAATCATTATTTAACATTAGCCCTTAAGCATGTGTTTCTAATAAGGCAGTAAATGATTCATGTGGTAGATTAGTCATTGAGAATAATAATAATAATAATAATAACATAAATCAATTAGATGTCTAATTTGAATTCAAAATAGTTAATACTATGAATTATCCCTGTGCAATGATTTACTGGATTTTATACAGAAGCATTTATAAAGAAGTGCCAATGAAATCTGTTAAAATGTATGAACAATACAGCAATGAAGGTATCCGGATGGTTGATAGACGATGTCTAGGTCGACATACATATTATCGACATGGTATAAATGAAATGTCAATATAAGCAACATTTCGATGTGGCTTTGGCTGGCACATAAAAAAGGTTGACATAAGATTTGTTGGTACAGTTGGTTAGTTGGGCACCTACTAAGCTATTTGCTTAGTGGGCTTTCTGCGTAAGGAAAATCGCATCGCATGTACATTTTTAGTGTCACAGGATGCGATGCGATATTACTAATTAATATATTCACTTAGAATTTTCCCGGTCTTATTGCATTGTACCTCACGCATGCGATGCGATCTTACAAAGTGATGTATTCACTGTCCAAAATCGCATGTGATTTTGTAAGGGGTCCTGTACTGGCAATTGTAGGTACCAACCCTACTACCCTCAGCACCCCATAGCTACCCCCCCACTATTCACACCGCCCTATAGCATTGCAAGTGCAGCGTTGCCCCCCTATCCACACTATCCCGAAACATGGCGAGCGGCGGCGGAATGCGTCCTCCCGACCTTTTCATACCACCCACTATACATGTCGGCATAGAGTTTACTTTATATAGTGTGGCGAGCGCAGCGAGCCACTGAGCCCGAAGCGTGGCGAGCGTAGCGAGCCCCTTGAGGGGATGTGGAAAACATGTAAAGTAATCCGTGTCTGCTCGCCACGCTTCTGGCTCGGTGGTTTACGGCGCTCGCCACACTATATAAAATCAACTCCACGCCGGCGTGGATAGTGGGGGTATGAAAAGGTCGGGAGGATGCGTTCCGCCGCACCTCGTGGATTCCAGGCCACACGCTTCGGGATGGCCTGGATACTGGTGTGGTTTTAGGAACACATTCACAGCATCCATACAACAAATCTGAGACAGTAATGTGGACACATGTTAACATTCAACTGTAAATTTAGTAAGAAATTATTAAGATAATTATTACGGAATAAACTTCAACAGCAAAAAGAATGATTAATTATAACAACAATCACAAAAACATCAATAATATCATGAACAATATAATTAAAAAGAAGCAGAAAAAAAGAGAAGCACTAAGTAGGCACTGCAGTACCCTTTGGCAGGAGGCTCAATGCATACAAAGTGCGCTCGAAAGGCTTGTCTTTAGCCACACTTTTCCTCCACATAAACTCCTCAAGTTAGGAGGTCAAATGCTGCCTTGCAGTGCCACGGTGCTTTTTTTCCCTCCACTTGGCGACCCCCACATCCGTTCAATGTTCTGGGTATGTACCCCAGATTCATGGTCCACAAAGTTGTACTTGTGATTTACCCTGGCGTGTTCGTAGCCGGCTGCTACCAATTCATCAGTTTTATAGGCCCTCCTGCAGTCACTATAAATTATAGATCCTGGGGCAACATGCGATGTAAAGGCAGCCATAAGTGTTGTGGCGTCTCTCCGGTCGACGGCTTTCATGAAGCATGTCTCCCTGCACATGCCACCGAACACCCACTCATGTGGCAACATCCTCCCCAAGGAATATTTGCACTTGGAGAACAGGGTCTCGTCGACCTCCACCACAAGCCCCAGTCCTCCTATCTGTGTTTGAGGCTGTGAAAGCAGATCATAGGTGCAAGCCTCCCTCATCAGTGCATTATACTGCACCTTCGTGGCTATGCACATCCCCAACTCCCTTTCACAGCACGCCACACTGGTGAGTTCCTGTGCCCACGAGTAAATGAAGCGTGTCAGCTTCAGAAATGGCAGACGGCAACCAGGGTACCAGAGCCCAGCTCGCACTGTCACCTTTCGGCGACAGGCCTTGATATGGCACCTCCACTAACCTTCTTTGACTGACAGCTTCATGGGGTGGCCATTAACACACGTTTGCGTCTCCTGCAGCAAATTTTGACCCTGCAAAATGTCAACGCTTCCTCCTCTGATGTCGGCAGACTGTCACCAGTAAACACAGAAACACTGGGAGCACTCTGGGTAGCATCCATCACTGACACTGTTTTACCTCAGAGTGAGGGACCAGGAGCACTTACGCATCTTCTGACTGACTACAGTATTTACTTAGCTTAAGTTTATTCACAAAATATAGTTACGCTACTTGAAATGCATACATCAGTAATATATGCATATAAAGTACTGGGATCTCATCGCATCACACTAAAACGGGGCATGCGATGTGATTTCCTTCCGCAAACGTACATAGCTAACTTGGGTGCCCAACTAACATATAAGTACCGATCATTTTTTTTGGGGGGGGGGGGGGGGGGCTGCGATATTGGGTTTTTTTCACACTTTACTATCCACTGTGCCCTACAAAAAGAGCACTTGGATACTCGAAACACGTTGGAGGTGACTGACATCATCTGTACCTGTGGACTTACCTCGTGCTGAGCTTTTTTGGAGCCAGGCAGGGTGCACTTCCAGGCTGCATCCCTGCCCGGGAAACGGTCATCTATCAGACCAGACTTAGGTCTACAGTCATTAGTTCGTCCCCGGAAGGTCAACTGTCCCCAAGGTCAACAAGGTTAAAGGTCAACATGGGTCAAGGTCAACATGACTTAAGGTCGACATGGGCCAAGGTCGACATGGTCGACATTCATTAGGTCGACATGAGTTTTTCACTGCTTTTTTGAGCCGACATGTGCCGACAGGCGGTATTTCATGCCCTACCATCCACTAGGGCGTGGTGGGAGAATAAAATAGTGTGCCAAGCGTAGCGAGGCACCGTGCCCGAAGCATCGCGAGCGAAGGTCTGCGGTTCAACTCCAACTGTGTCCATGTCGACTGTGTCGACATTCGGGTCAAAAAACAGTGAAAAACTCATGTCGACCTAATGACTGTTGACCTAAACCCATGTTGACCTTGACCCATGTCGACCTTTAACCCCTTGTCGACCTTGGGGACAGTCGACCTTCCGGGGTCGACCTAATGACTGTAGACCTAAGTCTGGTCTAACAGTTGTACCGTTACCTTTTATTTGTTTATTAAATTACCCTGATTCTATCTTACGGCGCCTGGTATATTTGTCACATACACAAAACGCCAATCCAGTATCCTACGGTCTGAGGGAGACCTAAGTGACAAATCTAAGGCAGCCGTGTAAGAAGGTAGCGCAGAACATTATCAATCCAAACACATTTACAAACAGGTTATTAAACTTGCACATGTGCATTGACTCCCCCATCATGAGAAAGGCATATACGACCTCACCAGGCACTTATGCTTATACCTTTAATAAAGCTGTACCTAAAGTGAAATGTGTCAGGAACTGACAGCCCGAACACTTCACCACCACAGCACGCTTATCTATTCTACTGCTACTGGATCCAGAGCAGCTGCCCATCTTTTGGGACTTTTCCACACCTGCATTTACATCAGCAAACTGCACCCCTCTTCCACACCACTACTACTGAGTCTACTGCTGCAATGCATTGATGTGGATCAATTCCTCCAGTGACCAAGCATGTTGTAACTTTACTAACTAACAAGGGAAATACGTTGGGTATGCTAATATTTATTTATGGACCCTCTTACTATTGGCGGCATCTCTAGGAATGGATCCATACATTTGAATGCAAGGGATTATCATTGTGATCGTCAGAAGTGTATTGTGCAAAATGTGTTTTTTTTTAATGAGAAATATTAAATGTTAATTTTTAATGAGAGAAGCAGTCTGAGGTGAGTTGAGGCTAGGGTTTCTAGTGTGGTTGGTGGCAGAAGTGGGGAAGGCGGCATCCAAGAGCAGCAGTGGGGGCCTTTTCTCCCCCCATGGTGCATGATGGCCTGTTATGTCACAAGGATTACCTACACTCTGGAAGGGCAGATTGACAGTTAACACATATGAGGTACATTAGTGATGGGCCACCTGTTATTCATAAATAATATCTTGCATCCTTATTAATTACAAACATAAAAAAGCAGAATATTATATGTAAAGCAGCAGTATATTTATTTTGAGGGTCAGGACATTTATTTCACAGAGCAGTATATTTCTTCCAGGGACAGTATATTTATTTCAGGGGCAGTATATTGATTGGAAATAGATACACCCATAGGTAGTAGTAGTAGTAGTAGTAGTAGTAGTACGTTTATTTATAAGGCGCCGCAAAGTGTCCGCAGCGCCGTACATAGCAAACAAAAAAAACAAATTACAAGGTAACGTATAGGGTGTGTTGAAAAATACAGTACAGGTTGAGTATCCCTTATCCAAAATGCTCGGGACCAGGAGAATTTTGGATAACGGATTATTCCGTATTTCGGAATATTTTAATATTTCAATGATGTATTTTGAAGTATCTTGCATTTATGCTGTATAAACACATAATATACACACAAATATATTTTATTACCACATAAAATACACACAAATATATTTTATTTGTTCAAAAAACAAGGTTTCAAAACGTGAAACAAAATTTGTGTACTATCTCAGCACTGAATTTGAATGCCAAGCAATCATTGTCTTGCACATATATAATGGCAGTTACATATCATGTCCCCAGTGATGCTGTTACAAATGTCCCCAGTGAGTTTTTAGCAAAAAAGATTTTTTTTTTCACTTTCTGGAATGTCTGGTTTTCGGAATAATTCGGATAACGGATATTCGGATACGGGATACTCGACCTGTATAAATAGGGGTATAGCTGGTAGAACTAAAATCAGCATCAGTTCAGAAGTGGGTGTGGAAATTGTCGAGGAGACTGAAGATGAAGTAGAGGAAGGGAATAACAGGACAGGAGCACAGGTGAGGTAATGAGGTAGAGCTAGACATTCCCTTTGGGTGCTGCTCATTCTGCTTACACCAACAATCTTCCTGAAACTAGTTTTCTGCAAGACAGAGGGGGGTTGCAGGTGCACTATGCACTCATTACTGCTAACATATATTCCTTTTATATTTCATTTATGAGGTTGTTAGCATACATTTGGCCAAAGATAGGTACCTGCCCACCAACTTTAAGGTCACCTCTTTAGAGCAGGTCCCTAGCACTATGGGGTCCATGCCTGGGGTGCAGGGCACTCCAAAACCAGTCCAGCAAAACCACCCCAGGGCATCACATAAATAAAATATAGTTGTGAAGTGTAGTGGAGTGAAATTAGTTTTCAAAAGAAGGCAAGTATGACTTTACGGCATCAAATTGTGCGAATTCATGCTCGGAGTGGGCGCTGAGGGGTGCAAGTTTTTTTGCAGATTAATGTGACAGCTTAAACAACCTTAAAATTAGAGATGAGCGGGTCCGGATCTCCGGGATCCGTCAGATCCGTATATTGTGATCCGAGTCAGGATCCGAGCCGGCTCGGGAGTTCCTGCCTGAATTCCGGACCAAAAAGGTTGGATTCTCGCGGGATCTGGATTCTATATAAGACGCACGCGCGCCCCGCCATCTTCACTCCATTATAGGAGAGGGAAGAGGGTGGTTGGGATCTGTGCTCCGTGCTCTGTGCCTTGTGCCCTGTGCTCTGATTTATTTAGTGACTGAAAAAAAAAAAATCAGATCCAAAAACAAAACCAAAACCTGCAAGGGTGGTTTTGCCAAAACCAATCCAGATCCAAACCACGAAGGGAGATCCAGATCCAAAACCAAAACCCGAAAAAGTGCCCGCCGCTCATCTCTACTTAAAATACAAAAATGCTCTAAACAAATAACAGGTTACACATACGGGTGTATTGAATGACTTTTGCAAGCTGTGACAGTGAGCAGTGCTGCTGTCACAGCTCGCACGGTCAGTATTCAACTGACTCACTACACACCACGTGACGGGAAAACGGAGTGTGCGACCACTAAAACTGAAGCTCGCGGATAAATGCAGCGGGCTCCCTGCATTATCCATGAACCTCGCCGTTTGGGGGAATGTTCCTTGTCCTCTGACAGTGAGGAATCCCCCAGAATGTTGAATACAGTGAGCAGCCGGTGCGGGAGTTAAACAGTGAGGGTCGCTTGTTTTCTCGGCGATCCCCCCCGTTTAACCCACTCCCCACCCACACTGAATATGTCCCATAGCCTAATGTATATTGGTGCAAGGGAAGATAAGATGGAATACCTGTGCCACTTTTAGCCCCCCACCCTCCATTCTCTCCTTTGCTTGGAAACACTGTGCTATCCTACTCACATTCTGCCTGTTAGCTGATGATGTCAGTGCGCTCCAGACACAGGAGGGACATCTTGCCAGAGGATGGTCTGGGATACAGTGTCTCTCATGCCACCATCTTAATCTGACTCTGGGTAAGTGTGCTTATATTGTTTATTTATATGGATCGTGCACCACATCTATCTGCATTGAACTGTATGAAGTGTATTAAGTTTCCAGTTTATAGATACAGTATAATCATACCTCCCAACTTCTGACCTGTAGAAATAGGGACACTCGCGCGCGAGCGCCCGAAAAGGGGGCGGGGCGTATGCAAATGAGGTCGCGGCTTATGCTTATTAGCCGCGACCTCATTTTCATACGAGAATAGACGCTGTGCGCATGCGCACAGCGTCTATTCTACTAGATTGGGGGGTCTCCCAACTGCCACCCCCCGCAGCGGGACAATGCCTGCCGCGGGTGGGACAGCGGGACAGGACCCGAAAATCGGGACTGTCCCGCTGTAATCGTGACAGTTGGGAGGTATGGTATAATTGCTATTGTATTAGTAAAAGGTAGTAAAATAATATTTAAGTTTACTTGTCAGTTGAAGGCACACTTTAAACAGTTCTTTAGGTGCCCATACACTGAAAGATTTGGGCACTTTGCACCCAAGTCCAACTCATCAGGTTGAGAAACTGGGTGAAAAGTGTCAAATCGTATGTGCCCAACCTCCAATTTCAATCCAATGCGCGGTCCCGTGCGCATCTGATCTGAACCGGAGTTCGCAAGGCTGCACTAAGGATTTGTTGGATCCTGCAGCCAGTGGTGGCTCCTACCTAAAAATATATAAATATATAAGTTACTAAATAAATGTATACTGTAAGAGAAAGCCAGAGGGACTGACTAGATATTAGTAAAAAAATATTTATTAATATAGATTCAACTGAAGCTACAGCCCATTGAAGCCAAATCATGGTCAAGGCGTCTGTACAATGGAGATGACAGGCATCTTTATGACTGGTTGCTGCTTTTGGCAGTTCTCCACTGTTTAAAAGACTTGTTACATTTCCCTGGCAAGCACACTACACATGAAGATGAGATGAATGAACTTTTGAGAGACATAACCACTGCAGAAATACAGGTTACTTATGGGATACAGTCATTTGGTCTAAAGCATTGGGTCGACACCGTTAGGTCGACATAGGGATAGGTCGACATGGTTCAAGGTTCGACAGGTCATTAGGTCAACACAAGCATTAGGTCGACAGTGTCTAGGTCGACAGTCAAAAGGTCGACATGGGGTTTTTCACAGTTTTTCGAGCCGACATGTGCCGACAGGCGGTATTTCATGCCCTACCATCCACTAGGGCATGGTGGGAGAATAGAATAGTGCGCCGAGCTCAGAGCGGCACCTTGCCTGAAGCATTGCAAGCCATGCGAGGGGATGCGGTGCACTGGAAACTGTGCCCATGTTGACTGTGTTTACATTCAGGTCAAAAAAGTGAAATACCCCATGTCGACCTTTTGACTGTCGACCCAGACACTGTTGACCTAATGCTTGTGTCGACCTAAACCCATGTTGACTTTGTCCCATGTCGACCTAACGGTATCAACCTAATGCTTGTCGACCAACATGCTGTAGACCAAACGATCCCAACCCTTACTTATAGGGACTTATATAAAATACAGGCTGGCTGACATTCAGCAGAGGCAGACATGCTGGTATTTGTATTACCAGTCAGCAGCAGAGGCGCTGCTAGCGGCTATCCCCCAAAACACAGGAACTTGGCTAACAAGTAGGGATGACCATCGACGCATCCCCCATCGATGCTTGCCATAGATGGCATTTTACGATGGAACCATTGATGGTTAAAAACCATTCTATCGCCAGCCATTGATGGTTCCCACCATCGCTTACTTGCGCCTCCACCTTACTTGCGCGATAGAACTTTACCTAGTCGTGCACGCACCTCCGTCCATTTCAACTGCGTGACGTCACGGACGTCTCACGGACGAGCCAAGAAAAGGAAAGGAGGAAGCCGCACGTGCGCCGCCAGTGCACAGGCGTGCACAAACAACTTCAAGTCCCCAGTGCTGCTGCGCCGCATGACATCATTCATCAATTTGCTAAGTTCAGAGTGAGTCAGAGACAGTCTAGGAGTCGGATGGAGAGGGTGGTACATACCTCCCAACATGACCCTCTCCAGGAGGGACACAATGCTCTGTTTCTGGACTTTCTTCTTAATGTATGATTGCCATCACCTGTGGTGAACAGGCTAATTGATAAGAAAGGTGCTTCAACACAGGTGATGACAATCATACATTAAGAAGAAAGTCCAGAAGCAGAGTATTGTGTCCCTCCTGGAGAGGGTCATGTTGGGAGGTATGGTGGTATAGCCGGGCAGCTGGCCAGCAGCCAGTAGGGTAAAAAAATAAAATAAATATATATATATATATATATATATATATATACAATATGAAGGTGGTGGCACTCAAAGGACTTGCAATAAATAACGAGGGACAACCAAGTGTCAAGCGACGTTTCGGTCTATTTATTTCAGACCTTTTTCAAGCTCATACAGAACATACAATAGTGACTTACCTAAATAGCTTTCACCAACAACTCGTGCAGCGGGCGCCAGCTCTGCCCCGTAGGTCCGTTACATGTGACGTCACCAGTTGGCGGCGCACACCCGTCGGTGTGTCTGGAACCCGTGGGGTGTTGCTAGGCAACCCTACAATGATAAGTGTACAACAAAAATGAAACCCACAAATGTGAAAAATATGTACAATACAGCACACATGTCAAATCCAATAACATGCAAGAACACGTCAATGAACTTCCCTGATATAGAACAGTGGAAGTATGTAAGAACATCAACAGCGTAATACATAAACAGATACAATGAAGAACCGGCTAAATATGCTCAGATTCAGGCCGTATTATGGACAGCGCAAGTCCATGTATAGTAACCGGCCAAAGGCTGCGAGTGCGTTCATACTGGAACAATGCGGGGAGTGCTAATGTCGGAGAGCGCAACGGTCAATCGGCTATGGAGTTACAGAAAGCAGTGAAAACTGCAGGCTTCATTTAGCCCAGCAGGATGTACAGTTTTAAGTTTATGAATCCACCAGGTTTCTCTTTGTAGCAGGAGTTTATCACGATTACCACCTCTGATATTTTTGGGAATATGGTCAATGATTTTATACCGTAGGGTGGTAAGCCCATGCCTATGTTCCCTAAAGTGTCTGGGAACTGGTTGTTCAATCTGGCCAATTCTGCCCTCAATTGAAGCTTTTATGGCTGATCTGTGGCCAGCCATGCGAGTTTTAAATGAACATATCGTTTTGCCTACATAAAGTAGACCGCACGGACACCTTATAATGTATATAACGTGTGTCGTGCTACATGTCAAGACAAATTTAATGGGAAATCGTTGGCCTGAGTGGGGGTGTACAAATGAGTCTCCTGTTTCCAGGTAATTGCATGTAGTGCAATTGGTACATTTGTAGCAACCCGGTTTTCTCTTAAGGAAGTTGCTCTCTGAGGGATTGGACAGATTCGAAATATCGTTATGAACCAAGAGATCTTTCAGATTTCTCGATCTCTTGTAGCTGGGTAAGATTTTCGTTCTGGAGAAAATCTTGAGGTCAGGATCAGTGGTTATCATGGGCCATAAACGTCTGGCCGATTTTGTAATGGCTGGTGAACTGGTATTGTAGGTTTGGACCAGAGCAATTTGATCAGTTCCTTGGATGGAATTTTTTGGAGTGAGGGTCTCCTCTCTAGATATAGAGAGCGCTTTAGTTTTGGCCATAAGTAACTCATTATGGGAATACCCTTTACACAGAAATCTGCCAATCATGATATCCATCTCTTTCTCTGCATCAAGGGGGTCATCACAAATTTGTCTAACTCTCAAAAATTGAGAGAAGGGGAGTCCCTTTTTAGTGGCCGTGGGGTGGGCGCTGGAACAGTGCAACAGTGTGTTGCGATCTGTTGCCTTTTTATAAAGACCAGTGGAAATTTTGTTCTCAATCAGCGTGATCTGAACATCAAGAAAATGTATCGTTATGGGATCAATCTCAAAGGTGAATTTAATGGTAGGGTGTGCAGTATTGGCTCGCTCGATGAGCTCAGTAAGTTCCTCACGGCTGCCAGCCCATACCAACAATAAATCGTCTATATACCTGAGAAATAGCCTGAGTTTACTTCTGACAGACTGGTCACTCAAAAACATACTATGTTCAATGGCAAACATGAAACTGTTTGCATACGCAGGGGCTACGCAAGAACCCATCGCGCAGCCCCTGCGTTGCAAGTACCAACATTTATCAAATAGGAAGTAATTCCGCATCAGAGTAAGTGACAGAAGTTCAATGAAGAAAGTAATTTGAGGACCATCGTATACATTACTGTCTGTGAGTAGTCTACGGACCGTCTCAATCCCTTCTTGATGTGGTATGTTCGTATATAGACTAGTAATGTCCATCGTGCAGAGTAAGCACTGGTCAGGGAGATCGTCCAGTAGGGTCAATTTTTGTATCAATGTGGTCGTGTCCTTCAGATATGTCGGTTGGAGTTGCACCGTAGGCTGTAGGAAATGGTCCAAATATTGGGACACCTTATAGTAAATTGAGTCTCTGGCGGCGATTATCGGTCTCCCTGGGGGATTGGTACTGTCTTTGTGCAGTTTGGGGAGAGAATATAAAACCGGGGCAATCGGGTGTTCCTCAAACAGGTATTTTGAAGTATTGCTCGTAATAATGCCATTCTGGACCGCTCTTTGCAAGGTCAGTTGTAGTTCCTTATTGTAGGCTTCGGTGGGATCTGATGGTAATTTAGAGTAGACCTCCGGGTCTGCTAGTTGTCTCTCAAGCTCTTTTCTATAGTCAGATAAATTTTGTATCACTATACCCCCACCTTTGTCAGCGGGGCGTATAGTGATAGTAGGGTCTTTGCTGAGAGTTTCCAAACTCAGCCTTTCTTTTTGAGTAAGGTTGGGTCTGTGAGTGTTCTTGGATCGGCCTTCCATAGTGGCCAGATGATCAAGGGATTTGTTAAAAGTTTTCAAAGTCAGATTGTTGGTGATAGGGTCAAAAGTCGATTTAGGACGGAATGCATGTCCGTCAACAACCTGTGTCGGCATATCTTGTTTGGAGAAATGTTCTTTTAATCTTAATTTCCGATTAAATTTGTAGGATTCCACTCTCCATTGGAATTCGTCGAAATTGGATGAGGGAATAAATGACAACCCTTTGCTCAGTACGGTCATCTCGTCTGTAGTCAGGGTTCTGTCCGACAGATTGAATATTATCTCCTCCCTTTCGGATTGGTGTTCTTTCTTGTAGTTCCTGAGCCACTGGCCACCTCGTCTGTTAGGATATCGCCTTGTTCCACCCGCTGTTTGCGGGTTTTTACCCCTAAAGGGGGTTTCCTTTGTTTAGAACAGTCTTCTCTCTCACTTTGAGAGGACGCTCCTCCGCTGGAGGTGTCGGTTTCACCCCACCTTTTTCTGTTGCGGGGTTGGCGGCGTCTGGTCGGGCGATCTCGTGTACTCGGATTGTTCACTGCCCACAAATAAACTCGTTGTTCGAGATAGTCGTTTTGCACTATCTCCAATTTGGATCTTTTGAATTTAATAATTTCTCTGCGGTAGGAATCTACTTGCGTCTGTAGTTTGTCAAGCCACTTGTTATCAGTGTCTGCTTGCAGGGTGGGTAGATAATTTTTCTCGAAGTCAGATATTTTTTCTTTGACGTTAGTTAGTTCTTTAGTAGCCTCAGAGATGACCAGTAGCATTAGGTCCAGGCTACACTTATTCAGAATGGCAACCCATTTCCTACAAAAGTCGGGATTGTGTTTGCCGATTGTAGGTGTATTCTTAATCCTAAAGCCACGGGGAATTTGACTTGCCCGGTGATAATCGGAAAGGGTTACTCCGTGTAAGTAAAAATCGACTTCGCGTTTTTTCAATCTCAGGAGTTTGGTAAATAGCAGATCTGTCGGTTCAGCACCCGCTGTGGTGGAGAAATGGTCTCGGAATCTGATGCTGTCTGCATCCACGTCTGAATAACTGAGTTTCTCTCCTGTAGGTAGCACAATGTTTTTGTAGCCAGTGTTATCTTGCATCCTTGGGTGGAGATGGTGCTGTAGGCTGATGGTACTTGCCAAGCAGTTGGAGCTGAGGTATGGAAATGGGTGGGTGCCTTAATCCCGAGCCTCACGGAACGGTAATACAGCAGAAAGTTGAGTCGGCACTCCTGAGGGTAGATATAGGGTATTGGCCTCGGTGCCTTCCTAGGTGCAGGGACACCAAATATACAATATGAAGGTGGTGGCACTCAAAGGACTTGCAATAAATAACGAGGGACAACCAAGTGTCAAGCGACGTTTCGGTCTATTTATTTCAGACCTTTTTCAAGCTCATACAGAACATACAATAGTGACTTACCTAAATAGCTTTCACCAACAACTCGTGCAGCGGGCGCCAGCTCTGCCCCGTAGGTCCGTTACATGTGACGTCACCAGTTGGCGGCGCACACCCGTCGGTGTGTCTGGAACCCGTGGGGTGTTGCTAGGCAACCCTACAATCAGAGGCGTAGCTATGCTGAGGCAGCCCCCGCCATGGCTTGGAGGAGCCAGCGCCTGCTGGGCGCACTGAGAACTGAAGAGCAGTCACTGTCTGCACACAGAGCTGGAGCTGGCTGCTCAGCACGCTCTGCAGTGCAGGAAGGCACCGACCTGGACAAGCGTCTCGGCTCTCCCTGCTGCTCCTGTCAAACAGCTGACAGGCAGCAGTAAGCTACAGAGGTGGAGAAGAAAGTACTGCAGCCCGATCCCCCTGGCCGGTCTTCTCTCTCCTCAGGTAAACACACACAGGCTGAGCTCCCCACTGCTGCAGCGTAACCTGCTTCTCACAGGCAGATGTCTGCCTGTGAGGAAGAAACTCGAGGCTGTTATTACCAGTTCCCACGGCCCCCTCTCTGACAGGTTGTAAACCCTCCCTCCCCCACTATGGAGTCTCAGGGTACCCAGTTAATGCACTAAAACCTCCAGTCCCAGCAGCTCAGAAGCTTCCTCTGACTCTCTGCATTTCCTCCTGTACGTGTTGCTCCGCCCCCAAATCTCCTGCTACAGCTTCCAAGTTCTCAGAACTTCTGCTGTCCTTCCCTGCTTACTGTAAGTCTAGAATCCTATCACCAACTGTGCCACTGCCTCTACCTACCCCATGTGTGTCCCTGCCCACCCCATGTGTGCCCCTGCCCACCATATGTGTGCCCCTGCCCACCCCATGTGTGTCCATCCCACCCCATGTGTGCCCCTGCCCACCCCATGTGTGTCCCTGCCCACCCCATGTGTGTCCCTGTCCATCATATGTGTGCCCTTGCTCCTGCCCACACCATGTGTGCTCCTACCCACCCCATGTGTGCACCTACCCACCCCATGTGTGCCCCTGTCCATCATATGTGTGCCCTTGCTCCTGCCCACCCCATGTGTGCCCCTACCCACCCCATGAGTGCCCCTGTCCACCATATGTGTGCCCTTGCTCCTGCCCACCCCATGTGTGTCCCTGCCCACCCCATGTGTGCCCCTGTCCATCATATGTGTGCCCTTGCTCCTGCCCACCCCATGTGTGCTCCTACCCACCCCATGTGTGCACCTACCCACCCCATGTGTGCCCCTGTCCATCATATGTGTGCCCTTGCTCCTGCCCACCCCATGTGTGCCCCTACCCACCCCATGTGTGCCCCTGTCCACCATATGTGTGCCCTTGCTCCTGCCCACCCCATGTGTGTCCATCCCACCCCATGTGTGCCCCTGCCCACCCCATGTGTGTCCCTGTCCATCATATGTGTGCCCTTGCTCCTGGCCACCCCATGTGAGCCCCTGCCCACCCCTTGTGTGCACCTACCCACCCCATGTGTGCCCCTGTCCATCATATGTGTGCCCTTGCTCCTGCCCACCCCATGTGTGTCCATCCCACCCTACATGTGCCCCTGCCCACCCCATGTGTGTCCCTGTCCATCATATGTGTGCCCTTGCTCCTGCCCACCCCATGTGTGCCCCTACCCAACCCATGTGTGTCCCTGTCCATCATATGTGTGCCCTTGCTCCTGCCCACCCCATGTGTGCCCTTTCCACCCCATGTGTGACCCTTTGCCATCTCTACCTCTAACCCCCCATGTGTTCCTCTGTTGCTTTTCCCATCTGTACCTCTGCAGCTCTGCTATGTCCTTATGTGTACCCATGCCTCCCCCCCATGACTGTTTGCTGCAAGACCAACACAAGACCATGTACAGTGCCACACATTTGAAGAATGCAGGTAAGCACAATTTTTTAGTAGTAAAGCACTGGGGAGGGTCTGTGTGGATGTGGGGAGGGTTCTGCTCCTTCTCCCCATTGTGACTTACTGCCTGACATCTATTGAGTGTTACCTTATGTCTAGCGTACAGTGTAAGGTGCATTACAGTGTGTGGTGTGTAGTGTAAGTGGCGTACATTGTAAGTGGCATTATGTGTGTGGCGTACATTGTAAGTGGCATTATGTGTGTGGCGTACATTGTAAGTGGCATTATGGTGTGTGGCGTACAGTGTAAGTGGCATTATGGTGTGTGGCGTACAGTGTAAGTGGCATTATGTGTGTGGCGTACAGTGTAAGTGGCATTGTGTGTGGTGTACAATGTAAGTGGCATTATGTGTGTGGTGTACAGTGTGTGGCATTATGTGTGTGGCGTACAGTGTAAGTGGCATTACGGTGTGTGGCGTACAGTGTAAGTGGCATTACGGTGTGTGGTGTACAGTGTAAGTGGCATTGTGTGTGGTGTACAATGTAAGTGGCATTATGGTGTGTGGCGTACAGTGTAAGTGGCATTATGGTGTGTGGCATACAGTGTAAGTGGCATTATGTGTGTGGTATACAGTTTAAGTGGCATTATGTGTGTGGCGTACAGTGTAAGTGGCATTATGGTGTGTGGCGTACAGTTTAAATTGTATTATGGTATGTAGTATACAGTGTGTGGCGTACAGTGTAAGTGGCATTATGTGTGTGGTGTACAGTGTAAGTGGCATTATGTGTGTGGCATTACAGTGTAAGTGGCATTACAGTGTGTGGCATACAGTGTAAGTGGCATTATGTGTGTGGAGTATAGTGTAAGTGGCATTACAGTGTGTGGCATACAGTGTAAGTGGCATTATGTGTGTGGAGTATAGTGTAAGTGGCATTACAGTGTGTGGAGTACAGTGTAAGTGGCATTACAGTGTGTGGAGTACAGTGTAAGTGGCATTACAGTGTGTGGCGTACAGTGTAAGTGGCATTACAGTGTGTGGCATACAGTGTAAGTGGCATTATGTGTGTGGAGTATAGTGTAACTGGCACTACGGTGTGTGGCGTACAGTGTACGTGAAATGATTGTGTAAGCAGCATTATGAGGGGGGGGGGGGGGGGGGGCGCCAGATACTATTTTAGCAGGGGGGAGCAAAATTTATAGTTACGCCACTGCCTACAATGATAAGTGTACAACAAAAATGAAACCCACAAATGTGAAAAATATGTACAATACAGCACACATGTCAAATCCAATAACATGCAAGAACACGTCAATGAACTTCCCTGATATAGAACAGTGGAAGTATGTAAGAACATCAACAGCGTAATACATAAACAGATACAATGAAGAACCGGCTAAATATGCTCAGATTCAGGCCGTATTATGGACAGCGCAAGTCCATGTATAGTAACCGGCCAAAGGCTGCGAGTGCGTTCATACTGGAACAATGCGGGGAGTGCTAATGTCGGAGAGCGCAACGGTCAATCGGCTATGGAGTTACAGAAAGCAGTGAAAACTGCAGGCTTCATTTAGCCCAGCAGGATGTACAGTTTTAAGTTTATGAATCCACCAGGTTTCTCTTTGTAGCAGGAGTTTATCACGATTACCACCTCTGATATTTAAATAATATATATATAAATAATCGCCATCGGATGCCATCCATCGATGGCATCATCAAACTATTCGACCCTCGCCTAGCTATGCCCAAAACATCGACCACTAGGTCCGGAACATCGATGTTTTTGGAACATCGATAGTCGATGGCCATCCCTACTATCAAGTCCTGACTCCTAGGCAGCGGCTACTCAGCCCCCTAAAGCAGCAGCTCGATCCCTCCCCTCCTGTTGCTCTTAGCCAATCCCGCGCATTGTTCAACAGGGCCGGTCTCCAGTCACTGTGCAGAGGGAGGCGTGTGTTGACTCTGACCCGTCCCATTAACTGCATTGGATGATAGCGCTCAGCTCCCGCCGGCGATTGGCTGCAGACGCTGTCAGTCACATGGCGCCCAAACGTCATTAAGGATCCTAGAACTTGGAGGTCAGCAGCAGCAGGGAGGAGGAAGAAGCATGGCAGCTCTGTTGTGGAAGTCCTGCAATGCTCTGCACAGCTCTGTCAGCAGGCATGCACGCCTTGCAGTGGGTAAGCCTCCACAGGGGTCATTATGGTTGCATCCCCATGTCCCTTTAAATAGACCTGTGCATATGATCACACAACCACTGTATATCTTTTATGGACAAAAGACAATGGTGGTTTATAAGCTGTTTAGCAGTATACAGCATTCCTGACGTTCCAATTGTCACCATGTCCTTGTCATTTATTACATGGGTTAGGTGTAAAGAACACTGTCACCGATGCTTGCATCTTCAACTTCATATGTCCTCTGTGTAAGTGTCCTGATTCTGAATAAGGTTATCCATACTGTATATTCATTACATCCTCACTATACACTCATGAGCATCTCCTAGGGCCAGATGTATCAAGCTTCAAAAAGTGATAACGTGGAAAGTGATAAACAACCATCTCCTACCTGTCATATGGAAGTTAGAATCTGATTGGCTGGCTTTTTATCACTCTCCATTTGATCACTTTTTGCAGCCTGATACATCTGGCACTTAACCCCTTTCCCATAGCATTGTGTGACTTAAATATGTATATACTATTTGGTATATATTGACAGTCCTACACGTGTGCTGCTACAGAGTATATTAAAACAAAACATATTTAAATTGGAAATATTTATTTTCCGAAAGTCAGGGTTTCCGCTGTGCATTTCCATCACCCGGGACAGGCAGTTATTTGGCTCCGCTCCATCTTCCCTGTTCTCCTTACACACTGCCCGATCCCTCCTGCCTGATGTCACAACTGGGTGGGCACACTTTCATGAGCCCAACCAATCGCCGCCAGCTCCTATGCGGGTGTACGGGTGATCAGCAAATCAGCAATAGGTGAAACCATAATAGAGAGACATGGTAGGATAGGGCAGATCAGAGAGAGAGCTAGGTGTGATGAGACATTCAGAGACAGGTGGGGGAGTGATGGGACATAGAGACAGTCAGAGACAGGTGGGGGAGTGATGAGACAGAGATTGGAGCGTGCAGACACAGTCATACCCCTTTCACACTGACAAATATTTCTCAGGTTATTGCACATGATTGCGCAACAACCTGGGAAATTGGTCAGTGTGAAAGGGTCCTGAAAGATTATCCTGGGTCCAGCGTTCTGGTGTTTTAACCCAGTTCTTGACCAGGGTTGGACCCAGGATGTACGGAGGTCCAGGGGCAGTGTAAACCCAGGTCCCGTTCACTGCATTGTATAGGCGCCGCTGGGAGATGCTGTCATCTCCCAGCCCCGAGCCCACTTACGATAACGCCACCCACCCCTTTTTATGCTGGGTTGGGTGATTAGTGTGAAAACGCTTGAAAGCTGGGTCGCACATGGGATTTTGTACCCAGTTTGCGATCCGGCTTGCTAGTGTGAAAGGGGTATCGGAGAAAGAGGTATGGCTGAGAGGGGTTGGGGAGTTGGGATGGGACAGAGAGATAGTCAGAGAGTCTGGGGAGTCAAAGTACAGAAAGATTGCTCCTGGGGATTAAACAGAGACTGTGGGAAGTCACCATACCATCACAGAGGGCATACGGTCGTTGGATCAATCACTAAAGGCCTACATGGCTTAGGTTGACACCTCAAACAGGTCAACACAAGAATTAGGTCAACAGTCAAAAGGTCGACATGGGGTTTTCACTTTTTTTTTTTTTTGAGCCGACGTGCCGTCAGGGGGTGTTTAATCCCCTACCATCCACTAGGGTGTGGAGGGAGAATAGAATAGTGCCCAATGCATGGCGAGCGGATGCGGTGCACCGATACAGTGCCTGTGTCAACATTCGGCACAAAAAAGGTGAAAAACATGTCAACCTTGCAACTGTCGATCTAGCCCAGTGGTTCCCAACCCTGGTCCTCAAGTACCCCCAACAGTGCACGTTGTCCAGGTCACCCAGCAGGTGCACTCATTATTCAGACACATTTTAAAAGCACGTGCACTGTTGGGGGTACTTGAGGACCAGGGTTGGGAACCATTGCTCTAGCTATTGTAGACCTAATGCTTGTGTCGACCTTCCATGCATGTTGACCTATTTGAGGTGTTACCCTAACGCATGTTGACCTTTTGGTTGGTTGATCCAATGAGCCATAACCTCACAGAGAACCAGAGTAGTCACAGCATATGGAGACTGGGGTGTGTTTCTAAAAGCTGTGGGGGGTTGTGGGGCTCACAAGTTTGTAGTTACACCCCTGCCCCATAGCCCTTAAATTGGTACACTTGAGGTAAAAAATGTAGACAGTTTGGAGGTATTCTATAGTATAGCATCCAGTGTGCAATCGCCACGCAGTGCCTGCTTGTAGATGTAGTTACTGCATAACAAGGATATGGTGCAGCTGTGGAAATATTAGTTGAAATACATTTTTAATCAATACAAACAGTTCCCAGCAGCATAAATATAGACATAAAAAGGACCACCATATCCTATACTGATCACATTGCAAACAGAATATATGGTAACCGCGTCAGCTCAATATTAAAATATATGAAGCTTAATAGTGCATTATATAAAATGCCGATTCAATCAGCGGTGTAGCTTGTATTAACAAACTTCCTCTCCATGTATAGTTACCATAGAAGAGAAAGCAAAAAATACCTTGAGAAAGTCCGTATTATCATTCCCATATATACCAGATCACGTACCCCACTCACAATGATTGTAAGGGGTCTGTGCACATTATGGTATCTTTAATACAGTGATATTTTACCATGTGAAAAATAGAATGGTTAAATCACCATAGGCAAGTGAAATCTCAGATGTATGGTCATAGTGAACTCAGTGCCGTCTTTCCCATTGGGCACGATGGGCAGTTGCCCGGGGGCCCTAGGACCTAGGGGCCCCCGGCCCAGCCCAATGGTAAAGAGGGTGGCTGGGGTCCGGGAATCCGCTCACCCTCGCTGGGGGATCCGGGCAGGGGGATCAGGGCGGTGGCGGTAGCTAGAAGCCTGATTCGGCGAAGCTCTATTTGCCGGCGGGGCGGGAAGCGCTGTTGCATTTGAATAGACTGGCCGGACGCTGATTGGCTGAATTCAGAAAATCAGCATCCGGCCAGTCTTTGAAAAGGCAACAGCGCTTCCCACCCTGCCGGCAAATAGCGCTACACCTCCTAGCTAGCAGTGAATTTAATTTCGGGGGTCCGTGTGCCAGGGTTCTGATCACCCTCACTGGGTGATCCGGCAGGGGGATCAGGGCATCAGTGGCGGTAGCTAGGAGCCCGAAGCGGCGAAGCGCTATTTGCCGGCAGGGGGGGCGAGAAGCGCTGCTGCATTTAAAATGACTGGCTGAATGCTGATTGGCTGAATTCAGCCAATCAGCATCCGGCCAGTCTTTTCAAATTCAACAGCGCTTCCCGCCCCCGCCGACAAATAGTGCTTCGCCGCTTTGGGCTCCTAGCTACCGCCACCGCCGCCCTGATCCCCTTCCCCAGCGAGGATGGTCGGATCCCCGCCACCCGGCCACCATCTTTCCCATTAGCGCTATTTGCCGGATTCAGCCAATCAGCGTCTGGCCAGTCTTTTCAAATGCAACAGCGCTTCCCACCCCGCCAGTTAATAGCGCTTTGCCACTTCAGGGCAGGCTCCTAGCTACCGCCGCTGCCCTGATCCCGCTGCCCGGATCCCCCAGCGAAGATGATCGGATCCCCGGCCGCCGGAAGCTGACTGGCTGGCGCACGGAGCCAGAGAGGTGAGGGTTGGGGAGGTGACTGTGGGCTCCTGGGCAAACTAATTGGGGGGGGTCCAGTGAACTAGGTTGCCCAGGGGCCCTTCCTAATGTTAAGACGGCCCTGAGTGAACTCATATGGCCGTAGGTACACATAATAATGTAGCAAGTTCTTTATGATACTAAGGGCAGTATTCAATGAGAAAAATTCTCCGTGTTTTATGGAGAATTTGTGCTTTGTTCGCCTTGGACGGAGCATTTTGCTCTCCAAAAGCGAGCAACCCTATTCAATGTGAAATATTCTCAGTCTTTCTAAGTGATTTTCTCCGTCTCTCTCCGTGTAGAAATTCTCCATCTTTTGATGGAGATCTGGAATGTGAACTTTTAAACTAAAAGGGTTTTTTTTTTAATTTTGGTGTAAAGGGGCATGTTATTTTTATTCATGTGCTTATAGCACATGAATATATATTTAATTAAAAAAAAAATATATATATATTTTTTTTTTTTTTACACAGTGCAGCGGCTCGAGCCGCTCATTAGATATTCATATATTCACTGCACCCGATCGTTAACATGCACGATCGGGTGCAGTGAATACTGGGTCCCCCGCTGGCTATAGGGGGGGGGCAGCCTGTGCTGCCTGGGTCCAGGGGAGCCCCCCTACCCTCCACATTCCTCTGGAGCAGCCAGGGAGACTTTAATCTCTCTGGCTGCTTCCGTCCCCCGGCTCCCTGAAAGCTCCCTGCCGCGGACGCTCGTCCGCTGCAGGGGTTAAGACTCGCGGCGAGTCTTAAATACATTGAATAGTGGGAGCAGAAGGCTCCGGAACAGGGAGAATCTCCGCTAAAACACGGAGAGTGCATGGAGAGCGAAATAAAACGCTCTCCATGCACGGAGAACTTTGTCATTGAATACTGCCCTAAGACGTATCTGTTCTCATGGAGTGACCCCTTATCCTCTCTCATGCCCGGTTAGCCCCTCTATGTATTCCCATACCCCGCTGCGAGATCTGATGGATCCTTGGTGCAGAACTGACTATTTCCAGCTCCGATCTGATGCACGGACCATGGGTGCGGTATAGCACATTGACAGGGAGGGAGAATAGCCGCTGCCCATCTGTCGGGTTTTAAGTCGGGATTTCAACGTCGGTTTAATGACTGTAAGAATCCCGACAGTCAGTCATTCGGCACTGGGGACCATGCATTGGATTGGATTCTGATGTTAAACACATGCGATTTCGTCCCGGAGTCGGATAAATATTCTGTTCCAACAATTGAAGCTAATTACATGGCATGGCTAGATCTGGTCACTGTCACACATTGGGCGGTATTCAATGAGCCTGATTCGCCAGGTTTTTATGGCGAATTTGTGCTGTTTGGCGAATTTTTGACTAAAACGGTGAATCACCCTATTCAATGACCACATGGCGAATACATTTGAAGGTTTTTTTCGCCATGATTCACCGAGTAGCAATTGCTATCTTTTTATGGAGAAGTGGAATGTGAACTTTTAAAATAAAGTGTTTTGTTTTTTACATTTGGTGTAAAAAAATCAGGAATTTTATTCTGAGGAGGGGCATGCTATTTTTATTCATGTGCTGTAAGCACATGATTATATATTTAATTTTTAAAAAAATATATATTTTTTTTTTGTTTTTTTTTTTTACACAGCAGCCAGCAGGGGGCGCCGGAGCCGAGCCGCTCATTACATATTCATATATTCACTGCACCCGATCGTTACGATCGGGTGTAGTGAATATACGTGGTCCCCTGCTGACACCCCCGGGGGGGCAGCCTGTGCTGCCTGGCACCCGGGGAGCCCACCTTCCCCCCACATATGCTCTGGGGCAGGCAGAGAGACTTCCATCTCTCTGCCTGCCACCGTCCTCAGGCTCCCTGTGGCGTTCGCCGCAGGAGCTCATATTTGCCAGTCAGGGGCAGCGAGCCCCTGACTCGTTGACTACCGGAGCCGGTGAGGCTCCGGAACGTGGCGAATGTGCAGCGAATCCTAAAAAGGATTCGCTGCACCTCGCAGGTATTCACATTGAATACCGCCCATTGTCTGCTACTTCATTTTGCAGTTCATTTACTGACCAATAGCATTCATGGAACTAGATAAGAGTGCTCTTAGCACAAGAGGTTCAGATCTCTCTGATAACTGCCATCTACCAACAAGGTTTATTTTCATATCTGGAAATCGCTGGCAGATTTCAATGGAACGTTTCTGGAATGGTGAACATTTTAATTCTTTTTGATACAGTATTTTGATTTTGACAGATCTTTCATCATGGTGACAGCAATGTGAAAATTATCCTTGTTTTGGTTGCATTTGAATTGAATAGTTTAGAGTTTGCACATTCATCTCTCACCTTTGTACAAAGATTCTGTGGAACCCTGAAGACATTTGCATTTTTTTTTATAATTCTTCTGCTACGGTTGCTTTGTAATGTGTGAAACGATTTGTCTTTATTTGTATATGTCACACTGGTAGAAACGCTATAAGGTTTAACTATCTTCAGGGGCATACACACGGGACGATTTTAGCCCCTTTTCTAAGTGATCTCACTTGGTCACTTAGAAACAAAGCATAGATCGCTCTGTGTATGCCCCCATAGCTATAACGATGGTCCCGCGCATCGCTATAGCCCGCAGGGAAACCCAGTGCTTGCACTGCCTTTCCCTAGATCGTGGGGCATTGCCTATTAAAAATAGACATACAGATAGTGGTAGATGCTCAATTAGTTCAGTAATATTACCCAGGTGCATGAGGGAGGGGTTAAATACTGAGTAAGTAAACAAGACATTTTTTTCCTTCAGCCTATGGTGGACCACTGGTACCATGGGATATTCTAGGTCCTCCAGACCGGGCACCAAGGAGTTAAACTTCTGAGAGTGCAGCTGGGATGGCCTCCTTAATACCCTGCCCTGCCCCAGGCTAATCAGTTTTTTTCTTGGTGCCGCAGGAACAGGCACATTTGTAGGAGCAGGGTTTGTTCTTCAGCCCTGGTTTAAACTTCAGGTTTTTTTTTTTTTTTTTCAACCTACAGCCATACCACACTGAATAGGCCCAATCTCATCCGATCTTGGCAGCTAAGCAGTGTTGGGCCTGATTAGTACTTTTGTGGGAGACCACATGGGAACACCAGGTGCTGTTGGTTGCCTGCTGCAGGCGCTGTGCACAGTGCACTGCAACAGAAGGAAGCACGCTGTGCTGGGTCTCTGACCTCCATGGCCAGATGCCTCAGCATCTCCACAAGGCATCGGGGGAGCCGCTGCAGCGTTTGGAAGCTTCAGTCAGGTAAGCGGAGTCCCAGTGTGGGGCTCCGGCATACCTATAGCGGCGACCACCGCTGGCGGAGGAGGCACCGCCGGTGGTCCCGGCAGCGGGGTCCCGTTCTTTCGGTCTCCCCTCTAGGCCACCAGGGCTGACCTGTTGCAGGTCCTATATGGGCATATAGCCCTGGTTAGGCTCCGGGAGGGGGTTAATTTTTTGAGCAGCCCATATCCCCACCCCCAGCCCCAGTGCAGGTCCTTTGTTTCAAATTTCCTGCCTGGTTGACATAACTCCCGCCTCTCTCCTTCCTTCTGGTGCCTGTTTCAAACAGGTGTGCCAGAGTGTTAGGCCCCCCATACATTAGCCCGACTTGTCCTAGGGACAAGTCGGACCCGATTTCCCCGGCAGCTCCCCGGGAGGTTTCCATCATGATAAGGCACTTGATGTGCCAAGTTGTGCATATGATAAATCGCCATGCGATTTATCATATAAAACTCCCGGGGAGCTGCAGGGGGAGAGCGGGGTGAGGGACACTGGGGAGCAACAGGGGGGGAGCCGGGCATTGTAGCTGTCAAATAGGCAGCGGGCGGTGGGGGGGCGCTGGAGAGCCGGGCTGGGGACACAGGCAGCAGCGGGCGGGGGTGGACGCCGGTGAACGGAGCTGGCCGGGCGCAGCATGACCGGGGACGGGGAGAACGCTGCAAGTAAAAAAAAAAACATTACAAATGAATTGGAAGCCAGTGATTGGCTGAGAGCCAATTCATCCGAATCGGGTGAAATCGTGCCCAAATCGTATAGTGTATAGCCTTTAGTCAGACACTGCCTATCCTGCATGCTGCACAGAGGGAGACTTGAAGGAGAGACTGCTGGCGCTGAGTGTTATGCCTCCCTGTCCTGCACTGTCCTGGTGTCAGGTTGCATATTCCCCCTTCCTCACCTCATGGTGCTGGTTGTTGGGAGTAGATGCCTATATAGGGGTTAATTTTTACCCTATTTTTTCTCACTAATTGAGGTTATCTGTGTTTTTATTTAGTATACTCTGTTTCTTTACAGTTTATTACTAATGTGGTAGGCTCACAGAAGCAGATAACGGAGCCACTTATCTTATGTTTGTGTCTCTTCCAATTAGTGTAGTGCCTGTCATTACCCACTGTCCTAATTAAGGCTGTGTGTGTTTTGTTTTTGTCTCTATACTGTGTTTTTCTTTTGGGTGTCATGGCGTCCAGGGGGCCTTCTCAGAAGGGTAAAGGTGCCTCTGCACTGCGTGCTTACACCTGTACTATGTGCAATGAAAATTTTGCTTGCACTAACAGAGACCATGGTGGCGTTTGTGATCGATGTGCTGCGCCTAGCGAGTCCCCGCCCAGTCGTGCTGTGCCGGCTGAACCAGAGTGGGCTATTAATTTATCCCAGGCCATGCGAGATTTGACTGAACAACTGGCAGCTCCTAGATTGTTGCAGTCGGGCCCTGTTTTGGAAACGCTTGTACCTCAGTCTGCCCCAGAGCCAGCTTGGGTGCAGGGGTTGGCGCAAGCGGTGCAGGGTTTGGTGCAGGTCTCTTCAAATCTGCAACAGTCGGTTGTAGAGAATAGAAAGTCTCAGGCTAGACCTCTCAGGGTCTTAGATATCTTTATACCCAGGGCAGAAGAAATCCTCTGAGGAGGAAGTGGAGGAAAATGAGGAGGTCACGGAGCAGGCCATACCTCATGAGGAGCATATGACGCTCGCTAGGGTGAAAGATTTGGTGAGGGCCGTTAGAAAGGTACTGCAGATAGCATACTCCCATCCCACTCCCCCTTCAGGGATGCTGGTATTTAAATGCAAGAAGGAGGTTACAGTCTTCCCTTCATCTCCTCAATTAGAGGGACTGTTTAAAGAGGCATGGAAACACCCTAATAAAAGTCCAAGAGGGCGTTGGAGGCCCTACCATTCTCTGGGGGAGTTTTGTTTGGTACCGAACTAGACAAGATTGTAGCGACCATTGCTGCTTCCAAGACGGCTTTTCTGCCCTCCGCAGCACCGAAACCGAGAGTTCCGGGGTTTCGTTTCTTTCGTCCCCAGGGGAAGGCAAGGGGGCAGGCCTCCTCATGCTTCCAGCCAGCCCAGTCTAAGCCGCAAAAGACAAAAGGCTGTCAGCCCTGGTCGGGCCGTCGCCAGGCCCCCAAACAGCCTGAGAAGCCTACAGCCTGACGGTGCCTCTACGGACAGACTTACTCACGCAAGGCCCCTGTCTTCATCCAGACCTTCCCCGTCTGAATTTGATGGCATGGCGGTTGAGCGGTCGGTCTGTTACCATATAGGCATATAGATATTGTTTTATACCATCATTAATGTAATGTGATTTTAACCATAGTATATATTATGTATGTGTATATAAAAATAGGAATAGCTTAATAATTAGGACATCAGAGTTTAATGTTTAGACATCGTAGTATAGCTTTTGGGTTTACTAAATAATATGAATGACCACTTTGTAACATATCAAATGCAACTGAATTCATTTAGGAGACAAAATGTCTAAGGCATACTATTAAGCAGATACAGTAGAGTGTTGTTACCCTCCCCAGATATATCTATATTTATTAATTAAGCAATGTATACACTATGGGCCAAACCCCAGCCATCTGGAGAATGTAGACTGCTAGTACGTCATCCAAGTTACTTTGCAGGACAGACAGGACACTATTGTGTATTTTGACAACAGGAGTGTAAAATAGATTGATGCACAGGGAGAGACCAGAAACAGGAAATCTCGCAATGGAGATTACCACTAGAGTCCAGACAAGCAGGAGACCCTGTCACCATTAGCATCCATAAATTCAATAACGTCATGAGAACAGGGAACTTCAATTCATGTATTTGTGATATAAGGAGAGAGATAGAGTAGACATTCACTCACATTCGCACACAGACACACACGGACAGTCAGCAAGAAACCTATTCAGTGAGTCAGGAGGAGAGATGTGAGCCACGAGCAGGAGAGAGGAACGGAACCTAGAAGCGATGGGCTGGAGTGAGTGAGTAATCATGGTAGATATAAATGTTCAGTTGTTGATAAAGTTATGGAATACTGAAGTCTACAATTTATGTTAGTTTTATAGCAGTCTTAAGTCTGTCAATTGTTTAATGTTGTTTTAGGTAATATAAGCAAGGAGGCGTATATAAATATATATATAATAGCATATACATTAATTACTGTGTTACAATTATTCTGTATGGTTTGTTTGCCTATAAATAAAATCCTCCAATTGGAGCTAAAATTACAAGTCTCGAACTCTCATATTTGGGGAATCAAATTATGACAAGTACTCTGCATATTGTATTGTAAGGTCTATTAGAATATAATTGCAGATGTCAAATATATATGTTATTATATCAATACCAGATATAATAAATATATTTTATATAATATTTCAATCTCAATAACCCTTATTGGGATAAGAGAGATATATGATCCCTAAAATAAAACTCTACAGGTCTTAAAGGCTAGAGGGTTTTCAGACCAAGTTATTCATACTATGATTTCTGCGCGTAAACCGTCTACAGTTAAGGTGGGTATACACGGATAGATTTGGCAAAAGATCTGGGCGTTCCCGATCGATCGAAAAGACCAATCGTTCAAATCGTTCCGTGTTTAGGAACGATATGGCCAGCGATGCGCGCACCCGCCAGTCGTTAGTAGAGGTCGCTGATCTTTCCTGCATGCAGAAAGATCAGCGACCAATCGTTAACGATGTGTACCAATCGTTTCATGTGTATGCACGATGAACGATTTGGTAAGGCTGATTGACTGGCTCCCTCTCCCTCCAAAATCGTTAAAGATCAATCTTTCATGTGTAATCGTTTGCTCAATCGTTCATCATTTGTCACCAAATCGTTTGTGCAGGAGGTTCAGAGGAAATCGTTAACGAGATTGAATCGTTGGACAAATCTATCCATGTGTACGCACCTTTAGAGTTTACCACAGGGTGTGGCGGACTTATTTTGCGTGGTGTTTAACGCGTCATTTGCCTCCTAGGCAATATTCTTTGTCAAGGTTATTGACTTTTTTTACAAGAGGGACTGGATACAGAATTGCGTCTGGCATCCTTAAGGGTCCAGGTATCCGCCTTGTCTGTTTTATTTCAAAAGAGGATTGCTCAGTCTTCTGTGGTTAAGACTTTCCTGCAGGGTGTTTTACACTTGCAGCCTCCTTATGTTTCCCCAGTTCACCCTTGGGATTTGATTATTGTTCTCAAAGCTTTACAGAAGGCTTCGTTTGAGCCTTTGGCGGAGGCCGCTTTGCATTGGTTGACGTGGAAGACGGTTTTTCTCCTGGCCATCGCTTCGGCTCGGAGGGTTTTGGACCCAGGTGCTTTATCAGTTAAGACACCTTTTCTAGTTTTCCACGAAGACCGGGCGGTACTCCGTACTCGTTTGGACTATCTTCCTAAGGTGGTATCCAGTTTCCACTTGAATCAGGAGATTGTTGTCCCGGCTTTTTTGCCTTCTGGTTCTTCTTCCGAGGATTCGGATTTAGTTACTTTAGATGTTGTGCGTGCATTACGCCTTTATGTTCGGAGAACCAAGGCTCTCCGAAAAACTGATTCTTTGTTTATTCTTTATGATGGACATAAAAGAGGCTGGCCAGCCTCTAAACAGTCCATTGCGAGATGGATCAGAACGGCTATTCGTCAAGCCTATTTTTTCTCAGGTAAGCCAGTTCTGGCTTCTGTTAGAGCCCATTCTACTCGCTCGGTAGCAGCATCCTGGGTGGCGGGCCGGGGTGCTTCTGCTGAGCAGATTTGCAGAGCAGCTACCTGGTCTTCTGTACATACGTTTATCCGTTTTTACAGGTTTGACTCCTTCGCCACTGCTGATGCAGCATTTGGTAGAGGAGTCCTCAGCGCAGTTAGGGAGCGTTCCCACCCTTGAGGGACTGCTTTAGGACGTCCCTTGGTACCACGCTCAAAAGAGTTTGGGTTTTACAGCATTTCAAATATAGAAGTATTTTAGTGGAGCTGTACTTCTAAATTGTAGAGAAGTTACCCATAGCAACCAGAAAGCTTTTAGTTAGCATTTATCAAGTTCTATAGAATGATAGGTAGAAGCTGATTGATTGTGCGTTTTCTCCACATCTACGTTCTATATAATGTCTGATGCAATAAGCTTAGTTGGAGAGTCAGTAGTACACCAACTAGTGTGATGTTCCTGTGTGCGTGGCCAGGAAATGCAGATTTACAGGGTTCTGCCAATGATGCCCGCCTTTGCCTGGGACGTATTCTTATGTAGACCATGTTTGAATATTTGTAAACTGATGCAGCCACCTATATGCCTGAGAGAGCCATCTTATTTGCAGGTTGTCAAGGGCAGGTACACATAGCAGAGGATGGTGATGGTGGTGATGATGATGATGATGATGATTAATGGCACTAGCGATCCTCCTGTAATTGGCTTTTCAGTGCATCGCTGACACAGACTGGGGCTTTCACTATGTGATTGGGTGTGTGTGACTGTATCGGTGAACACAAATTGCACCTACTGTTAGGAGTGCAATTGTGGCCAACGATGCACCAACCCCTTAATGTGTTATCCAACAGGATGTTACCTGCAACCCCCCATATGTTAAGGCCAAACAAAGGGCCTGACTCAGTACTGCTTGCTAAGCAGCTTAACGCTACCCGACCAACTGCTCGCCTCCCGCTGACCATCTAATTTATTTATATATTTACAGTTTCGGTACTTGTGGAGTATCACGGCTCCCACGACCTGCATCGTATGCTAAAAATCGCATCGCATGCGATCAAATAGCATGCGATGCGATCGCACCCGATTTTGCACTGAAATGCATCAGAATGCATTGAAATGTGTATTAAACTTGTGAAATGCCCCCAAATGCCATTTTTCATAGTGCACCACCCCCACTATCAACGTCAACCCGAAGCGTGGCGAGCCCGCGAGGGGTGGCGGTACACGTCCTACGACCTTTTCATACCCCCACTATCCACGTCGGCGTGGAGTTGAGAATAGAATAGTGTGGCGAGCGCAGCGAGCCACCGAGCAAAAATGCTCAAAAATCTGTAAAAATCGCATCGTATGCCACTACATATGGCATACGATGGGAGCCGTGATACTCCACAAGTACCACAGTTTCTAATATAGCGCAGCAGATTCCGTTGCGCTTTGCAATGGTAGACAGTGATAACACAAACTGGGTAACAACAGACTTGGAGGTTAGAGGGCCCTGCTGCAAACTTACAATTTATAATCAAATGATTTCTTTCCCCCTTCATAAATAATAATCAGTCTAACCTGACGAAGCAAGGGCAGGCGCTGGCATCAGGTGACGTCAGCCGCTCACCCCCGGAAGGCATCGGCTCGCCTGCATTCCCAGGAGAACGCCCAGCTTTTTTATGGGGACGCTCATAAAAAGCTGGGTGTGCCCCTGCCCGTTTCCCTCACTCCCTCCCCTACCCTACCCATGCGAACACTTTGGCGAGTGTGACACTCCCCGAAAGTGTCTGCACATGCTCCAATACATGCATAAGTAGATCCCACCAATTTGAATGGGGCTGATTCGTCACCTTCTGAACGGTACTGAATCACCCCCAAAGTACCATATGTTCATTACAACGATTGTATATTAAATGTCCATAATCATTTCATCTTTTTGTTGTGTAGTGATCAGGGTTTTAGTAACCTTTTTACTTTGGTCAGTTTGCAGGTCAATGGCATCTAAAACCCCTATTGGATTTGTGGGACTTGGAAACATGGGGAATCCAATGGCAAAAAACCTTTTGAAGCATGGTTACCCTGTTGTAGCATATGATGTATTTCCAGAGGCCTGTAAGGAATTTAAAGATTCTGGGGCACAGGTATGTCCACAGCTTTGATTTGCCTGTCAGGAATATTATTTGGAGACAGAAATGTATTGTGGGGTCTGCTTTAATGTGTATTATCGTTGTCTTTGTACATTAGTTTGTGTGTAAGTTATAGGTAACTCGGCTCTCTGCTTCCGTAGAATCGTTTACAGCAGGGCATAAAAAAACAGGTCAATATGAGGGTTACTTCACCTATACCTGTGGTTCTCCGCTCCGGTCCTTGTACACCCCCAACAGGTCATGTTGTAGGGATTTCTGTTTGTGGAAACAGTTGCTAGATGCACTTTATTACTGACCGCAAAATAGATCAACCCATTTTCTATTAATATCGTTTGTTGTGCTCTGTGCTATCATTTACCCCAAAAGTTATAAAACCCCACCATAATGCATTAAACAGTACATGTACCACATCATTATGTGCCTTAAGTCAGAAGCCATGGTCTGCTCAAATTAGTAGGCAGTATTATTCATATCCGCTTATAATAGCATGCTGTGGAGAATGTTGGGTAGTCCTCTCCTAAAAGTAGGCAGCTGCATCACTGAACATTCTTGTTTTAATGATTTATGTGATTAACTGTGTGGAATGTGTGTAGTGCATTTTTTTTTTTTTTTAGTCACTTATTTTATTTTGTACTTTTCATAATCACTATTTATATTGAGCTTTTCTCCTTTAGGAATACAGATGCTTTACCTTTGCATAAAATACAGAAACTATGACCTTTATTGGTGGGGCAGCCATTTTGGTTCTTAGGTGTCCTAGTACCCACAAAGGTTCCAGCGAGACAGCCATCTTAAGTGAGCTTCAACAGGCAAAAAAAGGGTAACAAACAGAGTCCTGGGCGCTTCTTTCTGGTGTTATGCTGCCTTGCCTTAACCTGAGAGGGCTATTCCTTCTTCGCCCCAATAGAAGCAATGCAAATAGTTTTTTTGGTAAGGAATAAGGCGCTACATCAGATTAATCATAGATAATTTAAATACTTAGCTTCTTGTGGTTAATGGTGGTCAATTTTCTTCTCCTGTGCTTCTTCTTGTATTAGAATGATCCTCGTTGTCGTTTATTTAATATATCGATAGAAGAAAGCAATTGTTTAGTGATAAGGGAACTTTACTCTAAATGTCCCTAGGGAAGAAAGAGATGTCCCAGTGTCTAGATGTTCATACTGTACCTCACTTACATAGACATGCAGTGAGAGTAAACTCATCTGATTTTCTTTTGGTAGATGAATCTCATGTATACATATCTTCCTCATACGTCAAGATTCTTCTTATGGGGGTATCTGACATGCGAGAATGCGTACCGGTACTCACGATAAGGTGTGCAGTGTCACATTCATAAAGCTTTCTTTCTCCACTCGAAAATGCTTCCTTTTTTATTTGTAAATTTTAGTATTTTATTATAAAAATCTTTTCAAGAAAACAATGTAAAATTTCATAAAAAAGCTGTCTGTTGGTGGAGTGACCGCTCCGTTCTTCGTGGATAAGGCAGGGTACAATGACCGGTATTGCAGTTTCCGTGTGAAAAACTTCAATCCTACCTTAATCCCAGAAGGGTGTCGCTAAATCCAAAGCCTCCAGCAGAGAGTGTCACAACATGGAATAGCAGGAATTGGCAGGAGGACTTGCAATTCCATGTTGTGACACTCTCTCTGTTTTCTTGAAAAGATTTTTATAATAAAATACAAAAAAAAAAAGGAAGCATTTTCGAGTGGAGAAAGAAAGCTTTATGAATGTGACCCTGGACACCTTATCGTGAGTACCGGTACGCATTCTCGCATGTCAGATACCCCATAAGAAGAATCTTGACGTATGAGGAAGATATGTATACATGAGATTCATCTACCAAAAGAAACCCAGATGAGTTTACTCTCACTACATGTCTATGTAAGTGAGGTACAGTATGAACATCTAGACACTGGGACATCTCTTTCTTCCCTAGGGACATTTAGAGTAAAGTTCCCTTATCACTAAACAATTGCTTTCTTCTATCAATATATTAAATAAATGACAACCAGGATCATTCCAATACAAGAAGAAGCACAGGAGAAGAAAATTGACCACCATTAACCACAAGAAGCTAAGTATTTAAATTATCTATGATTAATCTGATGTAGCGCCTTATTCCTTACCAAAAAACCTATTTGCATAGGTTACACTAGGCAGACTAAAGCAATGCCTGAAGTGTAGAGACTCTAATACTAGGCAAGCTAAACAAGCCATTTAAAGTCCCGAGATCCATGCATTATTCGTTCATATGAGTACCTATTTTTAGATTACTACGTAGATTAGAATGTGGAATGTAAACTATACTTAGAAGTAAGACATACAAGAATAAAAGCGACTAATAAGATACCCACTGTACAAATAGTTCCACTTATTCTATTTATTAACAGTTTCTTATATAGCGCACACCAGGGCCGTTTCTAGACCATTTAGCTCCCAGTGCAAAGAAATAAAAATGCGCCCCCCCCCCCCCCCCCCCCCAAATAAAAAACAATACGGAAGAAATTGCGCGCGCCGAAGGCGCGCGCGGCGAAATAGGGGGAGTGGTTTATTTTTTAAAGGGGTGTGGCTTAATATAAGGGCGTGGTCTAGCAGGAAAACAATTACCTTACATCTCACTTTTGCAACCTGCATGTCCCAACATTGGTTACCGCAGGAATTGTCATTGTCCTCCCGCACTTAAGTTGGCGGGCTGAAGGCCACACAGTGACATAAAAATATAAAGGCCCACACAGTGACCTAGTATGCCTCACAGATCAAGGCCAAACAATGACAGGCTACTTAAATCATTATACACTATTTATCAGTGATGCCAATTACACATTACGCCGCACACTGTGATGACAATTACACATTACGCCGCACACTGTGATGACAATTACACATTATGTTGCACACCGTGATGACAATTACACATTATGTCGCACACCATAATGCCCATTAGATCCCACACTGTGATGCCCATTACACACCACACTGTGATGGCAATTACACAATACTCCCCACACCGTAATGCCTATTACACATTATGCCCCAGGCGCTGCTGCCGTACAACTGATGCCATTTACTAATATGCCCCCACAGTGCCAGATATGCCCCCACAGTGCCATACATATATGCCCCCACAGTGCCACACATATGCCTACACAGTGCCACACATATGCCCCCACAGTGCCACAAACAGCACAACTCACTGTCTCTGGCCCTGGGTCTCCCCCTCCTGTCCCCTGCCATATGCCCCATACAGTGCCACATATATGCCCCCACAGTGACACATATGTGCCCCCACAGTGACACATATATGCCCCCACAATGCCAAATACGCCCCCACAGTGCCACAGATATGCCTTCACAGTGCCACACATATGCCCCTACAGTGCCAGATATGCCCCCATAGTGCCACAGATATGCCCCCACAGTGCTTCAGATATACCCCCACAATGCCAAATATGCCCCCACAGTGCCACACATATGCCCCCACAGTGCCAGATATGCCCCCACAGTGCCACAGATATGCCCCTACAGTGCCATACATATGCCCCTACAGTGCCACAGATATGCCCCTACAGTGCCATACATATGCCCCTACAGTGCCACAGATATGCCCCTACAGTGCCATACAACTTACTATGGCCCTGGGTCTCCCCCTCCAGTCCCCAGCTGCTGCCTGGTGTTGGTGTCGGTTGAGGTGCTGCTGCTGATGCTGCTTCTTCTTCTTTCCATTTCCATGGGAGGGGAGCGCATTGCGCGTCTCTCCTTCCCCTTGTCCCTGAGCCGTCAGCCATTCATGCCTCGCGGGCTGGCTCCTGATTGGCTGCCGGCCCGCGAGCGCTCTCTGATTGGCTGACAGCCAGGCCCCAGTGAGCGAGGGGAAGGAGAGACGGAAGATGCTCTTCGCTCCCCTCCCCTGGGAAATCACTCAGTGAGTGAGCGCCTGATGTCGAGGTGGCCGGGGAGAGGGGGAGGAATTGAGGCGTCGGCGGCAGCAGCGTTGGGGGGAGCTGCCGGGCGCCCTAGCTGTTTCTAGAGGCGGACAAGCCGTGCGGCGCCCCGGGCTGCTGCACGGCTTGTCCGCCTCTAGAAACGGCCCTGGCGCACACATATTTTGCGACGATTTACAGAGAATATTTGAACATTTACATCCATCCCTGCCCCAGTGGATCCAGTGGATCTTAGATTATATATTCCCTACCACACACACACACCAAGGGAAGACGCGGAATATATATATATATATATATATATATATATATATATATATATATATATATATATATATATATATATATATATAATTTTTTTTTTTTTTTTTAACAATGCCTAGCGGCATTATGAGGTAGTGCGGAAAACAGAACTGGCTACAAGAGGTAAGCGGTAGCCCATAGTGCACCCTTACTCCTGGAATCTTGCTTTAGGTGCATACACACCTGGGGTTTTTGCCCAGCATGTAGGCACATCGATGATGGGGAAATTCGCTGGGCTTAAAATCGGCTGTCCAAGCGTTTTTTTTTTGTTTTGTTATTTTCGTAGGTTTTTCATAGGAGGACTCTATGGAAAGCCGTCCAACCTGTTGCTCATCTTCTGCTAATTAAAATGTAGAGCAAAATGGCATATGTAAGGAAGAATTAAAAGGAATACCCCTTTCACACCGCACCTTGGACCCGGGTTGCTGACGTCTTGACCTGGGTCGAGCTTATAACCCGGGTCCACTAACCCGCCAATTCAATCCTGTTTATAAGAAGGGTTGAAACCAGGTTGCCTTCTGTATAATGGACGATCCGGGTTAATGTGAAAGTGCCAGACCCAGGATATGTAATTAGATGTGTCTCCACCATTACTTCTTCCCCAATCCTGGTCTCCCAATATACGGCTAAAGAACAGTGAATGCTTTCATAGATCTTGAGGAGGGGGGAGATAGATGGCAGTGCCCTGGCCCCATAAGGCAAATTTTGATAAAACCTTTGCTTAGGTGGCCTAGGACAGTAAATTACAGTGTTGGGCCTGAGTTCTGCGCAATGTCAGTTTACTATGCGGTGGAGCAATTTATTTATATCTGCTGCTGAATATGCATCTATGTTGCAACATGCATGTGCCATCGGCAGTTGCAGTGAGACCGTAGTCTTAGTTATTGACAGTAGTCAGTGGATAATGCTTCTTTGTGGTAAATTTGCAAAGATGGGAGTTCTATTGAAGATGGAATGTTGCCCATAGCAACCAATCAGATTCTAATTCTTATTTATTTAGCACCTTCTAGAAGATAATAGATAGAATCTGATTGGTTGCTATGGGCCACATCCCATCTTCAATGGAACTCCCTTCTTAGTAATCTTACCCCTTTTGGTATTCAGCTGCTTTGGTTTGCAAAGCTGACAGACCGTGGGCGTCTTAATACAAATCCCAGTGACTGCAAAATTTGCACATTTGTGCACAATGGAGATCATTCAGGTTCTCAGTCACCATTTCAAATTCACAATGGTGAGCGATGTTATGCTCATAAACGTTTATGTGCTGCCGCTTGGTGCGAGCGGGCACAGCAAACTGATCATTCACAGGCCAATCGCACACAGCACCGCGGGTGGGGGAGTGGAGCTGTGGGCCGTCGTCATGCCCATGGGCATTCCAATGAAAACGCTGGGTGTTTCCATGGTAGTTTCCCGATGGGCTGGGCAGCTGACGTCAGCGTATGTCAGCTGCCTACCCGCTTCCCGCACAGGGCGCTGACAGATGTAAGACATCAGAGAGGTATCTTACATTCTGCGAGCGCTGTAGAAATCATTCAATGGTCGGCGGCCATCGAATGATTTTCCTTTTTATTTTATAGGATGTGCGACCTAAAGCAACATTAGATTTACCTGTAAAACAAATGGATTCTTATGTGTTATCCATGCTCAAAAGTAGTAAAAAGAAAAATCCCTGCAACATTGTGTGCACTGTTGTAATGGCTGAGATAAGGTGGGCATGTGAAAGCACTCTCCTTTTATACAGAAAATATTTGGGTACTTGTTTCCTAGCAGGGTGCCCAATTTCAGTACGTATGGTAACGTAGTGAAATCGCATCGCATGACGTTATAGTAGCGTGCGATTTCAGTACCGCTCCCGTTCCCGCTCCCTGTCAGATTCCTCAAAAAGTGGAAGCATCCCTCAGAGCTCCTGGTGAATTATTGCTGATTTATCAAGTATTTGAAATGGCAGGATCGTTCAACAGGTTTACCTTGCCTCAGACAGAGGAGGCGATACACTTTTTCCAAGACCAAGGACTCCTTCCGCTGGCGCAGAATTGCGCAAATGGGCACGTAATGCGCCTCTCAGTTAAGGAGTCAATGTGGCGGTGTCATGTAAAAGTGTGCCGCTGAAGGTGAGCCTCAGAGCGGCGCACTGGTTTCCAGGGTGCCGCTTACCCTTTCTGACATTGGTGCGTTTCATTTACTCCTGGGCACAGGAGCTCACGTCCATTAACTATTGTGGCCAGCAGCTTAAAATTTAAAAAAAAACTGCGTCCTATACAACCGCTGGATGAGGGAGGTGTGTGCCCTGGATATTATGGCGCAGCCACAGCGGCGGATCGGTGGACCTGGCCACATTGTGGAGGTAGATGAGACCTTATTTGTAAAGCAGAAAAATAACGCTGGCCGAATTTTGCCACAGCAGTGGATTTTTGGTGGGATATGCCGGGAAACCGGACATTGTTTCTTGAAAATGGTGCCCAGCCATGATGCCACCACATTGATGGACTGTATTATAGAGATTATAGAGCCGGGCACCACTATCTATACAGACTGCTGGAGGGCATACTGCACTCAACAGCTAGAACTGGCAAGATACCAGCATTTCACAGTGAATCATCGCTATTATTTCATTGACCCGGCCACAGGGTTTGTACCCAGACTGGAAAGATTGTGGGGCGCATGTAAATGGCACTTATCGCCAATGGGGCACAGCGCGACATGAGCTCCAATCGTACCTCCAGGAATTCATGTGGAGAAAGACACTGGGAGCTGATGACCCATTCCACTGCATAGTGCAAGCACTTAAGCTCCTCCCTAAGGATGATTACGTGTGATTTTATTTCTTGATTAATGTTGTTTTTAAAGTTCATGTATTATTATTCCCATTAATTTTCTTAATGTTCTTAATTATTTATGCTTCTTCAATTAAATTATTTAAGTGAATTACAGTAATACGTCAACACATGTCATCATTACTGTGTCAGGTGTATGATAGTGCAGGTGTGAATGTGTTCCTAAAACACCTCCACTATCCAAGCCAACCCAAAGCATGGCGAGCGTAGCGGAACACGTCCTCCGACCTTTTCATACCCCAACAATCCACGTCGACGTGGAGTTGATTCTATATAGTGTGGCGAGCGCAGAGAGCCACCAAGCCCGAAGCTCGGGTTTACTGGGGGAAGATCATGTCAAACAAATTTTATTGACTTTTTGACTGGGTGACTAAAGTAATAGATCAAGGTGGGGCTGTAGATGTAGACAAAAGTGTGATCTCAACACTTGGTTGAGATAACCAGAGCGCTCGTTTCACAAGTGGTTTCCCTAAAAAGCAGCTGCTAAAGAAAGGGGATGGTTAGTCCCCTGAAAATACATAAAAGGAACAAAGAATTGGTAGCAGCGCTCAAATGATAGAGTGGGTGAATCAATTGCAGTTTAAATAAAAACATGATTAACAATAAACACCCAATAAACAATAAACACCTCACAGCAGATGATATCCAAATGTTCCAGGGGGGATTTAGCCGGAGGACAACCAATGGTTTGTGGGATCCAAGGACCTTGAAAAAGCTGGCGTTTAGCCCAGTGAAACGTGTTGGTGTTTTCTCCTGATCCCTGACCACCACTACTGGACCTACCTGCTCATTGTTCGGACCACTTGGATCCCACAAACCATTTGTTGTCCTCTGGCTAAATCCCCCCTGGAACATTTGGATATCATCTGCTGTGAGGTGGTAGGTGGGCTACAAACAACAAGCCACTCCCTCAGACAGCCACCAGGACATTGTACCGTGAGGATGAAGGTGGGCTGCAGCCATACATCAGCCACTCCCTCGTACAGTATTCAGGATTATTGCCATGTGGACCCCATCCAAGATTGGGATTTTTGTCTAACGTGTACAGTGCAGGTTACCATTGGTTCATTACTATTTATTATTTACAGGATCAGGAAACCCTTGCTGCTATTGCCATTAGGTGTTTATTGTTAATCATGTTTTATTAAAAATTTATTTTTAAACTGCAATTGATTCACCCACTTTATCATTTGGGGGCTGTAGATGTAGCTTATCTAGACTTTAGTAATGCTTTTGACACTGTCCCACATCGCAGACTGTTCAATAAACGTTAAACTTGGGATTGGATTCTAAGACAGTTGAATGGATAAGAGCATGGTTGCAGGACAGAAAACAGTTGTAGTAAACGGAGTACAGTCAAAGGAGGGAAAGGTTACAAGTGGTGTACCCCAGGGATCTGTACTTGGACCAGTGCTTTTTAATATCTTTATTGGTGATATTGCAAATGGAATTGAGGGTAAAATGTGCCTTTTTGCAGATGACACAAAGGTATGCAACAGGGTAGACACACCAGGAGGAGTAAAACAAATGATTGATGATCTAGGTAGATTAGAGGAATGGTCAAGAGCATGGCAACTACAGTTTAATGCCAAAAAATGCAAAATCATGCATTTGGGTCTCAAAAATCCAAAGACTAAATATAGTATAAATGGCACTATAATGGAAACTACTGAGGTAGAGTGGGATCTAGGTGTCACTATTTCAGGGGAATTAAAGGCAGGTAGGCAATGTAACAAAGCAATGAAGAATGCAAGTCAGATGCTTGGTTGCATAGGGAGAGGTATCAGCAATAGAAAGAAAGAAGTAACAATGCCACTGTATAGGTCATTGGTACGACCTCATCTAGAGTATTGTGTTCAGTTCTGGAGGCCTTATCTCCAGAAGGATATAAATACATTAGAGACTGTACAAAGAAGGGCAACTGAAATGGTGCATGGCCTACATCACAAAACGTACCAGGAAAGACTAAAATATCTTAATATGTATAGTTTAGAGCAGAGAAGGGAAAGGGGGACATGATAGAAACTTTCAAATATATCAAGGGTTATAACAAGGTACAGGTGGGAGACATTCTTCACAGGAAGAGGAGCAGCAGACATGCACTGGAACTAGAGGGAGGAAGATTCAGGGGAATTTTGAGTAAGAATTACTTCACAGAAAGAGTAGTAGATAAGTGGAATAGCCTCCCATCAGAGGTGGTAGAGGCAAATACAGCAGTACAATTTAAACATGCTTGGGATAGGCGCATTGATATCCTTACAAAAAATAAGGATCAAATATGGTTTGAGGTAACATGTTTAAAAAAGGGGCAGACTAGATGGGCCAAGTGGTTCTTATCTGCCGTCAAATTCTATGTTTCTATGAAGCGTGGCGAGCGGACGCAGAATACATGTAAAGTAATCCTCGTCCCCTCGCGCGCGGGGGGGGGGGGGGGGGGCGCGCTGCGTTTGCCACGCTTCAGGCTCGGTGGCTTGCTGCGCTCGCCACACTATATAGAATCAACTCCATGCTGACGTGGATAGTGGGGTTATGAAAAGTTCGGAGGATGCGTTCCGCCGCCCCTCACGGGGCTCGCTGTGCTCGCCACGCTTTGGGGTGTTGTCGATAAAGGAGGTGACGCTACACAATGGCATAGGTGCTTTCAGTTGTAAGCACCCATGGCATGTCATACGGTTGCTTATACAATGAAATATCGCATTGCGTCGGACCACACCCAGTGTATGGTGCCGTGCGATCCTATGCGATATTTCATTGTATAAGCACTCCTGTGCACTTAATATGGACATCGGGTGCTTATACAATGAAGTATCGCATCGGATCGCACCCAGTGTATGCTAGCCCAGCTGCTGCATTCTTACCACCCATTTTCTATATGTGCTTTATAGCCCCATACACACTTTGCGACTTTCGTGTGAAAGCCGCTCAGTTTTCTCATCTGAGAGGTTTTCAGCATGAAAGCCGCCTAGTGTATACAGGGCAGCGATGAGAGGTGAGTGCTGCTGCGTGCTCCCGTGTAATTTCTGCCGGCCGCCGCTCATCTGCTGTTCTTACCAATCGATTTTGATTAAGTATGAAGGGAGAAAAAGGGATCGTCAACAAAAATGACCATCTACAAATAATATATATAATTACTGCAAAGATGACTGGTGTGTGAGGTGTATTTATCTCTAAAAATAGTTTCCAAGTTGCAGTTTCTAGATCGTCCATCCTGGTGACACAGCTTAACCACGGGATGTAGTAGGGTCCTTAGCAGCCAAGCACCTATGCTATGGTCTTTGAGAGGCAGGCTCCTCCCTCACTGCATCCTGGAAACTTCAGTTTCATTTTAGGTGCCCAACGGAGTGGGTGCTGATGCTGTGGGGCTGCTTTCAGCAGCTGTTTTAGATAGTTTAGTGCAGGTTCAGTGTATAGTTTCCAGTGAAAACTTTTATACACTGTTTGTAGTGCTGCAGGGGCTGACAGAGATGCTGCCTGTCAGCTCCCTTTCAGCTGGGCATGCTTTCTACCTGCTCTGCTCGCTGACCCCTCTTAGTGGAGGAGTCTCGTGGGCCCTGGGGGACCTAAAACCGGCTATCAGCTAGTGAGGGGTTTTGGGTGGCGGAACCCCGTTATGGCGCCGCCATTTACAAGGCTTGCCAGCACACTCAATATTGAACATGGGGGACACACTGGCTACAGGAGCCCTGTTCAGAAGGGCACTGTGATTGCCAGTGGAGGGGGAGACACTGGGAGATGGGGGACTCTATTATGGGAGCGGCTGAAGGGGGAGGGCGCTAAATCGCGCTGCCTCTACTGCCTGTAGTTTTGGCGCAGTTTCTCTTCCACTGCGGAGCTGAACGGAGTGCTGTACTTCTGAGAAAGAAAAATACATTGTGAGATTCCTCTTGCAGAATTCTCCCTGTGATCGCTTGTCATCTCCAACAGCAGCTAACAGGTAAGTCACTTTATTCTGTATAAGCGCCTGACATTTTGCACTGTGCCCTATAAAAAAAATGACAGAAACGTGTAATCTTGCTGTTGTGAAAGGGGAAGAGTCTGCCATGTTAATAGACTGAAGATTTTGTGGGGTCAAATTAACAAATGAACAGTTGGATCGGGGATTTGTGCCCTGTTTGTGAGGCTGTTCCCAGTGGAGCTCAGATCTAGAGGGCGGAGCAATTAGAGTCTGTGTTGGTACGGGCACTGAACAGGCAAAATGAGGATTTATTTAGTTATCCCAGAATGTTTTTCCAATCACCATCCTCTCTGAATTCTCCACCGTCTCAGGGTGACCCTGCCATGTTGCAGGTTATGCAGCACACAGCACAAGGTGTGCATAAAATGTCTGAATATATGGAACAGTTTTTTAAAGTGCCTGCAGCTGTTTCTGTTAGACATCTTTATCTGAGACCCCTCTCCTTAACATTGATTCAGATGAAGAGGAGGGTGTTCAGCAGGAAGGCGTGTTTAAGAGGCTAGCTGAGTCTGTGGTTACTTTTCCTACAGACTCCAGCATGTCTTACCTCTTGGGAGAAGCATGGAAGACCCCAGACAAAAAGGTGGTTATGCCAAAGAGGTTTGAAGCTTTCTATCCCATGCCAGAGGAGCATGTAAAAGTATGGGAGAAGGTTCCCTTGGTGGATGCACCTGTGGCCCGCCTGTCTAAAACCATGGCACTTCCTATACAAGGGGGAGCGGCCTTTAAGGACCAGGTAGACAAAAAACTGGAAGGGTGCCTTAAGACCATTTTTGAAGGGTATTTCCGCTTATAGCTGCGACCTGGGTATCTAAGGCCATGATTGTGTGGGCGGACATGTTGTGTGCTCAGTTAATGACTGACTCAAATCCTAAGCCGATTTCTTTGGCAGAGAAGCTGAAGTGTGTGGCAGAATATGTCTGTGAGGCTGATCAGGAAGGGATCAGAATGGCTTCCAAGGTATCGGCCGTTTCTGTCACAGCTAGGCGAGCGTTATGGTTAAAGGCCTGGGGGCTTAGCTTTTAATGGAGAAGTTATTTTTGGTTCTGAACTAGAAACCTTATTTAAACAAGCTACTGGGGGAAAGAGTTCCTTTCTACCAGGACTGGTGGGGAAGCGGGGGCGATTCTTGCTTTCGTGCTTTTCCCCTTTCCTTTCGGGGCAGAGCTTTGGGCAGGGGTCAGACAAGTAGAGGCAGTTTCCCGCAGGTAGGGAAAAGCCTTCCAAGTACCGTATTGGTGCCTTTTCCAAGAAGCAATCATCCAAGCCTGAGGATAAATCCTCAGCATGACTGGGTGCGGACTCCCCGTTCTGGGAGCAGTGTAGGGGGTCACCTCCTACGTTTTCAGGATGTCTGGTTCAGCTCCATCTAGGATCAGTGGATGAGGGCGGTAGTCTCTTGGGAATACAAGATGAACCTGCGAGGGGATCCTCCAACAGCTCTTGTGGGGGAGGTGTCTTCGCTTGCTCACAACGGGGTAATTATTCCAGTTCCTGCACAGGAACAAAGAACGGATTTTATTCACACTTGTTCCTGGTTCTCAAACCAGATGGGTCCTTCCGACCCATCTTGAATCTAAAATCCCTAAACAAACATCTGTGGGTGGATCACTTCAAGATGGAGTCTCTTCGATCAGTGCTGCTAAGCATGGAGTCGGGGGAATATTTAGCGGCGGTAGATATTCAGGATGCATATCTACACGTACTGATATTAAAGGAACATCAATCTTTGCTAAGGTTCCCTGTTCTGTTTGAGGACCAGAGATCCGAGGGCATGGGCAATGGACGCCATGACTGTGTTTTGGACATTCAGGCTGGCTTACATATTTCCACCCTTACCAATGCTGTTGTGAGTTCTCAAGAGGATTCGACTTCAAAGGTTGCAGGCGATTCTGGTGGCTACAGACTGGCCCAGGAGGTGCTGGTATTCGGATATTCTCAGGTTGTCCGTAGTGCCACCGTGGCGCCTGCCTCTTCGTCCAGACCTACTTCGTCAAGGCCCGTTCTTTCACCAGGACCTAGCTCCTGTAAATTTGACGGCATGGCTTTTGAAATCTCTTTATTAAAAAAAATAAGGGATTTTCAGATGCTAAAAGCTTTATACAGTCGATGCTAAAAGCTAGGAAAACTGTCTCTGTGGCAAATTACTATAGGGTGTAGAAGATCTACATCAGGTGGTGTGAGAGACAAAAGGTTCATACGTCTAGGTTCAAATTGGTTAGACTATTGGATTTTCTTCAGGACGGTTTTTCTGCAGGGTTGAGTCTTCAATCCTTGAAAGTGCAGACGTCTGCACTTTCCATATTCTTTCAGAAAAGGGTGGCTCTTTTTTGCCTGAGATTCAGTGTTTTCTTCAGGGTGTGGTGTGTATTCGACCACCTTATCCTGTATCCTTAGCCTGTAGCGCCATGGGATTTGTCACTGGTGCTTTCTGTGCTGAAGAAGTCTCTCTTTGAACCTTTGTGTTCAGCAGATTGAGTTGGGAGTGTTGTCCTGTAAGCCTCCTTTCTTAATTTTCCACGAGGATAGGGCTGTTCTACGTACAGTTCCAAAATTTTTGCCGAAGGTGATCTCTAATTTCTATTTAAATCAGGAGATTGTGCTTCCAGTGTTTTGCCCTCCTGAGGAGACCAGACACAGGGACAAACTGTTGCTTTTGGATGTGGTTAATGCTTTGCACATTTATTTGGACAGAGTGAAGTATTTTCACAAGACTGATACTTTACTGGTGCTATATGAAATACATAAGAGAGGGTGGCCGGCCTCTAAGCAGACTATCGCGAGATGGTTGAGGTCAGTCATTGCTTTTGCCTACACCAAGGTTGGTCGTCCAGTTCCGGCCAGGGTTAATGCCCATACCACGAGGTCTGTTGCCTCCTCTTGGGCTGTGCGTCACTGGGCTTAAGCAAAGCAGTTGTGCAAGGCTGCCACCTGGTCCTCTGTTCACACATTCACTAAGTTTTACAGGTTTCATGAGTTTGCGGCGGAGGACGCTTCATTTGGGTGGGCAGTTCTACGTGCTGCAGACCTTGAGCGTACCCTCCCAACAGACCAGCTCTTAAACATCCTATGGTTAAGCTGTGTGACAAGGATGGAAGCTAGAGAAGAGGGACTTTTTGTAAGAGCTTACCATTCAAATCCCTTTCTCTGAGTCCATCCTGGTAACACAGTGATCCCTCCCTTTACGCTCAGTAAGTGTTATACTGTTTCATGTTATTTAATTATATGAATAATTAAATTACATAATTTTTTAAACGGTAAGTTCTTACAAAAATCCCCCCCCCCCCTTTTTTTTAGCCTGTTGCATGCATGGATACATACATACATACATACATACATACATACATACATATGGAGCGCCTCCGATCCTCGCCGGCGCAGAGGCGCTCCATCTGACTGGCACATGCGTGCGTCTCAGTTTCAGGATGGCGCCGCAGCGGCGGCATCCTGCTAGTCTCCTCTTCAGGGAGACTGGCAGGGATAGGGGAGGTGGCGGAGCAAGCTCCTTAGCCACGGGGCGCGCACGAGTGTCCTGTGCGCATGCCCCCCTGGCGAGAGCCGGCCGCTGGCGGGGGCTGTCGATAGAATTTCCAGCCCCTGCTAAGATGGGGCCTGCTCCATCTGGATGGATGGATGGGTAGATAGATATCTATATCGTGACCGTCTGTCACCTACTAAGGCAGAGTCACGACTGTCAGGCTTGATACTTTTCTCAGCCGTCTCTGCTGAATCGATAGGCGGGATGTCCCATCTGCTGTGTGCCGAAAAGGGGACGTTGCTGCGAGATGCGGCCGGCAATCATCGAGCTGCGGCCAGGAGCTCGACAATTCCCGGCCGCGCTCAGCAGAACGTGCCCGACTGCTTGTAAAGTCGGACACGTTCTGCGGAGATCACTATTCAATTCTGTCAGGGAAGACTGCATTTAATAGGGCCCCGCCGCTATTTCCCCTGCTGGGAATAGCGGCGGGAGATTGAATACCCCCCTTAGTATCAACATAGCAGTAAACTAAATGTAACTGCAATAAACTTATCCTACGTTATAACTAATGGGTATTCTAGAAGTCAGAGTGTAATCCAATTGGAAAATAAATATGTCAAATTGAAGAATAAGGTTTTAAATAGTTAACGGTCTCCTCATGTTACCACCCCTAAGAAATTTACACGCAGTGGTAAAGAGGGGGGGGGGGAGTTGCCATGGATATAGGATCGACACTCCAAAAGTTAGTAAGGCTAACTGAAAGCCATAGGAAGCAGTGTACACCTATCAATCATTTGGCACCAATATGGAGCCATTATCTGTATCATTTCCATGTTGTGGTGTGTGACCCCTGTCATGAGACAGGCTGGGGTTATAATGTCCAAAGTTAAACTGGGAAAGTTAAGGGGCTTACACATGTAGCGATTCGCTGAGCGTTCTGAGCATTGCTAGATTGCTCAGTACACAGCTATGTGGAAATACAGTGCCAAATCTCCCGCAATTAGCTTTCTACAAAGAGCAGGTCAACCATCCAATCTGGGTATTTGAATATCCTTTAAAAGAGGATGGAGGAGGATTTAAGGAGAGGGAGATGGAGAGGGAATTAAAATGCGGCCATCACGATGCTCCGCCCACCATAAGTCGCTTTTGGTATTCTTGATTTAAAGCCCTCCCTTATATATTCATACACTTTATTGCCAATCCATGTTTTCTAAACCGTCTTCAAAGTGATCCACATATTATGTCGTTCTGCTGGTATAGGGCGTTATTCATGGTAAGTGAAGCAAAAAAGTAAGCAACTGCGCACAACCATGTGCAGCTAATGTAACATGCAGGGATTTAGGTTTGAGTGGTTTATATTTTTTCTGTGCAGGGTAAATACTAGATGCTTTTGCATGTAACCCATGAATACTGTACTAGAGCACTTCATTTTTCCACTGCAATTCTATAGCCACGTACGCACTTTGCAATATAATGAGCGGCATCGCTCATTTTAGACCTTCTGTGTGATAGAGCTCATTATAACGCTCAGTGTGTATGTCTCGACCAATGACGATACACGCTCCTGTTGGTTATTAATGACCCCTCCATTGTCTTTGCATGTACAGATGAGTGAGCATATCCTTAACGAGGGCTATACCATGCTCTCCGTCGTTGCTTGTCGCCCACTAGCATCGGCAAGCATGTATGCTCTTTCCGGCACCCCGTGGGGTGGTGGCTGCAGGAATTGAATATTTTTATCTCTGCACGTGTTGCATGTGTCCCACCCTGGTGCAAGATGGTTTTTCCCAGTTGCTGTTTGCTTTTCTTACGTGTGAGTTTCAGTTTCTTTCCCCTCTCTTCATACTCTGTGTCATAAATAATTCATAGCACTGCACACCTGACAACCTTCTTACTGTATTAAACTGACACCTGCTTTAAACTGTTTTCTAGGCTGGTGATGTAGCCCATCTCAAAAATAGGTCCTAGGAATTTTATTGCAGTTCTCCACCTGCTGATTAGGGCCATCTGCCCCATAAGTCTGGAACATTGTGGATGTATTCCAACAGACCTAATTAGTACGTAAAGATCTCTTTCTTTGAGCGTTTTGGTGGCAGACAGCAATGTTCCTTTTCAGTCGAGGCAGAAAGGAACTCCCTGCTGAGCTTTTGAAGGGTATGAGCATTCTTGTTACTTTAGGCCGTGACTTCCACACAGTTACTTTACTTGGCATAAAAGTGTGAAGGCATTGCCATCCTTTCCCCACAATAAAATGTTTTCCAGGACTCTCTTTTTACAAGTGCATACCTATTTTATGATGGAGTGCCCAGGCATTAACAAAAGGAAAGGGCGCTATTTTTTTTTTTTTTGTTTGCATGCTCTAAGGACTTAAAACAATAAAATGCCCTGTTATGTTATCTACGGCATCAACTTCATTAGTGGACATCTTACAGATGCAAACATGCTTTTCATTTTGTTCTAAACTGTATAAATAAAGTTGTTCATTTTTGTATTTGTTTGCGAGTATTTTGTTTATCTTCATTGTTTGGTATTGTTTTAGTCCATTCTACATGAGGTTTATGTTCCGTTAATGCATAAAATAAACTTTGAAGACACTTGGCAGGGTGTAGGACAGGAATATAATATAATATGAGTGCTGCTATTTGTATATAGTAGGTATCATTTCTGGCTACAAATATATAAGCTATGCTAGCAGTTGTTCAACAGCGGTTACATATTATAGTATATGACCGGGGTGGCTGTAGTAGTAGTAGTCGCCTTGGAAGGTTATCTCAAGATGTCCTTCAGGCTGCTCGCTTGTGAATTAGTCACAATGGATTGGTAATAACGTATAAGTAAATACATTGGGGCTGTTTGCTAAGTAGTTATAAATTAATCTAAAGGAAAACTGGAACATCAAAATATTATATTACTGTGCAACTGTTCATGTTTTCAAGAGGTGTTTGGCTCTGTGTCAGCAGTATATATGCCTGTTTATGCAATGCATTTGCACTAGCCCTCTAGCCTCCTTACATGGGTATATGAGTGTTTCTGCATGAGCTGCATTTGTGTCCTCTCCCCTACTGTAGTCTTCGTATGTCAGACCGCTCCTTCCATTTGCCACCTCTTCATTCAGAAGGAGTTGAAGTGCCAGATGCACAGAGGTCTGCGCTGTGCTTTAGGAGCATATGCAAAGATCTGCCAGTTACACTATGGAAACCAGTACAGTACTTGCCCTGTATCAGCCTTATGTTTTATACCACATACATTCACTCACTCACTTAAAAACACACACACACACTTCTCTATCCTGCCGAACGTCTTTTTCGCGATAAGTGTGGCAGGGCAATTGTGTCTATGACCAGTACGGGTGCATCCAAGTATGCATGACCATAATAAGACATGGGCAGCAACTATGTCGCAGCTAGGCCGATGTGATGCACCCGTGCCTCAGCGCAGCATGTGTGCTTGTGCGGACATCCCCACCTTTTATATAGATAGTTGCTGTATCGCTGTTCTAAGTCTATTACTAGTAAAACCTTTCTTCCATCTGAAGACTATTGACTATGGTGCGTGGTCCAGTAAGCTTTTACCTAAGCCGGAATGTATTTTTGAGTTATGTTTAACAGGTCAGAAAGTAACTGTTTTTAGTTTTACCATTATCTTATTCGTTTCTTTTGTGAATTGACACAGAATGCACTTTCAGATGTCAATGTATTGTTCTTATTTTTAGATCATGGATTCGCCATCCGATGTTGCAGACAAGGCTGACAGAATTATTACCATGTTGCCATCAAGCTTGAATGCAATAGATGTCTACACAGGAGCAAATGGAATTTTGAAGTAGGTTTCCTATAGCTTATTTGACTAACCGGTTTTGCATGTGTGTAGTAGTGATCATTACTCAGTCATTAGCTGTGTACCATTCAAATAAGAACACCTACACAATGCAAATTGAAGATGCTTGTTATTCGGTGTCAATGCTCATTTCCATATTATGCTTAGGTTTACACACAATCAATTAGACTTATCATAGGTCACTTGCACGAATACGCTTATTCTCCGCAGCAAGCTATTCTTGGCAAACTGGACCACTTAAACCTTTAACACAATAGTTTAGTCATCCAATTTTATTCGCACATGTTTCTTCATCTTTAATGAACATTGTTATCCAACATTCACAGTTTCTGAGGTATATTATTAGCTGTGATCACCTTTACAGTTAATGTGGAATGTGTTATCGCACCTATAGCTCGAAATAAAAGCAGCTTACAGATGTAGCGCCTCTCAACCAGCTCAGGGAATCGCCAGATGGGGTAGATGCGTTCCATCTGACTGGGACGCGCCAGCTTAGCGCACGCTCGCGCGTCCCCTTTACACGGCAGCAAGGAGTGGATTCCCTGCCCGTCTCTGCTTCAGGGAGTCAGGCAGGGTTAGTGGGGGGTGCGAGCAGCAGGGAGGGCATCGGTGGACTCTGTCACTGTTCGCCATCCGCCAGAAGGGGGTGAGCACGCACGAGACACTCGTGCGCGCTCACCCTCTTCTGGCGGATGGCAAACAGTGGCGATTGGCGATAGAATCACCAGGAGCAGCTTTAATGAGAGCTGCTCCATCTGTATCATGGATTTGCACGCTCTTGTTTTTCGACCTTTCAGAAAATTGTTAAAACAGGTGACTTGCAATGGGATAACCAGTGAAAATAAGGAAATTAGCCAGTACCTCCAAAAATGGGAATTATTGCTGCCTCCATGGCTGCAAAGCTGGACAGCGAATGAATAAAAGGAGAGAGTTCAGCTCTTTGTTTCTCTTCTGTTTAGCTGGCGAAGATCAAGGAGCAAAATACTCTGAGGAGGGTATTCAGTTTTTTATTTTTTGCTCCTGATCTTGTCTAAAGTGATGGGGCGGTATTCAATTGTTTATGCCAGCGGGCGCGCGTTACTAGGCATCCATTACTTATTGCTTATGTCACAGTGCACCAGGTTTAGACAGTTAACAACTAAACCTGTGCATAGTACTTTATGCAGGACTTGCAGATTTCGGCTTGCCACCTCTGGAGGGTTTGAGCAGAAATAGTGGGCGCCCATGGTAATTGCATCCATCAACACAATTGAATAGCTCCCAACCGTAGCTCCAGGCATTGCAAAACAATTGAATGCTTCTGAGGGCTCCCTAAGAATGGCCACCGAACCCGTGCACCAGACTGGCAGTGTCCGTGTAAATGATTCCATTATAAAGATGACAAGGAACAAGAGGGATACAAATTGCTGGATACCATTACATAAGAGAGGAAAGGGACTGTTATGGGACACACACATAATTAAATTAAAACTTAACTTTTATTTAAAGTATCATTAAATTCCCTTATATACTTTGGGAAATAACAGTGAATAAATAGGGGTTAAGGGCCTTATTCTGGTTCACTCTGAGGCAAATTCCTTCTCAAATGGATAAAACCATATGCACTGCAGGGGGGGGGTGCAGATGTAACATGTTCATAGAGAATTAGATTTGGGTGAGTTATTTTGTTTCTGTGCAGGTTAAATACTGACTGCTTTATTTGTACACTGCAATATAGATCTCACTTTGAAGTAAACACTCCATCCATATCTAATTCTCTCTGCACATGTTACATCTGCCCCACCTGCAGGGCATATGGTTTTGTCCATTTGAGAAGGAATTTGCCTCTGAGAGTGAACCAGAATAAGGCTCTAAATCACAGACAAACATAAACACACACATATTGTGCTCATATAGTATAAAATAATGTATTAAAACTACACATGTCCAGTTGAAGATGTCTTGCCAGTATAGCATATAATTACTGAAATAAAGGGGCAGTGTCAATCTCATCACTTTATTGGTTTAGGTTCATGGGGTTCTGGGAGGATATTACCTTCAATTGTAGGGTTAGGATAATTTCAGTTTAATTGCACAGATATGTATTATGTATATAGGATACTCGGAGGTACATGGATTTTTTTACTGAATCTGTGTCTCCTCCTATAGATCCAATAATTATGGCCTCTACGTTTTCTATAATAGGAAAAATAGATCTTTAGTGTGCAGATGTGCTCCAAGCTCCTTGGTGGGGCAACAAGTCTTACGGGATACCATTACAGCAATGACCTGTTTCTAAAAAGACCACAGGGCCGTTTCTAGACAATTTAGCTCCCAGGGCGGAAAAAAAAAATGCGCCCCCCCCCCCCCCCCCAAATACATAACATGGCATAGAAGAAATTGAGCGCGCCGGAGGCGCGCGTCGAAATAGGGGTGTGGCTTAATTTAAAGGGGTGTGGCTTAATATAAGGGCGTGGCCTAGCCGGAAAACAATTACCTTACGTCACACTTTTGCGACCTGCATGACCAGACATTGGTTACCGCAGGAGTTGTCATTGTCCTCCTGCACTTTTTTATGCCACACAGTGACATAAAAAACATAAAGGCCCACACAATGACCTAGTACGCCTCACGGATCAAGGCCAAACAATGACAGGCAACTTGAATCATTATACACTTTTTATCCGTGATTCCAATTACACATGACGCCGCACACCGTGATGACAATTACACATTACGTCGCACACTGTGATGACAATTACATATTACGCTGCACACCGTGATAAAAATGACACATTTTTGTTTCACACCGTGATGCCCATTACACCCCACACTGGGATGGCAATTACGCAATACTCCCCACACCGTAATGCCCATTACACATTATGCCCCACGAGCCGCTGCCGCACAACTGATGCCATTTACTAATATGCCCCCACAGTGCCAGATATGCCCCCACAGTGCCACACATATATGCACCCACAGTGACACACATATGCCCCCACAGTGCCAAATATGCCCCCACAGATATGTCCCCACAGATATGCCCCCACAGTGCCAAATATGTCCCCACAGTGCCACACATATGCCCCCACAGTGCTGGATATGCCCCCCACAGCGCCACACATATATGCCCCCACAGTGACAGCTATTCCCTCAAAGGCCACACATATGCCCCCACAGCGCCCCACAGAGACAGCTATGCCCCAACAGTGCCAAATATGCCCCACAGTGCCACAGATATATGCCCCCACAGTGCCACAGATATATTCCCCCACATTGACAGCTATTCCCACACAGTGCCACACATATGCCCCCACAGCGCCACACATATATGCCCCCAGTGACAGCTATGCCCCAACAGTGCCAAATATGCCCCACAGTGCCACAGATATATGCCCCCACAGTGCCAAATATGCCCCCACAGTGCCACAGATATATGCCCCCACTTTGCCACAGATATATGCCCCCACAGGGCCAAATATGCCCCCACAGTGCCACAGATATATGCCCCCACAGTGCCAAATATGCCCCCCACAGTGCCACAGATATATGCCCCCACAGTGCCACAGATATATTCCCCCACAGTGCCAATATGCCCCACAGTGCAGGAAGCAGCATACAGTAACTCACTGTTGTCATCGCCTCTGCTCTGCTGCTGCCTCTTCTTCATCTTCCTTGGGGAGGGGAGGGGAGGGGAGCGGAGCGCATCGCATGTCTCTCCTTCCCCTTCACTGAGCTGTCAGCCATTCATACATCGCGGGCTGTCTCCTGATTGGCTGACAGCCCAGTGACACAGTGAGAGAGGGGAAGGAGATACGCACGATGCGCTCCCTCCCCTCCCCTGGGAAATCAATCAGCGGCGCCGGCGGTGGACGAGCCGGCGCCGAAGAGGGGGAGGAAGCCGGGGGAGGAAGGGAGGCAGCGCTGGGGGGAGCTGCTGCCGGGCGCCCCGGCTGTTTATTAGAGGCGGACAAGCCGTGCGGCGCCCCGGGCTGCTGCACGGCTTGTCCGCCTCTAGAAACGGCCCTGAAAGACCACTTGTGCTTGTCAGTCTCTCTGACAAAGGGTTGTTCAGTAATTGAACTCATGAGCCACTGCTGGGAGGCCAGGATGCTAACCACTGTGCAAAACCCAACGTCCTTGTAATTTAAACCCAGTGTCCTTGTAATTTTTATGGGAAAAAAAATACACATTTGGTATTTGTTCACTTTATTGCAGTCCTTTTTGTGTATCTTGGTTATGTTTTATTTGTGCATGATGCGCATGCGCAAACCCAGACCACCGGGGATGGGGGCAGAATTCGGACCTGAGCGGTCAGGTCTGAATCGGACCCTGATTATGTGACTAATACGATAACTCTGATCTGTTGAGGCGTCCCTTTTTTTTTTTTTGCTAGCTGGCATTGGGGATAACTTGTCTTCCAGAGGAACCTCTACCAACTCCTCTGGTGTAGTGATGGCTGCGGCAGTATCAGTGAATAAATTAGTTGTCTAGTGCATGAGGCCAAAGCTATGACTGGTGCTAGGCTGGTCAAGGCCCCCCTGCAAACTATACATTTGTTCCCTTCAATATCCTATTCTGGGACAGCACGCACAGAAGGCATGTGTTGCAAAAAAAATGGTGTTGTCTCCCAAGGAAGTCTCGTGGTCACACAACAGTACCCCCAGTTCAATGCCACACAGTAGCACAATCTTATTCACATTATTCTGCAAATTGTGCCCCTGACTCATATTTAACCATGCAGTAGTATCCTTTATACACATTACACCACACAGTAGTGCTCTTATACCGTTTATGCGTTTATAACTCCTGCCATCTAGTGGAAACATGGTCCCCCAGTAAGTGCCGATGAGCTGCACTTTACGCTATTGATGCCGCAGCCTCTAATACAGTTTGATGGGCTCAGTGGCAGCAACTTTGTACAGCAGCAGTGTAGCAGAGTGTGGACAGTGCCTCTCTAACCTGCTGGCTCCCTGCTTTTCGTACTGTGCTGAGTGTGTTGTGACAGCCCTTGCTGTAGCATTAATGGTATCCTAGTACCTAGGGCTTAAGAAAACAGGGGTTCAATGTGCATCGCCCTCTCTGCGGCACTAACACACTGCGCAAGTATCCAATAACGTGGTGATTGCCATCTTCTCGGATACAAATCTTTACTGTGCAAGTGCGTATGCACGAATCATCGGGAAAATGGCCACAGAGCCATTTTCCAAAGGATTTCTCTGGCATCAGCAATGCCGATGCAGGACTCCAGAGAGGTAAGTCATTAAATATGGGTGCAGAGTGTGCTATGTGGGGCCCCCTGGACACGAGCAAATATAGACTTCACCGATTATAGAAACTATAACTACATCATTGTGTACACACACACACAAATCGGGGGTTATTCTGGTTCACTCGGAAAGGCACAATCACTCTCTAATGGACAAAACCCTGTGCACTGCAGGTGGGGCTGATGTAACATGTGCAGAGAGCTAGATTTGGGTGTTTTATTGTTTCTGTGCAGGGTAAATACTGGCTGCTTTATTTTTACACTGCAATCTAGATATCAGTTTGAAGTTCACCCCCCACCCAAACACATCAGCCCCAACTACAGTACATATGTTTTTGTCCATTAGAGAATAATTGTGCCTTTCCGAGTGAATCAAAATAACCCCCATCATGTATAACTAACTTTCTCACGCTTTACATTTGTGTTTGGAAAATCACTTTTAAATATGCTACTTTCATTTTACAGAAAAGTAAAGAAGGGTTCTCTACTGATTGACTCAAGCACAATTGACCCAGCTGTGTCTAAAGAATTGGCAAAAGCTGTTGAAAAAATGGGAGCTGTGTTCATGGATGTGCCTGTCTCTGGTGGTAAGTGTTTATCTCACAGTTATTTAGGATATCTGTATTCTTCAATATTTTCTTGTTGTGACTAAAACTGTTAAATAAAGGAAAAACCGGTTGTGTGGAATAGTGTGTATGCAAGGGAGGATATTTCTCATGAGGATTAATGAATCTCTAGTAACAGAAAATCCTCAGCTTTCATGCAGAGATGGGTTTGACAACAGAGTCCTGCATCAATTCGACAGGAGCTGACCATCATTACTTGGTACCTTTGGGATCCTCTAATGGGGTGTACAGATGCTTTGATCCCTGCGGCCATCGATACCGACTCAATATTGATGGCCCTTGGGACCCGGCAGCTTGCCGGTATCGAACAGGAGGAAGGGGTGCGGGGGAGGGATTCTGCATAGAGCCGCATTACACTGCCTTTGATCTTCCAGATCGAAGCAGAAATAGACTTGCCAGGCAGGTCTATTTCTGATTTCGATCCCGATGCCGCAAGGCCACGCATTGGGACGAAATCTACATCGATGGCAGTTAACAAGGTTTGATTAAGGGTCATTGCAATTTGGGTGTATTTAGACGACCTCCTCATTGCGGCTCAGTCAAGAGAGGAGGTTTCAAAAGCGACAGATTTTGCGCTTCAGTTCCTTCAAAACCATGGGTGGTTAATAAATCTAAAGAGTCACTTGATTCCATCCCAGAATATTCTCTTTGTAGGTATGGGGATATCTGCAATAAATTTCAAAATCACCCTTGCAGAAGAAAGTTGTTGCAAGATCCAGGAGTTAGTGGACATTGTTCAGAGGAAGGAAAAAGTTCAACTAGTCCTGGCACTGAGGCTTTTGGGCATGATGGTGTCTACCATCGGAATTATCCCTTGGGCAAGATGGAGAATGATGGAGATCCACTAGGATCTGCTAAAGCGTTCCAGACAAGGATCGCCATTAAACTATTGACAAAACAGTCCCTATCCAGGTGGGGAGACTATCCGCTCTTTGTAAGAAATTCATAATTGGCAAAACTGCAACTCAGAGTTCTTACAACAGATACAAGCATGTACGGCTGGGGAGCTCATTTGTTGTAAAGGAGTTGTCCCCTCAGGAGATAAAACTTTCTTCAAATATAAAGAAAACAAGAGCTGTCTGGCATATGCCATTTTTGGAAAGATATTGTTGGAAGTCCTCTGAAAATCTTCTCAGACAATATGTCAGTAGTGGCATATATCAATCGACAAGGTGGAACCAAAAGTTCAGCCATCATGAGGGAAGTGAAGAGCATTGTTGACTGGGCAGAAAGTCATCTGAAATCTCGGCATTGTATGATCCGGGGAAATACAATGTTGTTGTATACTATTTAAGCAGGAACATGGTATGTCCGGGCTTCCCGAGAAAGACTTGATGGCAACGGCCAGGAATGCGAAGCTGAAGCTCTTCTCCCATTACAATAAAGTGGGCGCTTGTGGCACAGATGCTTTTTCCCAGAAGTGGAGTTTCAGCATGGCTTATGGTTTTTCCTCCTTTCTCCCTAATTTCCAAGTTGTTGAAAAATATTCTGGAAGACCAGGCGCAAGTGGTCATAGTGCTACCCTTTTGGCCAAAAAGGTTGTGGTTCCCGACAATGTTGAGAATGGTGGTCAGGGAGCCCCTTAAGCTACTGATAGTTCCGCATTTGTTGTGCAGGGACCTCTACATGATCAGAATCCCCAGAATCTGTCTTTAATGGTATGGAAATTGAATGGGGGATCTTAAGAGAGACTAAGATCTCTCCTCTCCTGTGATTGACCTTCTTATGCAAGCAAGGAAAAGAGTTTCATCTGTTATATATTATAGGATTTGGAAAATATTTATTGACTCGTCCAGAGCAAAATATGATCTGTTTAAGGCAGATATTCCTCAAGTTCTGCAGTTTTTGTTGGAAGGCTTGGCTAAACGATTAGCAGTATCCACCTTGAAAGTACAGATGGCTGCTTTGAGTTTTCTGTTCGAAAAGAAGCTGTCAGAAGACAAATTAATCGCCAGGTTTTGTCAAGCCATAAGGAGTCTCAGGCCTAGAATTAAATCGATTGTCCTTCAATGGGACCTAAATTTAGTGCCCAATGCACTTATGCTTCCTCCATTTGAGACACTGGATAGGGCGAAGATCAGGTTTTTTACATGGAAAGTGGTTTCCCTCACGGCAATAACTTCAGCAAGGTGTGTTGGAGAGTTTCAAGCCCTGTGGGCTCGGGAACCATATGTGAAGATTTTCCAGACAAGATTGTTTTGAGAACAAATCCTTCTTTTCTGCCTAAAGTGGTAACATCATTCCACATTAATCAAGAAATTGTTCTACCCTCTTTTTTTTTTTACTCTAAACCACAGAATAAAAAGGAGGAGAATTTTTATACATTAGATTTTGTGTGAGATATCTCCATCTATTTGTTATTCCTGTAGGGGCCAGGAAAGGTTTTTCTCCTACGAAACAAACCATTTCAAGATGGCTGAAAGAGACAATTACTTTTGCCTACAAGAAGGTTGGACGTGAGGCTCCAAGAGTGATTAAGGCACACTTGGCCAGAGCAATGTCTGTTTCGTGAGCTAATAAAGCCAAATTGTCGGTGAGCGACATATGTGTGGCAGCCACATGGTCATTGGTGTGTACATTCTCCAAACATTACGCACTGGATGTGGTGAAAGAGTCCTTTGGTAGTCTGGTCATGAGCCAGGCTATGGCTAGGAGGGTATTGTATTGCCCTCCCTGTTTCTAGCTTTGTTGTATACCATTGTGAAGGGCGGCCATGAAGTAGGAAGAATAAAACAGCGGATTATATTTACGTTAATTCCATTTCTTTGGAATACTTCATGGCAGCCCATAATTTCCCTCCTTGTTGTTGTTTTTGGTTCTTATTTTAGGATCCTGGGAGGAGACAGTCAAAATACTGGGATATGTGGGGAGGAGCAGGCTTCTATGCAGAGGTGGGCGGATCCTAAGAGAAATTGCCTGTCTATTGTAAGGGACTTAACCCCAATGTGAATGGCTGCCATGAAGTATTCCGAAGAAATGGAATTATCGTAAATATAATCTGCAGTTTTTTCAAAGGTGGTCTGTTGTTGCCAGTGGATCTGTATTTATACTGTGTCCAATATGGCTGCTGACCAGTTGCAGCTGTGAAGCCACATGGTTGATAACTTTTATTTTAATTGAAAACTACTTTAAAAATATTAATGTCCCATGGTAAATAAAAGAATAAGCATTGTTATAATGGAGACAGACTAATAAAATAATTGCAAACACATATACATATAACCACCTTCATAGCTTGTGTGGTCACGTGACCATTCTAGTTTGTCATGTGACCAGTATGTTTACTTATTAGATCGTGGGATTAGGACCTTATATATAATATTCAAGGTCAGTTTTGTAGAGTACTGTGAGGCTTTATTCATAAGGTTCTTACCCTCATGTTAGATCTCTAATAATTCTCTAGATCGCCGGATTGCTTCTTTTCAACTTGCGTGTAGTACCCGTATACTTCTGCAATCACGTGTCCGCTATGACGTGGCGGTCACGTGATCACGGTGACGTAACTCCGGACATTCCCATGTAGGAGTATTCTTGCGGTCATGTCACTGCGATGATGCAGAAGCCATATGACCGCAATAGCAACACCTCCTACTCCGTCTGGGGAGAATATTCCTGCGGTCACATGATCACAATGACAAGCCGGCCACATGACCAAATCTTTGGTATTTAGTGCCTGCATAGGAATTTTCATGCACAGGTGTGTTGATAAGGAGAATTATCTTAAGGGCAAAGAATTATTATTATTTTTTTTAATAATATATAATGGGTCCATCACACGCTCTAGACATATATTCTAAAGCTAGAATTTTGTTATGCAAACTCTTTCTATTGTTTTTAAACAAGTTAGAGTACAGCTTGGAGGACATTTATATCTTTAGATAGTCCTAAGTTATGGGCAAAATGCCCTTAGTAGTTATGGAGAATACGGACTATTACTGTTATTGGGCAGTACGGACAGTGTAATGGTTAGCATTACTGGCTCACAGCACTGAAGTCATGGGTTCAATTCCCACCATGGCCCTAACTATATCAAAGAATAATAGAAAATATAAATTATATTTGTGTTTACATGTATTATCTGTTTATAGTGAGGTTTTAAAAGGGGTAAATATCATCATAGAAAGCAACAAAAGACCTATAAACTATTGAAATCTATATCACAGTCTTCATAGTTGTATTGTATTCTCATTTATTAAACATTAAGAGAAGATAGTGTCTTTAAGAGATGGGTATAATTAGAGTTTAATATTATGTTCTTTTTACTACAGAGCACACGGAAGGGGAGAGAAAAAAGTGGAACTTATCATAGTAGTTCCACAATTTTCTAGTCCCATCTTTATATTTAGGATATATATTTCCAGAGGGAAAGGCCCTAATTTCAACATATTATTTTGGTTGTTGGCTTAGTTTATTCTCAGACTAAGAGCAGGCAATGGAGAGAACGTTCACATATTTTGTCTTAATCAATGTTGGAATGAAGGAATGTTGGTTAGATGGGCTCCAGCCCAGGAACTCATTGCACCCAATACGCCTACAGCAAGTGAGAATCTACAATAGTGAGTGTATGAGTTTGAGGGTTCTGTCAACCTATCCACAGGTCATTCTAGGAACGGGACTTTGTGCCTACCAATTCAACACCATTGCGAGAGACTGCTATACATCTTCATTACCATTCATGCCTAATAAATGTGCCACCAACTTTTATGCCTTCTAATGATGTTTTTAAAATTTTGATCACATTTTATTTTATTGTCTTATTAATGAAATATATGACATTTATTTTACCATCCCGTGGTATTTAATCTCTCCTCAAATCAGCACTGTGTAACTCTATTGTTTTTCAGGTACTTATGTATTATCTGGGCTCCCATGTTAAATGCACCCAATTTTTTCCATACCAACTACGCATGAAGTTGATTTTATATAGTGTGGCGAGCGCAGCGAGCCACCGTGCCCGAAGCGTGGCGAGCAGACGCAGTCTCATAAGAAAAACGGGAGCCCAGATATTACAGAAGTACCGTTTTTCATTATACCTTTTAGTGGGAGTAACACCCCCACTTCACATAGCAGCTTGGAAGGTTACCAGGTTATATTATCGCCTGTGTTCCCTCAGGTGAAATTTGTTGGTCTACTGTACTTATCGTATCCTGTCGCTATAGTAGACGGATGAAGGTAATGAAAGTCTCTCTACCCAAAGCAGGGAAGTCTGCACAGCATGCAGACTTGTAGTAGTGGGTCTGTGAGGGTAATGGCGGCTCTAGCTCTGCAGGGCCATACAGGGAACAAACACTGGCAGTGACCACAGATCTATCTCTATCCAGGTATCGATGCTGGGGCAGGGGATGAGCTACGGGTCTCCTCTATATATACACACACACACACACGCCGAGCGTGGTCTCCATCTCCCTATATAGGCACACAGTGCGGGACACTTCTCTCTCGGTCTCTGACAGGAGACACGCAAACACTTTATACCGTGCCTTACAGGATAATGCGTGGACCATTTGAAAGGGAGCGCTATCATTGGCTAATCGCGCTGTCACTCAAAATGTGACATAGCGCAGGCATGCTCCGGTGGGCCACCCTCTACCTTATGGGCAGAGTTAAGGGACAAACAGCTTGCGGGCTGTAGAGACAGGTGCAGGGCGCACCTCAATAACAAAAACAAGGTTACAAAACAAAGACCTAAAGAAACGGTGAACAGCAACAAGGAGGGTTCAAGGAAGTAATGAGGGGGTTTAATACTTGGTGCAATTTATAGCAAATAACATAGTCTCTCTAGGGATCTGCGGTCTTGCTGCGGGCCCCATGGAGACTGCTTGTCTGTTGGTAGGGGGTGCAGACATCTCTTTGGCCCACACATACTGCAAGATGCAGCAGCTGTTAATGGCATCCCAGCTTGGTGGGGTGGAGGGTGTTTGGCAGCGGCTGCCATTGGTGCACAGTCTGGCGATTTGCTCCTGACCAGTGATGACCCCGGCCAGCTTCCTGGCAATTTTCAGCTCTGGCTGGGTGTTGTCGGTGGAGCTGCAAGATCCAGGCATGGAGGGCCCTGGCATGGCCCCCATGTAGCTATAGTTAAAGAGCCTCTGCTGGTGGTGGAAAAATCCACGTTTCTCTGGGCTGTTCGGACACCCTTCCAGGGAGGTAGCAGCTGGCTGAGCTGGTACTCAAGCAGGTGGCCACTGCAATCAGTGTTGTGATAAGCTTCGGGACTTTGGTGCTGGGACCAAGGCACTTAGCGCGCAATGCCTGCAGACCCGGTGGCAGAGGGACCTCAGTGGAATGCAGGGTAAGTATGCAGTGGATGAGAGCTCCTTAAGCATGCAAACAACCCTGGCCCCCACTGGATATTCACTAAGGAAATGACATTATGAAATTATTGGAGATACACTTTACCCCTTTACCATATTCCATGATATGCATGTATGTACAGAAATAGACGCTCTCATTGATGCTGCGAATGACTGCTGGCTGGTTCCTCTTTGTTGTGCCATCGCCGCTCAATGTGTTTATATGAGTCGCAGGAGCGATGTGGCGATGGGATTGCCATGTATGTCTCTTGGTGAATGGCGCAGCAACAATGAGCGTGGCTACATCTGTATGTCCGACAAAATACAATTAATTTCGAAGAGTCAGTATTAACATAACTGTAGTGCCACCATTCTGGCTTTAATATCACTTCCATAGGCTACCGTGTTGGAACTATTATGCTTCTCTAGTTGAGTATGTGCTGAATGATTGACGGTTGGCAAGGGTGTTTTTTATACAAATACTATATGATGATGATTGATCCATAACTGGGGCAGAGCCAGCATTATCTTGGCTTCCCATTGGTTGCATTCTCACATGCACCTGTCTCTTATGGCGTATGCGTCATAGTGCAGACATAACTTAGGTCAACAGGCATTAGATTGATCACTTTAGGTCGACAATCACAAGGTTGACATGGGGTTTTCATGGTTTTTGTCTGTTGACTAAAGTCGACATGGACACCATATACCGTAAGTATACCATGTTCGCTTGCCATGCTTTGGGCATGGTGATTTGCTACACTCGGCACACTATTATATTCTCACACTATGCCCACTATTATATTCTCACTTTATGCCCACTATAATATTCACACTCTATGCCCATATGATGGTTATCTTCCAATACACATCTTCCCTGTGCAATTTATTTATTATCAGATCTATAAATTATTTGTATACCCTTTTGTCCTTTTCATATTGTGCTGGTTTTATTGGAGTTATTTGTTATGATAATCAACTGAAAGTGTTAGGAAATAGTCTGTACAGTAATACCCCTTTCACATTGCAAATGTCGCGTCGCAACCCGGAATTTGCACATGGGTCTGTTCCAGGAGTAACCCGGCATTTGCAATGTGAAGCTCCCTGCAGTGACACAGCAATAAGCTGCGTCGCTGATATCATCGGGGTGGGAGGGGGAGGAGGAGGCAGCGCTTGGAGCTGATGCTGCCTCCTCCCTACAGTATGAACAGGACCTGGGTAGCCCGACCATGGTTAACCTGCTAAATCTGCCCAGCAAAGGCAGATTTTTTTTTTTTTGCTTTATTCTTGGCTGACCCTTTTAATTAAATGGAGGTAATCATTGCCCATATGTGACCCAAAGAGATAATGATGAGTTTACATTTCTTCCTATGCCACTAAGTGATGGAAAACACAAAAAGCAGTAAATACTCGTGACCAGAATCATTAAACTGAAAAGCTGGGATTTCTCCTGGACTTGACTTGAAGCTGTTTGTTTATCAGCTGGCGCCTAGTCTGGAGCTGAGAGCTGGAGATCTCTATCTGCTTCAGAACTTTGGAGAATTTCGCAAGGCACTTTCATTTTAACTTTAAGGTAACTTGAGTTTATAGCTCTGGCTTTAAAGATTACTAATGATTTACTCATTTCCTTGCCATTTAACCGAAGTGGACTTTTTTTTCCCAGGAAGGGATCTGTGTTTATTTAGGGCTTTTGTCTGCGGAGGGATTAAAAGGCGGCCCACCTACATCGTGAACTTGATGGCTATAAAAACTCACCAAAACACACCATAAAAACATTCTTACCATGGCATTAATTATACAGCGTTGAGCTGCTAAGAACCATTTTTTATTCATAGATTGAGTATCCTAGCAGAATTTTTTTTTTTTTTTAACCTACATTTTACATTTATTATTTGAATGGCTTAAGCTGTTCTGGAATCCAATGCATATCACTTATTGGAAAATGGTCTGTTATTGACTTTGAATTTGAGGGTTTCAAAAATAAGTCATCAATGTTCCCTAACTGTCCAGGTTTTAAAACTATGCATGGCTTAGCACTGATGGGTAAATCAAATTGACTGAGCAAAGTCACCTGTAGTCAAGCATAGCTACATTTTTTATTAATGTGATTTTTTTTTAAAATCTTTATTTAATTGCAGTTTTATTTAGTATTTAGTGAACGTTATAATCCAGTTCAGAAACGCACGTTTTACATTAAAAAATGTAATCATTTAAAAGACACTTTGCTGCATGGCACAAGGATCCCATAACACATTTCGATTCACAATCTGTATATTTACATATCCTTTTATTTATTTTTTATTATTATTATTAATAATTAATAACATAGCTGTTTTTAATTACTAGGATATTGAGGCCTAGCTGTGCTGCTTTTTCTACATTGTCAGTGGAATGCTTACATAAGCTTTGGAGCCTCAGCAACATAATAAACAGGGATGCATAGTATTAGATATATTGCGGCATAGATTATATTCACTTGCAGAATAAAATGGAACTGCGGTCATCAGAATGTTTTTATTGTCGGTGGAATGCTTACGTAAGCAGCTTTGGAGCCTCAGCAACATAATAAACAGGGATGCATAGTATTAGATATATTGCACTGTTCTATTTACTTGCAGAATAAAATGGAACTGCGGTCATCGGAATGTTTTTATAATGATGTGAATGTAAAGCATGTGCAGCACAGCCCATGGTTTTTTTTTTTTTTTTTTTTACTTCTGCCACATGGTGGCGATATATTCAAACATCCTTAGGGCAGCAGTGGCTGAAGGTAAATGCTTCATTAGAACCCTTTCTGGGAACACAGTGATTTTTATTTATTTTTCTTAAACATTTGGTCAATTTGTTTTGGGGTATATTTATCTGTACTCCACTCGCTAATCTGAATGTTGACATTCGAGGATATATGCTAAAATATATACAATTTTTTTATCATTTTATTACATTTTAATAATTTAAAAGTTTATTTTTTTTCTTATCTTTTACTATATCTTAACAGGCAAGAGTCATTTAAATACAGTAAAATCATTTAATTAAATATTGGTATTGCTTGCAAAGCAATGCATAGTCTTACAGTTCAAACGTTTTTAAACATCAATTTAACGTTTAGGACTTGTGACTATACAACTTCCACATGTATTTGGCCATTCATGAATGAATATCTAAATATATATTGTACTTTAATTTTTTTAACGATGTATTAATATTTCCTTTATTTAAAATATATGTAAAACTGCATTTTACAAAATATATATATTTACTTAACGCTCGCAGTTCGTTACCAGCTTTTCCAACGTTTTTGTAGTGTGCAGAAGCATTAATGTTGGGTAAAACACCATGGCGTTCTACAGACGTATTAATTTTATGTGCATAATAGGCTATTACTGCCAAGAGCCACTGTGTGTACACTTTAATTTAATTCTCATATGTTTAAAAATGTCGTACAAAAGTGAGTTTAACATTTTTTCAGTTGTGTTTTTCATTACACATTTCTGTGTGTTTCTACAACACCATGTGACCAATAAAGTGTTAAAGTATAAGTTACTTGCGCACGTATAGTGACTACAATGTAAATGTCTTTGTCATTTGTAATCAGTGGGGGTATTCTTGATTTATTTAATCCACCCCACCCCCAATATTTGTGCCATTTATAGTACAAAAATAAATTATGCAACAAAACTATGTTAATACTTCAGCTGTCTTCATAAGTATTAGAAGCAGAGGAAGGATCTGTGCAAACTATTTCCTTGTTTACATTTTGTTTCTTTCGGTAAATACAAAAAAAGTTTCTGTGTGTGTGTGTGTGTCTTATGAGCAAAAATCCATGTTCATAAGCATGCACAGGTCTAGTTCATGGAGAATGAAGAGAACCTTTAATACTATATAACAGCTAAAGTTAGATTTTTTTTTATGTATATATTTCTAAAGTAACAAGATTTTACTCTTTGAAGCCAAATAGCTCTCTAATGTTGCCGTTATATGGTTTCTCATGATTTTAATCATATATTGTAAACCCCCAGCAGATTAGTAACCTTGTAACTTTGTTTCATTCCTTCACTCGAGGGCTATTTCTGTATAGGAGAATTGTCAGTGTAATGTGTTTACATGTAAATAAAGCGATTGTGAGAGAGAGCGCCTATTATTTTTCTTGTCTGGAAAATGCCGGTCTAGTGTAGTCTTTAACTATTTGCATGATACCAATTACTAAGGGATGTACTCTACCTAGTTCCAGTCAGACTTGCAGAACATGATGATGTAAATATAAGATAACATTTTTGTTTCAATTATCTGAACATTCCACACACCCTATATTGCTCCAAATTAAGTTAGATTTCATTACAGAAATAATCACAGAAGCAACTTTAAAAAAAATTGAGGCATTATATATTGAACATACAGTAAATTTGTAAGTCATTTTCTAATATCAAGGAAACCTCAGTTGTACAATGTTTTCGTTAATTTGTTTTTGTTCACGCAAAATTGAAAACTTCATATAATTTTTATTTTATTGTTGAAAACTGTAATGTTCTCTCTTTACTCTTTAAATGTATTAGATTCAAATTTAGCAAAACTGTGTGTCATTTAATGCTGTGTAGAATGTATTTATCTACATTCTTCAGAGTTACTGTTGACCGTTTTATTATTTCATTATTTTACTTTCTTTTTCCCCAACCATTTTTTTCAAAATAATTTGTAACTGTGATTAACAAGACAATTGCAGGTGCCTTACAAGTTACAGGGGGCACACATTACGTTTGTGATGAAGTGTCGCATAACTTTATGGATCGGAGTTTGAATGCATTTGCATCTAAGTTTGCAAATGTAAAATGCATTAATTTAAAAAAAAAAAAATTAATTGAGAGCATATGCTAATTTGAAAAAAAGCAAACAGGTTTCAATAAAGCTCTTTTAAAAATAAATAAATCAGACTTAGTAGTATAGAAGTATAACTCCAGCTTGTGTACAAACCAAAACTCACATAAAAATCATCATTTCTGCAAAAGAAAAATAGAAAGCACCTGCCAGCTTCAGAGGTGAATTCAGGCAACAAATCAGAAGCTGATAATTTCTGGTAGAGGCTGTTGTAATATTGTATGTGCATCTAACCTCAAATATTTTTTATAGATGCAACTTGCCTAGGTATATATACTGTATGCCTTTTTATAAGCCACCTAGTCCACCAATATCCGTCCTCCGGGTCTCTTCAGAGTCACCCAATCTGGACAAGGTATTGAATGATTTTGCATTTTTTCTTTTATGCAAACTAGTGTAAGTTTGCATCAACGCCTATGATAGTGCAACGTTCAATGAGCCAGCTCAACTCTAAAACACACTATATGCCTATATGGTAACAGAAGACATCCTGCCCACATGTATGTATGTATGTATGTAATGCACAGTCCTCCGCACTCTACAACATCAACAGGAGAGCTTACTGTGGTCAGAAGGGCAGCACGTGATCTCTTTGAGGGCGGCTAGTTGTCTGCAATTGTTCTCATATGGTGCCATGCAGTGTGTATGTTTATAAAGTACAGAGAAACCCTGGCAGCATAACCATATGAATAGAAGCCACAGCATTCCAAAGAGCTGTTCCTTCCGCCCAACACTCCTTGTCTAATTATGTCTATAAATGTTACCAACATTTTTTCTTCAAAAAAATCTATACATTTCCTGTAAAGTGTCATTTTTCAGACTTTAAATCACAAGAATGTATTTACAGCAAGAAAGTTACATACAGTGGACACAGGCTAAATATGATACGTGTGATCATAGGCCTAATAACTACATATAAATATGGTAAGAGCGTTTCAAACAACTATTAATGACATCACTACATAGCGATCATCAGCTTGGACATGGAGTGATGTTAGAATGGGTCCAGGTACCCACATAAATAATTGCATGGGTCTTGATATCACATTTATATAATAATGATAATATGCATTTACAAATACATATATATTTTTTTGCATTTAAGGGCACACAGAACTGACATACAATACATAGAGAACTGTACACAATATACACATTATGGCAGAATTCCAGAGTCCCATGTACATTACAGAGATAATTTTATAAACCACCATGCAATGCAGATAGTATCCTAGTGATCACTGTACAAAGTAGAGCATTTTTTTAATCGCCATATAGTACAGAGCAAAATAGTGACTGATTATACCGTAGAGACCATCTTGGTGAGCACACAAGAGAATTTGTGACCGCCCAACAAAGTATTAACTGCTTAAGCATCATTGAAAAAAAAAAAGTTTTTCAAGATAATTAAATGAACTCCTTTTGTTATCATTAACTCTCTTGACTTCATTTTTAAGCCCCCATTCCTCAATAAATTGCTTTCTTGTAATTTTTGAGTAACTACTTCAGCCTAATTGAAATAACTTCTATCTTCTTTTAGCTCAATTTAACCATTTACCAAGTGGTCCCAAACAGTGTGCAATGGCACCAGGGGGTGTTTCTGGGCACCTGCATGGGTGTCTGTGGTCGGTAATCAGGACCAACGCAAACTATGTTCATTTAGTGTAATGAACAAAATCGGGGCTTCCATTCATAAACTATGTGAACAAACTCCTGTCCTTTACCACACAACTGAAACTAGGGATAACCTATAAACCTTATTAACGTAACTGTTGCTGATTCAGTTTTCTTCTTGTTGCTGCTCTACAGTCCAACCTTGGTGTGTAGCATTTGTCTCCTGCAGTAGCTATGGGGCTCTTAAGAGCTCTCCTATACGGACTTGCAATGTATTGTTAAGTCCTATGACCTATCCCTCATGCATTATGTGGTGAAATAACAAATGCAGGGCTCATTGGAGGCACATGACACAAAATTACTTTTGCACCTTTTCAATTAGTTAAGTATTGAATACTTATACCAGGTATGTGTATTTTACCACTGGTGAGAAATTGGCACATGCCACTTTGGGGCAGATGTATTAAGCCTTAACAAGAGATAAATGTAAGTGTGATAAAGAGAGATAAACGTCCAGCCAATCACATCCCAACTGCCATGTAAAGGCCCCCATACACTATGCAATTTGAAAACTATTTCACCCGATTTGGATGAATCTGGCTGTGAAATCGGGCCAAATCCCATGTTTAGACATCCCGTCCGACCTGATGCGCGGGCCCATGCGCATCAAATAAGAGTCCAGCAGTCGGACCGGCTGCACATAAGATTTCCTAAATCTTATGTGCAGCCTCTGGGCGGGGGACACTGCGAGGGCAGTGAGAGAGGTGGCCAGTAGCAGTGAGCGGGGGACGCCGGAGAGCCGGTCAGCGGCGGCAGATGCTGGGGAGCTGCAGGAGGAGAACCGGGCATGGTAAGCTGTCAAATAGGCAGCGGGAGGGGGGTACTGGAGAGCCGGGCAGGGGACATCGAGGCAGCGAGCAGAGGGGGACGCTGGTGAACCAGCGGGGGAAACGAGGGAGCTGGGCAGGAGGATCAGGGACTCACTCTGCAAGGAAAAAAACCCATTACAAATGAATGGGCAGCCAGTGATTGGCTGAGAGCTCTCTCAGCCAATCAGCAATTGGCTGAGAGAGCTCTCAGCCAATCACTGGCTGCCCATTCATTTGTATTGTTTTTTTTCCCCTTGCAGAGTGAGTCCCTGATCCTCCAGCCCAGCTCCCTCGTTTCCCTCGCCGCGCGTCCCCCCGCACGCTGCCTGTGTGTCCCCTGCCCGGCTCTCCGGCCCCACTCAGCACCGCTGCCTATTCGTTAACTTACCATGCCCTGCTCCCCCCCCCCAATGTAGCTCCCCAGGGCCCTCCTCCTGGCTCTCCTCCTGCAGCTCCCCAGCGTCCCTTGCCCGCTGACCCTGCCCGCATCTCACACTGCAGCTCCCCGGGAGTTGCATATGATAAATCTTATGGCGATTTATCATATGCAAAACTTGCCACATCAAGTGTCTAATCAATCATGTGTGACCCGGGGAGCTGCAGGGGAATAGGACAATTCGGGCTAATGTATGGGGGCCCTGAACAATGTCAGTAATGAGCTGATTGGCTGGACATTTATCTCTCTATCACCCTTGCATTTATCTCTTGTTAAGACTTAATACAACTGTCCCAGTGTTAGTACTTAGTGGAGTAGACACTAAATGGCAGGATTCCAGATTAAAAGGTCTACAGTGTAGACAGTCAATGGGGGGTGTGCAAGCTGGGATCACGGCTGTCGATCCCCGCTGACAGCCGTGATCCTGGCCCATTTGCGGTCAGCTCGACTTCATATCGACAGACGGGATTCAATGTCCCGCCTGCCGATGGGTGCAAAGGGGGCGTGGTCGTGAAAACGACCATGGATTGTCGATATGCGGCCTTGATCACAACAATCCATGGCTGTTATCGGCAGAACAGGGCCGACATCTTCTGAAGTGTGTGTGTGTGTATATGTACATTTTTTTCAATGGGGGTGCCAACATCCAGGTAGCGTTTACCTGATCCGAGTATACCCAGCCCAGCGATCAGTTCTGAATAAAGCCCCAAGAACAGAAATGCACTGAAATTAAAGGGCCCCTGCTCCAACCATTTGAATACAAACCCCACCCATTATGTAAATAGCCTTTTATAATGAAAGATTTTCATCAGTCTTTCGCCCCCTGAAAATCTCTCACTCTTTGGGGAAAATAGCTCAGTGTGTACTCACTACTTTGAAAGATAAATCTTTCAGAGATTTTGGCAAAGTCTTTTGAAATGAAAATCTTTCAGTGTGTATGGGCCTATACACACTGGGCGACTTTGATCTGAAAGTCGCTCAAAACACCCAGTTTGAGCAGCTTTCAGCTCAAAGCCACCAAATGTGTATGCCCCAGCAATGAGCGGTGAGCGCTGCTGCGCACTCTCGCATCATCGCCAGGAAAGCCGTTCATCTGCTGGTTATACCAGCAGATGAGCGGCTTTCAGGACGGCTTTGCATAGCGCTATGCAAAGCCGTCCGCGCCAGGCAGGGGGAAAGCCGCTCAGTGTGTATGCACTGAGCGGCTTTCCCCGCAGCGATGATTGGCATCATCACTGTCCATACACGCTGGGCATAGTCATCCAGTGTGTATGGACCTTTAGTCCTTGTGTTTCCTCACACACAAATGGAGTCCTGTCTTTTTGTAGTCTGCAGTATACTGCACATTAGATTTATGTTCATGAGTGTTATGTACAAAGAATAGCATTCATGGGCTTATATCTGATGGTAAGTAAGAATCATCGTATAAAGATGGTTCTATATAATATAGTATGATATTGTTTACTTTTTTCCATTGACAATAATTGGCCTATTTAGAGATTTGTCCATGAGTTTGATCCAAGCAACATTTCAGATGTACTTAAATATAACAGGACTGTATTAAGTTCCACAGTGTCCTCCTGTATCTGGCAAGTGTGATGTTCACGGATGACAAGCTCCCAGGAGTGTCAATTAGATTTGATGTTGGAAATCAGTGGCCTAACCCTGACGTGCTCACACTGAGAAGGGAACGCTTCCATGGCCATACAGATGTGGGTTTATCCTTCTCACAAGTTGGTAGACATTTTTTAACTCATTAAATAATACTTTGAAGCAGTGATCTTTCTCATGAGGTGTGAAGAGTATTTTGGCTGATGAGCTTGACATGAATTCTACTTATACTGTACTTGTATTTGACATCTAAAGAAAAAAACAACCCCCCCCTTTCCTCCACATACAACATGCATAATAAACGATTAGGAGGGCGCTGATTAGTAGGGTCAATGAGGCTGGTTTTTTTTACTCCTTAACAGGATTTTTTATAAATAGAGACAGGATTATATGCAACAAAAAAAGCTTGAAATATGCATGAAAAATACTTAAAATATGCATGAAAAGTGTTAAAATATGCTACATTAAATAATAAAAGAAAAGTAATTTTTAACTTATTTATTTTAAAATCAGCATACAATTAGTTGCAAATAAACCTCAAAAATAGGCCCACAGCATCTGCAGATTTTAGTATGCTGGCTGCTATAGCATACTGCAGCGTCCAAAGCTCTTCTCGCATCAACTACACGCACCCTCATCTCCAGCGCCGATGGATCAAATGTCAGCATAGCGTTTGAGGGCGGTGCAGTGGAAGGCTTCCTCCCTGCACCGCGTACTTACTGTGACACAGCATTTTCTCTGCGCCGCGTGATTTCACAACCCTTCTGCCCGCCTCCTCTGCTGCAGAAGTCTCTTGGTGCAAAGTCCCAGGCCAGGCAAAGGTTCAGGAGCTTCATAATGGCATCCGCCCTGACTGACTTTTATCAACATGGATTGGCAGCCTAAAGCAGTGTCAGACATATCGTACATCCAAGGTTCCCCACTCTGTGCACATATTGCCCCAGCCTGCACACTCTACCACTACCTGGCCAGCAGCAGCAGGGCAAAGCAGTGCTGTGACTTGCGGGTGGGAAGAGGGCTGTGCCTAAAATATGCACCAATACTAGATTTTAGGTAAAATATGCAATAACCAGTGTGAATGGGCAAAATATGCAAATGCATATAATCCTGTCTCTATTTATAAATAATCGCTTCAGTTTTTGTAATCAGGGATATAAATTAATTTCCATATGACACTGTAAAAATGACTTAAATAATACAATATATCTTTAAAAAGAAACCATGCACACTTCAGCAAACTGTATACAATTTCTGTTAACATTTCATGCTTGTGTGTGCGTGTTACATTCACAGCTTCTGGTTTCCATTAGAAGAGGTCCTCACGGGTGTCCTTAAGGCTGAACTTATACAGCCTCCTTTTCATGTGACTGACTACTACATTGTCGTTATTCATGAACTGGTTCAACCATTCAACCCCTTGAGGTATGTGTATATGATAATTTGACTTTGTCTTGTCCCTATGGCCCATATTATTACTCTTGTTCACATTATGAAGTCTAAAGCCCCGTGGACATGGGGTGATGGAGGAGACTGTGCGATGCACCTACGTTGTGTGCTGAGCGATCCAAGCGGAGCAAAGTTTTGCCTATGCTAATCGGCAAAACTCTGAGATCTTAGTAGGAAAGGCGGTGCATGCGCTGTCTTTCCCTGTGGGTGATTGTGGTGTGCAGGACCATGCATCGCCATTGCTGGGGGGGCATACATAGGGATCGATCCATGCTCCATTTCTATAAGCGACCTAGACAGTTTGCTTCAAAATGGGGATGATATTGCCGCGTGTTAATGCCCATTTCGTTTAGAGCAGGGTTAGCCAACTCCAGTCTTGGAAAGCTACCAACAGTTAAGGTTTCCATGTCTCCTCACAGGATTACAAGTGAAGTATTTAGCTCCACCTGTGGATCTTTTAAAATGTTAGTCAGTAATAAGTGCACCTGTGTACCTGCGAGGTTAGCTGAAAAATGTGAACTGTAGGTAGCTGTTGAGGACTGGAGTTGACTACCCCTGGTTTAGAGCCATTGATGCTTTTATAGATGTACCCCTGATGAAGTCTCCCTTAGAGACGAAATGTGTTGGATTTTTTTAACAATTCAAATTCCACTCTTCAACACGTCGTCAAAGAGACAAAATAATTGACATGCATGTAAAGTTACAGTAAGAAAAAAACACTTGTTTTTCCCCAGCACACCAGATTTAAATACTACATGATAATAGAATTGAGTTTCAAGCCTAGGGGTGGTGTGTGTGGAGTAGCGTAATTAGGGGTCATGTGGGTAGGGCAGTGTCAGGTGCGGGGATACTGGGCGGGTGGTGTTACGGGTGCAAGGGCAACCCATGTGGGTGCTGTGGGGTGGTTAGGTTCAAATGTGCACAGGGTGCGTTACTGTCAGTTGCGGTGCTGCTGTGGGTACTGGAAGTGCGGGTGGGGTGGTGGTGTGTGTGGGGTAGGAGTAGGTGTTTTTGTTTGTAACTGCAGTAGGTCCCATCTCAAAGCAGCAATGGTGTCCCTAGGTGCGCACCTGCCTGCGTATATTATTGCTGTTTTCCTGGGACGGGGGCAGTGCTGCTGTGTGTGTCCGGCAATCTGTGCAGCAGGCAGTGCTGGGAGTGTACCTGTGCAGTGACGTCACAGGACCTCAGCGCAGATGCCCCGGGGGGTATGAAATATAATGTATATACATTTTGTCTTGTTCCTGGCTCCAGCTATAATGTGTGCGCACATGTGTATATACCCAGTCTCTGGCTGCCTGTTCACTTTCTGACTGTGTGCATGATTCCACCCAGCGTTATACACACAGTCACAGATTGACAGTTCTGGGCTATTATATAAGAGATATATAAGAAGGGGATGCAATTGGACAGAATAGTTTATAGATTATGTGGGTGATTCTGAGAGCTGAGAGAAGAATTCTCAGCCTGTCCTCCAAACGTCTGTAGCATCCAATCAGCCTACATGACATTAGCTAGAATTGCCAGGTGGCAAGTCTGGCTGAAAATACACCTATAGGAAAAGCGATTCTAGCACCTCCCACCAACCAGCCGTGACATAAAAAAATTAAACACCAGAAAAACAATACGAAAACAGAGCGTAAGTACAATACACAAGGCCAAAACAAGTAATGTCCTATCTGCAGGGCTGTTTTTTGGTGTGGGTGTGCTGTGCAATCGCTGTATCACTCAATGCCTATCAATTTCTCTGAAAAAGTGAGTCAAAAGGCATCCTTTGGCTCACTTTTTCAGCTACATTATGGGATTTTGGTTTGGGAGCGCTGCCAATCAAACAACGCAAGTAATATTTACTATCGCGGTCTTCATGTTGGTTTTCGTTGTGAAAATTTTACTTTGAATCTTCTGTCAGTGCCAATCCCTATTACTTTCATACCTTATCAATTTCTCTCTCATTGACCCCTGTATCTATTAGCCAAAGGACTGCCAAGAAAGTCGGTCACAATTTTTCAAATGCGAATCCGGCTTACTTCAACCACCTCCCGGCCCAGATTGATTATATGCCTGGCCAGTAGCTAATTTCTGGGATTTGCGGTACATGCCGTAGAACGTGTACCAGAAGTTGTCATAAACTAAGCAAAGTGCTGACTCATTATCTCCTGTAGCTCTATCCCCCCCCCCTCATTCATAGCAGTGTCATTGTCCCCCCTCCCTCCGTATTTTGCTACCTCCAACCCTCCTCTATAACTGTCCCATCCAGCAACTCTTAATGCGTGTACACACTGGCCAATATATTTTCTGTTTGATTGAAAAGAAGATCTATCGATGGACCATTGGCCAGTGTGTACCATCGATAGATCTGTGAACATTGTCATTCACAGATATACAGTATTGAGTATACTTTAAAATGCTATCATCATCGTTTTACTTATTGGTTATATATTTTTAAATAAGGTTTCTTAAAGCCACTTATATGGACCCACTTGTAAAACTCAATAGTATCAATGTTTTTTTCATCAACAAATAAATCAAACTAACTGCTTTGTGGTTTATTTTAGAGATGTGCAGGTTCGGATTTACACACATCTCAAAATGGGATCTTATTGGCTATCCAGCTGTCACATGTTTTGGAGCAAAAACATGTGACAGCATATAGCCAATAAGATCCCGTTTTGAGATCCGGGTAAATCCGAACCTGCACATCTCTAGTTTATTTACATTTGCATGTTATTATTATGACAATCCTTTCAGATCTAGCGATAAACGTCCACGCTTAATATGTGTAATCTCCCTACAATACTACGTCAAAATTGGCAAGTATGCTCCAGCGGCCTCTCTTCTGTAGCTGGCAGGTAGAGGAAAGTGGACCAATACAACTCTCTGATTAAGAGGGGTATTCACTCTACATGTGGCCTGTTCTACCAGTGCCAGTAATGACCAGAGATGGGGCATTATTCTAAAACAAATACAGTTTCCACAATGTTGTGACAAATTTCTATACATATGGAAACTATTATCTGGAACAGTGTTGCTTGATTTTTCTGAATAAATTGTTTTGAACTAATTTGGCAAACAATGCCTGAAATCTGCTCAAATACAGTTTCACAATTCCTTTTTTCCTTTGAGTCCCTGTCATTCCCTTCCTCATTAGATGGTTTAGTAGAGCACATCATAGGAACCGCACAAAGAAACAATTGCTGTGTATTGTATACTGCAGAACCATTGAGAAGCCATAGTAATGTGCTGCAATCTGTTTTGTAGAACTGTCAACATAATGGATTTCCAGTATGTGTGTATGTTTGCGTATACGTAGCTGCCGCTAATGATTATCCTGATTAGTCACGCAGTTGGATATTCCTCCTTACAATGTGATCTTGTGTACAGTGTGGTCAAATATTTTTGGGCCCCATGGAGCGCATTATATCGAGTGACCAGTGTATATGTTAATGTGGTTTGGGTAACCAGTGTGTTTGTTGCTAGAATTTGTATTTAGCTCTTCTATGATTGTTCTAGTGCTAACTGCAAACACTTGATAATGCTTATTAGTCTTGTACTAGAAGACGGATTCTTCCTCATTTATATTTCCGGTATGTCTTGCATGCATTCCACATGCATAGGATGGATTCCCTAGAATCAGCAGCTTGTCACCGTAAGACTATTTATGAAACACAACCATATAGATCAGGGATGGGGAACCTTCCGCCCTCCAGCTGTTATTGAACTACATATCCAGGATGAGATATTTAGTTCAACAGCTGGTTTCCTTCTTGTGCCGCCAATTTTAAAAGTCCAGCACTTATATGTTATGTAGGTTGATCTGACTAAAGGTGTCCATACACTAGGGCGACTTCTCAGAGCGGAGAAGTCACCCGCAGTCACCCCTTAAACCATACTGCATAAGATACACTGTATGCAGTGATTTTGAATACTGTGGGGGGTATTCATTGTGGCATTCTAACTGTCGGAACTTCCCGATAGTCAGAATCCAGATGTTTTCGGCCAGCTCGCCTGCAACTCGACAGGCAGAATTCACCTGTTTCACCTGTCGAGTGATGAAAGGGGGGTGTGCTGGCAGAAACGGACGTGGATTGTCGAGAAACGCACGTGAATTCCAAACAGATCCAACGGGTTTTAAAGTCTGATCTGTTTTTTCAAAATCTGCCTTCAATGCTGTCTGAAACGGCAGCATTGAATAGGCGTGGACGCTATTTTGGAAATAATGCCCAATATTGAATACTTCCCAGTGTATCGTATTCAGCCAAGCCTCCCGAGATGCCATAAATCTATTGTGCAGCATGTGCGTGGGACAGATTTGGTCACTTTTCATCCGATGTCTTCCTGGAATTGGATGAAAAGTGACCAAATCGCTGTGTACTCACCCTAATGTATGGGCACCTTTAAAAGACCGCAATCACCGAAATGATATTCTCAAATGCATTCTAGGGTATCTCTCCTCCCGGATTCTCTATACATGGTTTCATGACCTCAGCATACCATTAGAAGACATCTAAAGTGAGAACTACAGGGAACCAGGTGTGTGAGAGTGCACTATAGTAGTGGAACTTCAATACAGGTTAGATTTGTTGGGGATGAATTTTATTTATTTCTAAACGCCTGTTGAGAAACAGGTTAAATATCCCTTATCCAAAATGCTCAGGACCATGAGCATTTTGGATAAGGGTTTTTTGCAGATTTTTGGAATATTTTTTTCATACTTTCCTGGTCCCCAGGCAGTACCAGATGGTCCCCCAACTTCCACGGTGTCTCCTGGTGTCCACAGCGGCCTTTAGAATCCTCTTCAGTGGCATCTCCGGTCCCAGGGGTGCATTTCGCGGGTGCGCCAGTGACGTAACAGGCACAATGCATCCTTGGGAATGGTGATGCCTCTGAAGATGATTCCGATTTGCAGCTGTGGACAACGGGGGGCGAGGTAAGTATGAAAAAAGAGGCGGGGGACGGACGGACACAAAACCTAAAATATTCTGAAAAACCAAGGTTTTCGGAATATTTAGGTTTTTGGAATACACGGCTAAGGGAGACTACACCTGTACTATGCAATGATCAGCAGTCACTGTCCCAGTCTGCTGCTCACACTTGATGCAACCACCAATCCAGGCAGCCAATCCACCATTAACACTGTGATGTAAATGCTTGCAACATCTTAGATGGACAGACCCTGAGTGAAGAATACCTGACTAAACTCCCAAATGTTAAAGAGCATTTCTGGGTTCTAAAGAGACTATGCCAGTCTATTGGAATCATTCACTTTCCCCACTTGATGCTCCGAATGTGCCCTTACCACCCACAGGCCCTTATTCAGATCTAATTGCAGTACAAATTTGTTTGAAAAATGGGCAAAACCATGTGCACTGCAGGTGGGGCAGATGTAACATGTGCAGAGAGATATATTTTGGGTGGGGTGTGTTGAAACTGAAATCTAAATTGCAGTGTAAAAATGATGCACGCAGGATCTACCCTGCACACAAATCTAACTCTGCACATGTTACATCTGCTCCACCTGCAGTGCACATGGTTTTGCCCATTTTCCAAACAAATTTGAACTGTGGTCAGATCTGAATAAAGGCCACAGTTTTAACTAGAAATGTTACGCTAACTATGGTCCACTGCAGTGGTTTCCAACCCTTTTCTTGCCCATACCCCTTGATTAGATTTTTTTTTATTTTGGAGTACCTCCTCCGCTCATTTTGAAATATCCTCAATACTAACGAGTGGAGTGGAAGTTGTGCTTATCCTTATGCTTGTCCTTATAAGGAGTAGCGGAAGAGTAGTCTGCGGTCAGAAATCAGTTCCCACTGGCTGTGTACTGTCTCCGGGGTTCCTACTAACACTTGTAGGTTTCATGCCACTGCTTCTTCCATCGGTATCAGCATGGGGCAGATGATCCCTGATGTCTGACAGCAGCGCAGGTAGCTCCCAGTGGATTGCTGGTCGGGCAAAAGCATGAGAAGATGGTGCAGACGGATGAAGTAACGCAACATGGTTTATCTCAACGGCAATGGGAGACTTCTTCTATCGGGAGACTTCTTCTGCGATTACCAATTCTATTTTCAAGTACCCCTAATCGGCCTGCAGCTTACCACCAGGGGTACAAGTACCCCAGGTTGGAAACCACTGGTCTAAAGTCTTCTCCAGTTTTTCAAACCATGAAATAGTCCAAGATACTGTACAACCTCCTGAGGCTTATATTTCTACCGCTGTTGAATATGTTTCTAATGTTCTAATCTGTATGTTCTTCCAATGTTTGTATAGGTTTTTTCCAGTATTCCAGTTTCCCCCATCACACCAAAAACACGCACACCCATGTTATAATAAATAAAAGCTCTCCTGGGGCAGGGACTGCTGTGACTGCCCAAAAATTCTCTGTAGAGTGCTCTAGAATATGTGTGCACTGTATAAAGAACTGTTTAAAAAAATAAGTGTACTCCTGTGTGAAATGTGTCAGTCCATGTGGTTTCTCCTTTTGCTGTTTTATTACATTAAGCTTTGGTAGAGTTAATTATTATTTATTAACCGTTTCTTATATAGCGCACACATATTCCGCAGTGTTTTACAGAGTATAGTTGAACATTCACATCAGTCCCTGCCCCATTGGAACTTACAATCTACAGTATATTCCCTACCACATGTACACACACACACACAGACATTCTAATTAATTAGGGTTAATTTTTTGGGGGGCGCCAATTAGCCTACCAGTATATTTTTGGATTGTGGGAGGAAACCTGAGTACCCGGAGGAAACCCACGCAAGCACAGGGAGAATATACAAACTCTGCACAGTTAGATCTAAAGTATCCTTAAAGCTTAAAATATACAGTACAGACAATTATTCGATTAGAATTTTCTGTTTTCATAACATTATTTGCATGGTGGTCATAATGAAACTTCCCCTATCCAATGCCCTCTGTAAACAGTGTAACCAAGCAGATTATTATTAAATCTGGTAGGGAGACTAATTAGTAAAAAAAAGTCGTTCAAAAAGTCACCAATGGCAAGACTATGGCTCTGTACAATGTAAAAACTGAGTGACAATGACAGACAAATGTAACAACAGTTGAAATATAAAGAACGATTACCTTTATTGTGTTACGCTAATCATAACACAGCGCTAAAACATTTGTCCGTCCATTTTCACATACGTTGTCACATTGTACACGCCATTTTCTCCCCTATCTGCGACTCTGCACTCATTTATTTTTCACAAATCCGGGTTCCCTTGTTGTAATTAGTCTCCCTATCAAATTTGGTGACATTCTGGCTGTTAAGTTACAGAGGGCCTTAAATCGGAGTAGTTAAATTAGAACTTCCATGAATATTTTTGTGTATGTATGTAAGATCTATCTATCTATCATTTGCAGTGAATGTTATGTCATTTTATTAATGCATGTGCTACAGATAATTTTCTTACTGTGTGAGAAAAACCCCACATCCGTATTCCAGCTAATTATCTGCTTTTATTTCCTGATTATTTTTCCTTGTTAGTTGCAATATCTGTACGCTCAAAGGTTACAGCATGATGTACTGTATCTGCTCTGCTTTAGTTTTACACGTGAATTGTTAAGCAGGAATAAATGAGGTTCTTCTGGCGAGTTAAAATGTGAACTGACTGTCAGTGTGAGATGGCTCTCCGAGCAGTTAGCCAGCATTAATAAGGCACACTTGAGTAATTGAATTTGCATAACAAGGGCGCTGAAGAGATCTGACAGGCAGAGGTATTTGTCTTGCTGGAGATCTCCAGATGGACATGACCACACAGCAGCTGGGCGGCACAGGGCTCAGCATGGTCAGCAACGCCCAGGCTGTCAGCTGGCCCTTGTGACTGCAGAGCCCTGGCAGGCCAGCTGGTGGTTTCTGACAGCCTGGGTCCCCCATCAGAGCATCTTTTCATGCTGGCTGTCAGGATACGCTATCTGTAGGGACCAGTGGTGGGATGGTACACATTACCAGTGAGAATTGTTAGCAATACTGAGAAAGCGTCTTCTGTAAGGTGGTGCATGCTTGTTAGCCACTGGGACACTTTCTGTGTTCTGATCTTCTACAAGGGCAATGCTTTCAGGTTTTGTTGGGAGGGAGTGGATTTCATGTTTGTAAGTGACTTAGGGCCAGATTTTATTAGCTTCAAAAGTGATAAAATGAAGGGTGATAAACAGCCAGCCAATCAGCTCCTACCTGCCATGTCACAGATTGTGTTTAAAAAATGTCAGACAGGAGCTGATTGGCTGGCTGTTTATCACTCTCCATTTTATCAATTTTGAAGCTTAGAGACTGGCCCTGTGTATGTGGCCAACTGCGAACAGTGTATAATAAAATATCACCTTCTGTTAATGACACAAGCAGGTGGTAAATTATGTGTGTGTGTGTGAATCTTATATATACAGTAAATAATAATAGCATTGAAGCCTCTGTTCATTTCTTGTTGCTTTTACAGTTAGTTTTCACCTGGCTGCTGAGTAAAATTTTCATTTTTTTTTTTTTTGGTATGCAACTTTATGAACATGAAAAATGTAATGTACAAATTTAGTTATATACATTATACAAGGACAATCCTTATATAGGCTTCAGCCTCTGTAATTTGTTATTTTATACCCCCTTCTAGCCTAATTAATCATTGTAGTGGGAAAAAATCAGACCAAGGTATCTGGGGACAAAATCCATATTAATTTGGTTACAGTGTTATTCCAAGCTACCCAATTACGCACTGTTTACTCACTGCCGTAATATTCTTTCCAGGTAACATCGTCCAATAATTGCTTTATTATTTTGAAGGTTATATTTTAATGGGGTTTATTTGCCATTAAGGTTTTAAAAATGTCATAATGATGAAACATTAATCCTTGTTAATGTTTGCTGGTGTTCCTTGGTGAACAAAAAGTGTACTTACATGATCTTAGGTGCTTTATTTAGAAGGCCAAAGTTCAGTATAATAATAATAATAATAATAATAATAATAATAATAAGGTATATATTAATTTGACTCTATGGTACCAATGCAATTGTGCTCAGCAAAATAATGATTAATCAAATATTAAGGATGGTATCCAATTAGCTGTTTTCATTTACAGTGGCTGATTGACTCTCTCTGGCTTATCTTATTAGCCTTGATGCTGGCAATTATATGGGCATTTGGTTTAACCAAGGCAAAACCAAATCCCAGATATAAGCTCTGATTTAGTTCCACCAAAACACATAGGTCCATGGGTTTTTGCAGACCTTATGTTTTTCCACACACATTAAAAAAGCGGCTATAAATGGATTGCACGATAATAACCATCAAAATTGTCTTTTTGCCACTGTCAACTCACTCCTCCGCCTACCTCCTCTCACCTCTTGACTTGGCCACCCAGTTCACAGCCAAAATGCCAAATGTCAAGCCATTACGTTCTACCAGACCCTGAGCAGACCTGCCCTTTTGTTTTCCATGACCATCACCCCTTCCCATCCTTTTTACTGAGTTTGTGTTTTTTCCCTGTATCTGAAGAGTTAGTCATAGCCCTCATCTGGTCCCTCCTGTCTTCTCCCCTAAAGCTTTCCTTCTGGCTTTTCCAAACTTTCCCACCTCAATCTCTTCCTCCCATCAGACACTATGCCCTCTTCCTTCAAGCATGTTTCGGTCTCCCATATTCTTAAAAAACCTACCTGTAATATCTCCAGGTAAGAGCCATCTATGTTCTCCCTTTTTTGCCTCCAAACCATTTCTTCATACCTGGTTTTCTTTTAAGACTTTACTTCAGGATGGGTCATCACACCTCCAAAAAAAAAAAGTCACTACACACAGACTGTTCTGTGCACATTGTGGGAATCTGCTTCCCCTGTGTTTTCATTCTGTATGGTCTACAACTCCATTATTACCTCATTTCATTGTTCTCCTGCATAGCCTCACCGCTTACTTTCATTATCTATTGATAGCACATCTATCTACTCTAGCTACAAAGTGCACAGTCTTGGATTTATCCTTGATTCCTTCCTTTAATTCAAGCTTTTCACTCTCGCTTATACAGCACTTGGCAATTCCTCTCCCACTCACATATCTTACCCGATCTCCCTTATCTGCCTCTCCTGGTCCTGTGCTTTTCCTTCTCTTATTTAGACTATATTCTACTCTATACTACCTTCAACGGCACCTTAACTTTGGATTCTGCCACCTTAAAGCAGTGGTTGCAATGTCCTGTCTGCTGATGCAGCAATGTTTATATACCATTTGCTGTTTCTTTTTTGCTAATTTGTTTATGTACTTTGTTAGGCGCTACGGAACCCTATGACACCATATAAATAAATTATCTTCAGGAAACTTGTTGGGGATCTTGCCAATTAAATTGTGTGTAAGATTTGCTGGCGATAAACATATTGTTCCACACAATCTCCAGTATTCAGTTGCCCCCATGCTGTCAAGGTTGTCCTTTTTCACTATTCCATGGCAGAAGGCCACTAATAAGTCCTGAAGCCTCAAGCCAGAAGATGGGTCAAGCATAGTTCTGAAGTTTGGGTTGGGGGATTATGGTTGGCTTTATGGTAGAAATTCCGTAAAAGACCAGCCTCTTTCTCTAGCCATTTCTGTTTTTCTTGGAGCGTATGTAAAGTGATTCCAATCAAGCTGTTGCCTATACTTCCCTCGGGGGATGAACTACCAATCATTCACATTGATATATCTTGCCGCATGAGTTGGAGGAGGGCTAACCCCCCCCCCCCATGTAACTTTTCCCCTAATCATTGTCTCGGGTAGGGGAAAGCTGTTTTTTCCCGATTTATATAATTATTATTGTTTACTTATATAGAGCCACAAGGGTTCTGCAGTGCTTAACAATGCATCTAAAGGTGCCTATACACGGTGTGATTATCGCACCTGTTAAGAGCTGCAACGAACGCGATTTGCATGCAATGCGATAAGCAGGCAGTACAAAAAGTATGTGTAGTACATACTTTTTGTACTGTGCGATGCGATGCCCACGGGAGCGCGCATCTTATCACACGATATCGCACTGTGTATGGGCACATTAAGACTCCCTGTAACTTGACCCCTCCCTAACACACATAACCATTCTGCTGGTGTATTTATATAAGCAATGCGTAGCATGGGTCTCTTACCACTGTTTTATGCTGTAGTTTTGTTATCCGTAAAGATGACTAAAATGAACGGCTACAATTGTGTCTGCTGGGCTGTTATAGTGTTCTATTCGTAATGTTATTAGGATTTGTGTAAGATTTTGGAAGCAAACCTCCATCCACTGCTAAGGAGTTTGTTACCACTGGGTGGAGTAGTAGTGAAAAGTACTTTTCTATTAGTGAAACGCAGGAGTTCCCTTCAGATATGCAGCTTAAAGGCAGTAAATGATGACTGGGTAAAGTTGCTTTCTATTCTGTGTGTAGTTTTTACCTTCTGTTAAGTATCTCCAAATTATAAGAACAATTTATTTTGCTGCCTTTATGATTCACACATTTTTCTTTCAATTTAAACTCTATCAATACATCGTTAATATTAATTGTTAAGATTATTAGGTAACTGTCTTGTATACCCAAAGTTTCCTTGAGAGAATTTGTTTCAAACAAAGGTACCTGTAATGAATGCTCACTAGGGATGTATTAAAGATTGCATGGCTATTAATGAACAAACTGATCAAAGGATATCTAGTAAGTGGAGACGTACACTGAGCAGAGCCTGCCTTTGATTCGCCATTAAAGTTACTTTCACTTACATTAATGCATGGCGTATTAAATGGAGTCAGATGCCTAGTGACAAGGAACAGACCTATTGTCAGGAATCCAGTGAGATGTGCATGTTTAGATATACAACGCCACAGATGACCTTTACCAGAATGTGCATATCTGTGTACATGCGTGTTGGCTAGCCTCTCTCTCTCTTACATTTACATGCTAGATCCCTCTTATTGTACAAAGATTTTGTAATAAACTTTTTCATACTCTGAGGAAGAGACTAATGGCCCATACACACTTTGAGCTGAAAGCCGCTCGAAACAGCATGTTTGAGCGTCTTTCAGCTCAAAGCTGCCCAGTGTGTATGCCCCAGCGATGAACGGTGAGTGCTGCTCCGCGCTCCTGCATCATTGCTGGGTAAGCTGCACATTTGCTAGTAATACCAGCAGATGAGCGGCTTTGAGGATGGCTTTGCATAACTCTGCGCTATGCAAAGCCGTCCTCTCCCCTCCGTCGGCGCCGGGCAGGGGGAAAGCCACAGTGCCTATGAACTTAAGGGTTCTATTTAATGCCGTTTAGCTGAGCTATGACTGCGAGCAGTGCCAATTGCTCGCCCTCCTAGCTCGCGGCCAGTATTCAACTGACTCCACTTCACTCGCTGGTCATGTGCGGCCATCAAAAATGGCGAGGCTTGCCACTATATGCAGCGGGCGCGCTACATTTGTGTTGTACCTTCACTGTCCTCTGATGCCGAAGATTTCCCTGGAACATAGAATATGGGGAGCGGCTGGCGAAGGGGTTAGATGACGTGGATAGCTTGTTTTCGCCGATCCTCGCCGAAAACAGGCCAGCCTCGCCATACAAACCCCCTCTCTCCGGTCGCATTGAATATACCCCTAAATGGACATTTTGTTTATATACTGTAGGACACTTTTTTTTATATACAGTTTATTATTTAGTAAGACTTAAAAAGGTAATTCGCCCACTTAGTAAAGGGAGTCATGTTTTACCATTCTCCATAATTATTTGGTCACATGGGGCACTATTCCATCACAGCCGGTGGCAGGAGTAAGACACCTTCATGTATACAGAGAGGTCAGACTAATAGGGGTCTAATCCCTCCAGCGGTTTTACTGAAAGCTTCTAGTTGCTTCTAAATTGAAAATGACAGAACATTTTTATATTGTTGGATTTACTTAACCCTTGAGGGCCAACTGTGAGAAATGTGCAAAATATCCACTAAAAATGCCAACGTCACTCACATTTGTTATATAAATGAAAATAAAAAATGTTGTGTAAAAAAAAAAAGATTATGGGCTAAATGTAATAGGGTGTGAGAATCAGAAAATGAGAGATTTTGGGAGAGTTTTCCCAATTTTTTAAAGCGGCAATCCATAACATGTCAATTTAAAACCTGGTTTTGCAATGTAAATGATTGCTGCTTTTAAAAAAATGGAAAAACTCTCCCAAAATCTCTCACTTTCCGTTTCTCACACCCTATTATATTTGGCCCTATACAAGGTAATCATTACAGGTCATTATGATGTATAAAAATGTTAGCATGGCAATTTTCTAGCCTCTTTTGACAATTCACTTGGCTCTCAAAGGGTTATTATTATACTGCTTTAAAAATACATCTTTTATAGCTAGAACAATACGAAGGGCAGTATTCAATGCTCCCGATTCACATTTTTTTGGGGGGCGAATTGGGCTGTTTTCACTCCTTGCGAGGAATCTTTTTCACTGAAAATCTGATACACCCTATTCAATGTTCCCTGTTCCCCGAAAGCGATCAGTGAATGGCGGCCAGTTCTCCGTTTCATGCTCGCTGCAATTCGCTGGTTGAATGGGGTTTTCACTGGGATTCGCTGAGAGTGTATTCAGTGCTAGGATGGCGAACTGCTTTCAGCATGATTTTCGCTATGATTCACCATTTTGCATTCGACATCTTTTTAAGGTGAACTGGAATGTGATCTTTTAAAATAAAGGTTTTTTTTGGTGTAACAAAATCAGTCATTTTATTCTGTGAAGGGGCATGCTATTATTATTCATGTGCTTTCAGCACATGAATATATTTAAAAATGTTCATTTTTTTTTGGTAGTTGTTTCTTATCACGGCCACAATCGCGGGCATCGTGTGCCTTAACTTTAAGGCACACGATGCGACGCGATGCCCACGATTTCCCCATAGGCTTCAATGTTAAAATATTTAACATTGAAGCCTATGCGATGGACCCGATTTGTCGTGTGCCTTAACTTTAAGGCACACGATGCGACGCGACGCCCACGATTTCCCCATAGGCTTCAATGTTAAAATATTTAACATTGAAGCCTATGCGATGGACCCGATTTGTCCATAGGCTTCAATGTTAAATTATTTTAACATTGAAACTGGTAAAAATTTAACATAGTAAAAAATTAGAAAAGGCCGAATAAGGGCCATTTCTCATTGGCTATGGCCCCGTCATGTGTGTAAAAAATAATGGCCCCCCATTGTGGCCGCCACCCCCACGATTAACGCGAACCCGAAGCGTGGCGAGCGGCGGCGGTGCGCATCCTCCGACCTTTTCATTCCCCTACTATCCACGTCGGCGTGGAGTTAAGAATAGATTAGTGTGGCGAGAGCAGCGAGCCACCGAGCCCGAAGTGTGGCGAGCGGACGCTGATACCTGTGAAGCCCGCGAGGGGACGCAGGGATCTGTGAAGGTATCAGCGTCCTCTTGCGGGGCTCGCTGCGCTCGCCACGCTTCGGGCTCGGTGACTCGCTGCGCTCGCCACACTAATCTGTTCTCAACTCCACGGCGACGTGGATAGTAGGGGAATGAAAAGGTCGGAGGACGCGCACCGCCGCCCCTCGCGGGCTCGCTGCGCTCGCCACGCTTCGGGTTCGCGTCAATCGTGGGGGTGGTGGCCACAATGGGGGGCCATTATTTTTTACACACATGACGGGGCCATACCCAATGAGAAATGGCCCATATTGGCCCTTTTACCATTTTTTACTATGTTAAATGGACTCAGTTTCAATGTTAAAAAAATTTAGCATTGAAGCCTATGGACACGATGGACCCGATTTCTCCATAGGCTTCAATGTTAAAATAATTTAACATTGAAGCCTATGGAGAAATCAGGTACATCGCGTCGTGTGCGTTTTGGTATGCACCCGACGCGACCGACACGATTTTTTCCGACACGACCACCACGGTAGAAATCGTGGTGGCCGTGCTAGGAAACAAGTACCTTTTTTTTTTTTTTACACATTTACCAGCAGGGGGCGGGGAGCTGCTCATTAAATATTCACTACACACTGGTCCCGCTCATTACATATGCACAAGTGGGACTAGTGCAACGGCTCCCTACCTGCGTCCCCTGCCAGCTCTCCCGGGGGGGGGGGGGGCAGCTTTTGCTGCCTGTGTGAGCCTTCCTTCCCCCCACACATTCTGGGGCAGGCAGGGAGGCTTCCATCTCCCTGCCAGCTGCGTGTCCCCCGGCTCCGCAGGGGTTAAAAATCACCAGCCCTCCAGAACCCTGCGAATGTGCAGCTGGAATTGCTGCAAACCGGATTTGCTGCACATTGCGAAATATGACATTGTATTCTTGCCAAAATGTCAAGAAACTACCTGCAGTATTTGTCTCAGGGAAACACTGGTCAATAGTTTTAAAGGTACATGTGAGTTATCCGGACGCCCGATTTCAAAATCGGGTCGGATCGGGCACATCGCATCGCATCGCATGCGACCATCGGATGCGATGCGATGCGATGCGATGCGATGACCCGATTTTTCCATAGGAATCAATGTTAAAATGGACTGAGTCCATTTTAACATGGAATTCAATGGGAAAAAGGGGTCCTTTTCATACCCCTACTATCCAAGTGGGCATGGAGTTGGATATAAACCTGTGGCGAGCGTAGCGAGCCACCGAGCCCGAAGCGTAGCGAGCCCCGCGAGGGGACACGGAATACCGTCCCCTCGCGGGGCTCGCTTCGCTCGCCACGCTTCGGGCTCGGTGGCTCGCTACGCTCGCCACAGGTTTATATCCAACTCCATGCCCACTTGGATAGTAGGGGTATGAAAAGGACCCCTTTTTCCATAGGAATCATTTTAACATTGATTCCTATGGAAAAATCGGGTCATCGCATCCGATGGTCGCATGCGATGCGATGCGATGCGATGCGATATCGCATCGCATCGCATCTGATTGTATGCCTTAACTTAAGGCATACAATCAAAAAATCGGGCGTCCAGATAACTCACAAGTACCGTTTTAAAATTTTACAGTTTTTATTGCAGTGGAATTAAAGTCCAGTGAATAACCTTAAATGTTACATGACTAAAAGAAAAAAACTTGGGTCATGAAGCACTGCATTGGGCTAGCAAGGACTGCGAGATGACGATCTGGTCTGATGAATCAAAATCTGGACCACTGTTTCTGGGCAGAAGGATGTTAGTGTGGGGTTCATTCCTTGTTTGTACCATTTGTCAGGGCCTTAAGTAGTGTGGTGTGGAGTGAATCACCGCAAACAGCACTGCAGAGAAAGGGGAGTTGGCACTTATTAATTATCCGTTTTAATAGATTTCCTTTTAATAGGCTATCTGACTTTGCATAGAAATCTAGAGAGATTATCAAGATGTGATCAGCATTGCAGCTGAGCAGATCTATATAGTGTGTGGCTGCAAGGGATTGTGGGGCCGATTTTCTGGATCACTCGTAGTGATTTGAATTCTGCCCCTGCCTCAGTGGTTGGAGTTTGCTCATGTGTCTTTCTGTGCATGCGCATGACGAGTTACACAGAGCCATTCGCTGCAGGGAGGTTTGATTGGCTCAGTTTTGCTTTTTGCTAGAATGTAATAGGTTATGTGTTTGAATCCTAGGTATAGCAGGATATTGAATGTTTTTTTTTAAAGGGTGTAGTAACTGAATAACAAAAAATCTATTTTTTTGTAATGTTCTCTATAAATGGGCCAGATTCTCTAAGCTTCAGAAGTGATAAAATGGAGAGTGATAAACAGCCAGCCAATCAGCTCCTACCTGCCATGTCTCAGACTGTGTTCGAAAAATATCAGGCAGGAGCTGATTGGCTGGCTGTTTATCACTCTCCATTTTATCACTTTTGAAGCTTAGAGAATCTGGCCCAATGTCTTTTTAATAAACTATAACGTACTAATAAACTAGTTTACTAATAAACTAAAAGAAATGCGGGAAGGGTGATCATAGCAGCATGGTCTTCTGGGATCAGTTTTGCCATTCACTCCCCCATGAGGATATGCACCTTATGTTTCTGGTTGAAAAATGTGTGTGTGTGTGTGTGTGTGTGGGGGGGGGGGGGGGGGGGTTTGTTGGAGGGGGATAATTATCTTTCTGACACAGGGTAAGAAAAAGTCAATTGTATATAAAGACATTAGTTTTGCTGGCATGATTAGCCCTAAGTCAGTCCGACATTTTGCAGTAAATTATTTATTTTGATGTAAGGAAAATTATATTGAGATGATTTCTGGGTCTTCCCATGGAGAATGAAGCAATTAAAGATGTTTTTATTTAGTGGACACCAAGAGGGCTGTCATTTTGTTCTGGTAAATTTAGGAGAAAATTGTGCATTAGACATGGTAGTCACATTTCAAACGCTTAGGAATGCATGATAGAATTAGGAAAAGATTATATATAGAGGAATGGGAGGCAGCGCCACTCAAGTATACACCAGGCAAAACCTAAAGCCAACACATCAAGCCATTGTGGCTCCTTTATCAAAGTGCAAAGTGCAGAAGACATTGGCTTTAAGTTTTGGCTGGTGTATATTTATTTGAGTGCCGCCACCTCCCATTGCTCTACATTCGAGCCTGTGTAACCGGCAGCCTGCATGGCGGGCACCATATTATACTATTTTAAGCTCGGTTACCTCTAGCATCGTTGGTGTGCCGTATTGGGGAAAAAAAATTATATATATATATAAGAATCAGGCGGCACTCGGATTCAATAAGCGTGCAGAAGTGCTATTTATTCTCCAACATGTTTCGGGCGTGCTGCCCGTCCTCAGGGATCAGTGAGGACGGGCAGCACGCCCGAAACATGTTGGAGAATAAACAGCACTTCTACACGCTTATTGAATCCGAGAGTGCCGCCTGATTCTTGCATCTTATAACCGGACCGGAGGGTCCATGCTGGAAGGCACCAGGTCAGCACACATTGGGCCTACAAATTTTGAGTGCCGGCCATCACACAGTATATATATATATATATGTGTGTTAACATATGCTGACGTTATTTACCACTAGTTGTATAGTGTAAGGTCTGTATTGTAACCCATTATTGGGAACCAGCTAACCTATACAGGTATTCTGTGTACCATTATACTCATATGTTGACTATTAAAGCCAGCGGTCATATCTTCTAGGTTGACATATTCTAGTCAGCTTGTGCTATCTTTAGGCTTAACGAGTATCACATTTATTTATGTATGAACTTGTAACCCACTGTTATTCATTAACATTTACAATTGAATGTAACCCACTGTTATTCATCAACATTTAGAATTGACTGTACAGTTGAGAAAATAGTCATCTGTCGGAGAGGTATTTTATTGTGCTTTTTTTTTCGGTATGTACATTTTTTTCTCCATTGTATCTTACTTCAAGTACCTGTATTACTAATCACATACGGAGATGTTGTACCGCAGGGTTCGCAAATACTCGCTATAGCGAGTATTTTACCCACTTTGGAGCACCAGGGACTCATTTTTTATGAATGGCTGGGTCCCCTGGGACCCAGCCATTTTGGCGTGCATGCCATGTGTGACAAGGGTGGAGGGATCTGTTTCCCCCTCAGTTGTGATGCGATCGTGGAGAAGACACAGGGTGACTTACGGCCGCTTCATACATCTGCTGGGTGCGACAATGAAAGGGTCCCTGTCACCACAGAGTCATAGGCAGCAGTGCACGGAAGCCGCATAAGCTGGCTCCTGCACTGTGCCTCAACAACAGACGGCTGGAGCCAACACCAGAAGCAGCTGCTCAGCAGGGGAACAGAGCTGCAGCTGGTGTAAGGACGGAGCACGAGGAACTGAAACCAGCATTGGGGGCCAGAACCAGGGGAGGTGTGACAGTGAGGACAGAGCAGACCTGGGCAGGAAGTAGAGGTAAGAGGGGTGCGTGGTCCATTTAGCAGGCTGCTTGGCTGTGTCATGTAAGGGGATTTATTGCTAGCAGGACTCGGGCTGCAGACTTCCCTCCTCCTCTCCTACCTCGCGGTGCTGCTCTCTTGTGTGTCACTGTCACCTCCTTCAGGCTCTGAGTGCTGGCTGTTAATGGCCCACTTGTCCTTCCTCCCCTCACTGCATGGCTGGCAGAGAGGCTGCAGCTCACCAATTAACTCTTAACAGGCAAAGCTGCCTGTAGGAGAGGAGCCTATAGACTCTGCTGGGATTTCACTAACCCTATCCCTCCTGTTCCTGCTGCCATTAATTTTAATTTTGTTCTAGAAACAATGGTCAGGGGCAGAATCCTGATGGTGCAGCACAGGTGTCCCTATACCGACATTATGCCTTATTCTAGTATATGTGTATCTTGCTTTATGTGAATGGGCAAATTGCCAATTGATTACAACCCCCCCCCCCCCCAACAGCCACAGTTTTGGGGTGCCCAAATCTATGTTTGCTTACCAAAAAAAAAAAAAAAATAGGCTCAGACTGGCCCTTGGCTCAGGGTATATGCCTTATGGAAGAGAGGAGGAGGCTTCTGTATGTGCCATGCTGGGGAAGGGGAGAGGAGGCTTTATTCCGTTGGGACCCAGAAAAGGTCAAGTAGGACCCCGATTTTTGTAAGTGAGGGGTCCCAGGGACCCATCATTTTTGGGGGTTTTCGCGATCACTGTACCGTACTGTATGTTCTGATATGTACATTTCCTAACTGTACCCCACTTTAACTATTGGGCCCCGTGTAAAGATGCTTATATGATCATAGAGACATATTATATGTAATATAGCCTTCATAATGTAATTATTGGAAAATTGGACCCACCAGCAATTAAGTTGCATATATTTATTTATTCGCACTGTATTAATTTACAGATTCCACTATATTCATCACTAAGTGGAGCATCACAGGGTCACCGGAATAACAACAGTGACCACGTCTCCCTTAATAACACCTAAAAGTGTTACCCATTATATTTACATATTTATCGAATCAAGGTATATAAAGTCTATAGGTATGTTCATATTTTACCCCTGTCTCTCACTAGGGTGGTTCTGGGAAATCCCGACTTACACTTTTTCTGTAGTTCCCTGGGAGGAACTACCCACATTTCTCTCCTCTTGCTCTCCTCTTTTGTTTCCTCCTCCGGTTCCCCATGTTCTGAAATTTTTCTTTTTAACCAGTTTTTATAAAAATCCCATCTCTTTACGGCATTGTTTCACCACCCCTTTAGATCCTGGTGTATTACCCCTGAAGAAGTCCCCAGTGGACGAAACGCGTAGGGTTCTGCGTGATCTTTCGACACCTATGATCGAAGCTGTATTGAATTATAACGACACACCAAGAAATTGTATAATTGATTTCAAATAAGAAGTGTTTTTAGAAAGTATTTTTAAAGTGACTTACTGTATGAAATAAATGTTTTGTATTTTTCCAATTGTGGATTGGTGAAACTATCTTCTGAGCGCACCTCTACACCTTTTCTCTTCATTCTTTATGTCAGACTCCCATTAGCGGCGGAGCCTCAAGAGTCGTGCTGCTCACCCAATAGCGCAGAATAGGGTCACAAATCCCCCCTTTCATTTATTTATATATATATATATATATATATATTAGGAGACAGGCGGCACCCGGAGACTGTAGAAAATAAAGTTAACAACGCTATTTTATAGATCAAACGTTTTCGATGCCTTTATTGCATCTTCATCAGGTTACAGACAAGCACAAAAGAACATACCTTTATAACAAATCACCACACCACATGCGGCCGCCCGGCAGCTCCGGTCCCGAGTGACGCACCCACCAATGACGCCATCATCCTGATCCGGTTGTCAAGGCAACCGCTCAAACAAAAGTGCGTACCAATCACAAATACAAGAAATGTCCACAACCTGTTGTGAGACAGAACACAAAAAACAAGAAGGTGAAATAAAAACACGGATGCTGTAAATCATACATAGCTACTCTATTTCGGTTACCGAGGTAATGTTTGGCTGGGCACCGTAGCAAGTACAGTACGGCATTTGGAAGTGCTGCCCTACAAGACTGTATGTATGTATGTATGTATGTATGTATGTATAGGGAAAGAAGATGTAGAGGTGCGCTCAAGAAGTGGTTTCACCAGTCCACAATTTATAAAAATACAAAGTATTTATTCTTTACGGTAAAACAGTTTAAAAAGATACAGGTTATGAAATCGTTTATAATCAATTTCGTGGTACAGTACAGGACTTCAATCACAGGTGCATCATGATCGTACGAGAAACCCTACGCGTTTCGTCCCCTAGGGACTTCTTCAGGGGTAGTACACCAAGATCTAAAAAGTGGTGAAATTATGCCATAAACATAATGATAATAGTTTTTTCAAGAGGTTTTTTAGAATAAGTTCAAAAAATAGCTTCTGGACATGGAAAGCAGGAGGAAGGAACAAATGAGGAGATCGAGAGGAGGAGGAGGAGGAGGAGGAAATGGTCAAAATGTGATCAACGTGGAACTGAAGGGGTGCAGACCCGAACATCCCAAGTTCACCTCAGTGAGAAGGGTCTATTTTATAAAAAATACACATACCGATAAGCTTTTTGAACCTTGATTAAATATGTGGATATGGGATTACACTCTTGGGTGAGTGCTTAAGATGGTGATGTAGTCACCGTTGTAGGTCTACCAATCCTGTGCTGGTTCATTCAATGGATTGCAGCGTTTTCTGGAAGTTTAATATAATATCAATAGATATTTTAATTAAGTCTCCTATAAATATCGGGACCAATATGATGTCGCAAAGACAATCTGTTAGGTATATTCGAATTATACAATATTTCTTAAACCTCTATGATCCAATACATATAATTGAAATGACAAGATGGATTCATGAGGGTTTTGGTTATCACAACCATATTTGGTGTCGATGATGGAATCTTAGTCTTATTGAGGTGGATAGTGCTAAGTGTACATACCAGAATTCAGAGCGCAATAAACAGCCTCTTCAGCTGATGTCCTTTTCAACGTTACCGTCAGTTCTAAATAACAATAAATATTGGTCCGTTGAGAAGTGCATGTGCAACATGATATGGGGTATTGCCCCTAGTGGCAGAGTTTATGGATGGGGTGCTGGCTATAGCGGTATTAGCCAACATACTTCTCGGTGTGGATGGGGTTTGTACCCAGCTTAAATGGGGGATGTTTACAGGTAATCAACCCTTAATATATAAGAAAATGTAGTTTTCACAACAAGGATTTCATATACAAATTGGCAATCCAAACAGTGTGTCACATGAATTAATGTAGGATACAAAGGAAGGTATGAAAACATAGGAAGGTATGGGATACAGACGCACTGTCAATGAACAGTGTGGGCTGGCCCGTCTGTCAGGGTGCAGGCTTTAAATATGGAATACAAGTGCAGTGTCTATACACCAACAGTATAGGTCAATCCATATACATGCATCAAACACAGTTCCATATTGACAATGTAACATTCTTACAACAGTGAGTCCATGTACATAGGGGAAGGTTACAGTCATAAGCAGTAAGTACATAGGGGATGGTAACAGTCATAAGCAGTAAGTATATAGGACCAATTGGGCGCAACCTACCTGAGTCTACCTGCCGGAAACACAGTCAGCATAGAGAGGGATAATACTCCCCTGATCTGTGGAGCTTAATATACCTGTGGTCATGCGACGTCACTTCCGGTATTACTGGTAAAGGGAATTGACTGATAGTGGGCTAAATAGGTATTTGATATACCAAGGGAGTGAGGCGCTATGGGGGGGATGTTTTTAATTATACCCAGAGCGTGACAGTGAAGCTCAAAATACAGGGGAGAGGGAATAATAACGATGGGGCTGAATACTTCCGGGAACGCTATGCGTTCCAATATGCGTGTCAGCCGATAACGAGGCTGACACGCTGGATCACGCGATCCAATGGGGAAGGGAGGGAGGAGCGAATATCGCGCTGATGTTGGTTCAAAAATAAAGCGGCGTCCTCCTAGAGTCTGTGACGTGTTACAGGGGGGCAGTGCATATGCTGATGCTGCTGTGTCTGTATGCGTTCCACGATCTCCGTGGTAACGCATATTAAACAACCAAAAGCCGGAAGTGGCTGGGGGAGACAGTGCATTAGCTCCCATTAGCGGCGGAGCCTCAAGAGTCGTGCTGCTCACCCAATAGCGCAGAATAGGGTCACAAATCCCCCCTTTCATTTATTTATATATATATATATATATATATATATATTAGGAGACAGGCGGCACCCGGAGACTGTAGAAAATAAAGTTAACAACGCTATTTTATAGATCAAACGTTTTCGATGCCTTTATTGCATCTTCATCAGGTTACAGACAAGCACAAAAGAACATACCTTTATAACAAATCACCACACCACATGCGGCCGCCCGGCAGCTCCGGTCCCGAGTGACGCACCCACCAATGACGCCATCATCCTGATCCGGTTGTCAAGGCAACCGCTCAAACAAAAGTGCGTACCAATCACAAATACAAGAAATGTCCACAACCTGTTGTGAGACAGAACACAAAAAACAAGAAGGTGAAATAAAAACACGGATGCTGTAAATCATACATAGCTACTCTATTTCGGTTACCGAGGTAATGTTTGGCTGGGCACCGTAGCAAGTACAGTACGGCATTTGGAAGTGCTGCCCTACAAGACTGTATGTATGTATGTGTGTGTGTGTGTGTGTGTATATGTATATGTGTGTGTGTGTGTGTGTGTGTGTGTGTATGTGTATATATATATATATATATATATATATATATATATATATAGTTGGTCCAGATACCCAAACACTCCCCTGTGAGGGATTTGAACACTCTCCTTAAGAACAAAAAAGTTCACTTGGTTGCAAATCCGTACAAATAGAGATTTATTCCAACATGTCACATTTCATCATGCCCGACGTTTCGGTCCACATCAGACCTTTATCAAGGAGCTTTAGTGATGATAGAACAGCGTGCAGCATAGCCTTCAGATTAGCCCTGGGGGATAGGGTAACTGTACAATTTCACAATATCAATACAATACACAATAGCTGTATAATTTCACAATATCAAAAAAAACTGTAAACACTGCAATGTGATAACTTTTTCACAAATAATTGATCATTTTCATTAAATCTGTGCAGATTCAGATTTACCCGGATCTCAAAACTGGTCTTATGGAGCCAAAACATGTGACAGCTGATAGCCAACAAGGTCCCGTTTTGATAGTTGGGTAAAATCTGCTCATCCCTAATTTACATAAATATTATAAGTAGTGTAGGAAAGCTCAGAGGCTGGATTAAGAGTGAAAACACTTGAAAATGCATTCATCGTTTCGGGGACTTCCTCGTCTTCATCAGATCCTGGGTTTTCCCTATAAGTAGGGCACCGGAGTAAGTTACTTTGGGTCTATCTATCTATAGATAGATAGATAGATAGATAGAATCCAGGTCTGGCACTCTCAATGAAGCAAATGCAATGCCCTCTGGTGCCCTTACAGTAAAGGCAAAATAGTGGAACAATGGTGCGGCACTCAGAACAAAATACTTTACACTCAGGCTCAAAATGGCTATAATACACATAGCTATCACATCAATGTTTGATTATAGCCATTTTGAGCAATAGTGTTAGGACCTGCAGAAAAGTGGGGTCCCGTGAAGGGGGCTGCAGGCTTAAATGCATTGATCAATTCACGAACCAAATCTCCACTATTTATTATCAGTTAATTTAGTGTGTACAGAGCCCCTACAATGTGTGTGTATATGTGTGTGTGTGTATGTACAGTATGTATGTATGTGTGTATATGTATGTACACATATATATATATATGTCTCTAGATTGGACTGTTCTATCTGGGGATTGATATACAATATTGATTTATCGTCCTGGCACCCTGATTGATACCTCTACTAGGAGTGTGCGTTTCTTCCCTACACCCTATATATATATATATATATATATATATAAGTCACAGGTGATAGTTTTAAACAATACGTGAGCTAAGTACACAATAGTGATCGTTGTTGTTGTTGTATTGTTGTACGAAACTTAAAAAATAAATGTCCACAATCACAACACTTGTCCCCAAGTTTAACATGTTGGTTAATTTGGTAGGTCTGCAGAGTTGGGGAAAAAAGCAGGTGCCTGATAGTGTATTATTAATGACAACAACTTTAAATAAATAAGACTAAAAATGTGCATAGAAATGACCATATACCAGTTAGTTTTCATTATTTATTAAACTATATCACTATACTTATTATTTTTAGTTGCTTGCTGTGAAATTTTCTAAAAACAATTCCAATAGTGGATTTCAGAAACTACAGTATATATAAACAATGGGTGCCAGATAAGAGAGCTCGCGATGCAGACAATGCGGTGAGCTGTATATTGTTTGTCATTTCTGAATCCTACAAAAATCTTTAAGTGTTCTGAAAATCTGCAGTGAAGTTTGAAGATTAGATTGCACAAATTATGCTGTATGGTTGGATGGTCCTATCTGTTATACATATCCTACATATCTTGTAAGTTCAACTTTCACATTTATCCTTTCATTGGTAGCAATGCATGAGAGGTCAGAGTAATACCTGTGGATTTGCATCACAATTGATATGATATATTTGCATCTCTTAAGATAACTGTTCCTTCTTGGATTGTGTGTTGTCAAAAAGATTAATTGTGAAACAATTTTTTTTTTTTTCAAAAGAAATATAATTTGCACATACTGTAGACTTAGAGCCTATTTCTTACAGGCTTAGATCTTCAGCATGGAAAGAATACATTTAGGGGAGTATAGGTAAACCCATTGCAGGGTATGCTTACCAGTCTACTGTACATAGAAAGGCCAGTTAAGTAAGCTTGTTTTGTCACAGTGTACTCTTATTGTGTATATAACCTGTATATCCCAAATGTGCAAACATTCGGCATTGCTTGCTAATGATATATCCTACTGGTTACCTAAGGTGCTGTCTTAGGGTTTATGACAGCACAAACGGCCACAGATTGTCGACATTCAGACGTGATCGGCAAAATGGGCCCGACCGCTTTTAAAGTCGGAATCGTTCTGTTAATCTGCCTCTTCAAATGCTGTCGGGATAGACGCTATTTCCCCCGTTGAAAATAACAGCGGGGATTGAATACCCCCCTAAATGTCCTTATACATAGCGGTCACATAGAAGTCCATTTGATTGACAGACAGTGCTTAGGAGCGGAAATTGCATTTTGTGGGTGTTTGATGTCAGCAATGACCACTTCCAGTTTAGTTCTTTAGCAGATTAGTGGAAGACCTAGACTTACTCATGGAAAATACTATTAGATTTTTCGGCTTTTGTGTATGCGATTGCATTGCTATTTGCGATATTTTCGTAATTTTGCAAGGAGAGATTTTACTGATTTTTCTGTAACTAGCGATCCATGCTGAATTAGACCCACAGAACGAGCAGTCTTTTAAGTGTATGTGGATAGTTACTTCAGCTAGATTGCAGATTTTAATGTACATGTAAACATGGAGGCAATGCTGCTGTACTAAAGACATAATATATTGGCAGATGCTCAGTTAGTTTAGTGAGCTGGGGGGAAATAATGTATTTATATTTCTTACCCTGACTCAGGTGTGAGTCAGGGTAAGAAATATAAATACATTATTTCCCCCCAGCTCACTGAATGGCATAAGTAACCAGTCTTGAACACTACATAATAGAATTCAGAGATATTGATTACATATATTTGCCCAAATGTATGAATAAGCCCCCAAGCCATCCTCAAGGCTTCTCTGTATATTGGGGGTCCCTAGCGCTATATCCAGGTGCAGGGTGCAGTACCCCCCAAAATATCAGCATAAGCCAGAAAGCCCAGGGCAGCACAAGAGTGAAAAAAACTATAGATGACTTCCTGGCACCAGGCTTAGGAGGGTATTCAATCGCCGTCGAGCATCTCCCGTGGGGGAGATGCTCGACGGGCCCTATTCAATGCTGTCTTCCCCGACAGCATTGAACAGGGTTTCCTGGCAGAACGAGCCCGACATCTCTAGCTGTCGGGCTCGTTCTGCCGAGAACAGCCGGGAAGTGACGAGCTGCCGGCTGCATCTCGTCACTTCCCGGCCGCAACTCGCGACCACGCCCCCTTCTCGTCCCGCTGCAGGCGGGACATTGAATACCGCCTGCATGTTCTCGGGCGAGCTGACCGAGAACGGGACTGGGTCACGGCAGGCGAGCAAGCTCGTCTGCCGTGACCCGAAGATTGAATACCCCCTTTAGACTTCGCCTCTCCTTGGTAGCGCATGCTCAGTGGCACAGAGGGTTTAGCTGAATCAATTATACTACAACAGTATCAAAGGGCACTCAATTGTTGTCATTAGTTCTGGCTTCCTTTAGCCTGTATCTGTGGACAACAATGTCAAAGGTCCTTCAAGTATTTGACACCACTATTGTGAGCGCAGATGATGATTAAGAAAATCTCTTTTGCCGCCCTTCCTACCGAATGTGAAGGATGTAATTTGCAAAGCAACATGGACCTATAACTGTCCATGAGTGCATACCCCAATACTTCTGGGAGAAACACATAAATGTTGTGGCTCTCCCATAGGTCTGCTTCTTTTCTCCAGGGAAGCGACCAATGCACGGAATCTCTGTGGCACAATGCCTACTGTACGTCCCACTTGTATCTTCCCTCCTAGAAGGGTGCTGAAGAAAAACGTGCACCATTCCCTTATACCTAACAATGAGTACTAGACAAGACCTTAATGCTGCTTTCACACCGCATAAACAGCATTGACCCGTTAATTTAAAAAGTTTTTAAAAATGGGTGAGACAGCCTTAACCCCTTTCACACCACATATCTATTACCCGTTTAAGTGCGGTCTGAAAGGGGTATTACCGCTTCAATGCCGTTTTGTCCCATCACATTACACAGGGACACTGAAACGGGTAGGGCCCTGCTTTTTAACCGTTTTGAATTACTGGTTTTCTTGAACCGGTAAATTCAAAACGGTCCTTTCACACCGCACATATTACCGTTTTCAAACGGTAAAAAAATCTGCATTTTACCAGGTAATGAGTGCGGTGTTATTGATTAAACATGATCTTTAATCGTTTGAGTGGCTAGTGAATTTGTCAAAATAGGTGTGCAAATTGCCAAGCAAACATTTTTATTCATCATAAAGACCTGTAATGGTTATCTTTTTGTATGGGAATTATATGCTTTTTTTTTTTACACAAATTTTTTTATTTGAATTTATTTAACAAATTTCAGTATCGTTGGCATTTTTGGCAGATATTTTGCACATCTCTCATAGAGATGTTGGCACTCAAAGGGTTAAAGTGTTTTTCAGTGATAAAGTGTGTAGGGTTTTGCCCATCTAGGCAACCATGTCTGTCTTTCCTTCTCAGAAACAAATTATCCGGCACAATTATACAATCACATATATACAGTATTATTATTTTTTCTGTTGTATTCTTGCATTCTGATTTGCCTGACATAATCTCGCACATGAGCCAATTTAATCAGAAACCAATCCATTTGCCATTCTGTGCTTGAGTTGTGGTAGGAAAGCATAAGATTCCACATTAAGCCCCACTGGTACAGTAATAACACTTGTAGTTTGTATTTGGTTCCACTTTATAGAAAGGTCTGTAAATGTAACTGTATTTAAGTAAGAAAAATGTATGTTTTGCATTACCTGTCAGCTCAGGCCTGGAATCCCCAGTTTTCCATCTAACCCTCATGTATGCTTAGCAACATTCACTGCCTGGCTCCATCTCCGCACAGTAGTCTGAAGCCTTTTTTTTTTTTCCTTCTCTGCCCCCCTTGTTATTGCCTTGGCATAACTTTCCCTACTCTCACGCATTCTATGTTTCTGGTCTGTTAATTATGCGCTGGATTCCCATAAAATGTCTGCTTTCTCAGGCTCTCAGCAAGTAGCCTCCCCAATTGTTTCAGACTTTTTCTCTTGTAAACTCTAAACTCCTAGTTTATGTTCTTTGTTCTTTTTTTTTTTCTTTTTTTTTCTTCTTTCCCCTCTTTCCTCATTTCTCTCTTTCCCCTTTAGCCGCCTTTTCTCATGAAGAATAAGACGTGGCACCGATTTTTCCTCTTTAACTGACCTTTTCAATAGGAGAGGACTTTTCTTTCTACAGATAAAAGACGCGTTTAAGAATTTTCGTTGTCAGTGTGTGAAACAAGACGCCTTTAAAACAAAAACTACATTTTGCTTAAAAGGGAGCATTGGACCAATGAAAACTTAATTGTCAGTTCGCTCAGTAAGATGAATCTGGGACTGGATGATGTGATCAACAAGATTATTACTGGTGAAAGGGCAAATCCAGTGTTTCTCCAACACTTTATTTGTTTTTAAAACAAAGTGATAATCGCTAGACTGGGGCTTTCTGTACCGTGTATATACTGTACACTATTACACACAGCATAAGTGGGTACATGGCCCCAGCTCAGTATCCTTTTTTTTCCTATTAAATTATTGTGATTAGTGCAAAATGGTTTATGAAGCTTTACCTACAATGAATCCTTGCGTTGTTTTTATATAAGCATCATATCATTGTAAGCTTGTGAGCAGGGCCCTCTTACATTTTTGACAATCTATAACTACCCATTTATTTTAATCACCAATTGTAAACCACAACTTAATTTGCTGAGCTATATAAGAAAATTAATATCCTGCTATACCATTTATTTGTTTAAATATTATTGAATCCCTTGGCCTGACTCCTGGTCCTACATTGTCCCTTCTCGCTACCACACCTTGCCTCTTTCTCATGCACTCTTCCTATTGCTCATGTAAAACATGATAAGAATAAACAGCTGAGAGACCAGCAGATCTGATTTACCATGTACAGTGTGCGCAGAAGGAGGCGATGAGCAGCTTCTATTCAAGCACGTAATATTTGATTCTAAAGTATATTGCAGTTTATTTACTATACAAGGCAGGATACATACTATGTTTTATGCCTTACATGTCTCAAAGTGGAATCTCACAAATGGGAATCCTTACTAAGTCTCCAGTAGTGATTTTATGTCTGTATATTGTTTCATCATGTATCTTTTCTAATCAGAAAACATTCACTTGTTCATGTCTTTATCCTTTAGTCATATTCCTCATTCTCTTTTCCCATTAGGTTCATAACCCCCCTCTGATTTTTTTTTTTGCTCTCTTGTGCTATCTTTTTGCTCTCTTTTTCCCACTTTTGTACTACCTTGGCTCTTGCACCCCCTTGCCTCTAACATAAGCTTAGTACACGCTGAGAATATATTGTTCTGATCCCCTGGATTAGACTACCTATCTCTCAATCCAGCATATATCAGGCAGTGTGTATGCCCGACATGCCCGCGTTTACTAGCGACAACATCATCTTGTTTGATGTGCTGCACAGCAAATCTGACTATGCCGCTAACTTCCTGTGGAATGTTAATAAAGGACGGAACATGATCGTTTTGTACTTCATGAACGTTGCTACAGTGTGTAAGCGCAATCCAGGCTGACGGGGATTGTTCCGATGTCAAAACGAATACCAGTCGTTCCAATGTGCGTCCTGCTTTACTTTCTTCTCCTTTCTTCTTCTTCTTCTTCTTCTGGTGCTTATTTGGAACTGTTTTTATATGTAGTACTCTGGTTTCCCTATGCAGAAGAGTCCGCTTAACTGAAACTTTACAGTTGCTGCTGAGACAACTTATTGCTTACTCATTCTATTAAAGTGCCATAGAGAATTGCAGCTAAACCAATGTTACAGTTCATATTCTCTCTGTTAACCAGCACAATTTGTGTTTTTGTAACAAAAGGGTTTGGCTTCAAGCAAAAATTGGAAAAGCTATTAAAAAGTCTTATGCAGTGAAACAGATTTTTAAAAGTGCAATGAAATTGTCACTTGATTTAAGGTGTTAATTACTGGCTATCCCATATACTGCATGTTACATAAGTTGCAATTTTTATGTGGCTTCAGGCCTGTATATAAAATATTCACTCTATACAAATGCACACTAATGTATAAATATGAAATATAATATGCGACTAAAATAAAATAACTGAAACGTGTATATATGCTTTGTAATACTAGAACAAAGTATGTGTATTGCTGATTGCATAATCCTTATTGAAGTTTTATTTTACTTATTTTTCTATATTTTAGGGTTAAGAACTTGGCATAAATAGATACGTTGTTTAAACCCTTTCTTAAAAAAAAACCTCAGTATTCCGCTTCATCCATATAAGCTTTCTTTGTTACTTAACGTCTTGAAAGGGTTCGAGATTTAAATTGGTATGTGCGTGAGATCCTATTAGGCGGTCTGCGTATAAAATGGTTTTAGATGAGCACTATGTGTATGACTATACAGTATAACGGCTGCAACAACTTCCTCTCTAAAGGACGCCCAATCTGTGACTTTAATTACAAAGTTTTAAGCATTCCAGTAACAAGTGCTCTTGCGGGTCTCTCAGACATTTCAAATAGATGCCGTAATCCATCATTTATTTAACATGTTTTCTAACTATAGTTTAGTAAACAAACTCCATTTATTTCTAAAAATCTTTGTACTGTATTTCAAGGTAGTAAAATTCTAATTCAAATAAATAATAAATGTTACTGTACATGGCTATTATACGTTGATGATACATTTGATTTGTAGTGAAAACAATTGCGTGTATCCAAAATGTCAATCTAAATTTAGGTGAAATTTAAATAAAAAAAAAAACATGAGCAAATAGTAGCATTTTAATTGAGATATATATATATATATATATATATATATATATATATATATATATATTAGAACATGCAAAACATAAGATTTTTGCAAGATGCAATAAGTATATTAAGTACATATTTACAACAGAACTGTCACAATATATTTTTTTGCCTTTTATTTATCCGTAAAAAAAGAAAAAATATAATCATTATGTGCTTAATCTTAATTAATTTGCTTGCTGCTCATTCTTCTGAATGTGTCAATTACTATAATGTCACTAATATTAACCATGTCATGGTGGACCTCTGTTTTTAAGCAAAAGTGTTTTACTCAGCGTCAGTGCTACAAGCACCATAAGGATGTTTTTAGGTAAATATATGTATTTTTTTATCAACTCGAAATTTAGCATCTGTCAAATAAAAATTCTTCTGTTATTATTCTTTAAAGAAATTTCAGTTTGATTGATAGAAAAAAACCAAAAACAAAATAAAACGTTCAAAACATTAATCAATACAATGGAAGACCAGTAATGTACAAGGCATGATGTCGGCATACAACCTCACAGTACAGTCATTGGTCAGCACTAGAGAATGTGTTACTGTGTTTTGCCAACTGCCTCAGTCTTAAAAACATTCCCTGTTTTGAAATTTTCCATTGCTAAAGAAAAGACCTTTCTGTAGCACATTTCTTCGATAAAGATTTGCTTTACTCCTTTGTGAGTGTTCTATTGAATAATTTCCTTATAAGCAACAATTTGCATGGTCTCTGCCCTAATGATTTGGAGGAGCACACATTAACTTCCCGTTCCACGTCTGTGCTAAACATGCTCCCAGGATTGAGGCAACTGCCTGCCAGATCTCTGCAAGGTCTATGTAGCTGATGTTTCCCATTGCAGGGCATTAGGTACTAATAAGACTATCCCCCCAGTAGGGTAAGTTTCTTCTCTAAGGTCAGCAGTGTTTAGATTCATCAGGTTGACATTTCATGCTGGTGGGTCATGAACTGTTGATAATAGCATTAAATAGTGATTCAGTTGCAGCAGGAAACACAACTCATTAGGCAGCCACTATTAAATCATCACTGCTAACACCTCACCGTTGCTTAAATGTGTATTTGTCTCGTTGGAAGTGCGAGATTATGCCTAATGCAAATAAAATGTTGCAATAAATATTGTCCTTCAAATTATATATTACCGAAATACTTGCACAGCTGTACCGTAAAGAGGATGACTGGGTGCCTCTGGAAACTGATTATAAATAATTGGAGATGAATACATTTTGAATGTTTAATGGGTAATACCACCAATATTTATTTATGTTGTGTTTTATTATTTTTTAAAATATTGCTTGAAAAAAAAAATTATGTATATAATTCATAGGCAACATACAGTACATTATAAAATATATATTCATTGGCATTCACTGGCGTGTGAATGTATATATAATGTGTGCATGTATATTTTATATGTGCATGGTTAATGTAGATATTTGTAAAATATCGTTGCTTGGGGACATTTTACATGTCGACAGGTAAAATGTCCACATTACGAGTGTGTATTGGGATAGTTTCAGGCACTAGATAGGTGGTTTCCAAACTGGGTTCCATGGCCCCTAAAGGTGCCACAGGACATTTGCAGGGGGGTGGCATGAGTTTGCGATCCAGGACCAATTCAAATTAATTATGGTAAATTTGATTCAATGCAAGGATGACCGTTAAGTACCACTGACTTAAATTATTTTTTATTATTTTGCTGAGTTTCTAAATAAGATGGGAGTTTTAATGAAGATGGGATGTTGCCTATAGCAACCTATCAGAATCAAAAATTTTTTTTAGCACCTTCTAGAAGATGATGCATAGAATCTGATTGGTTGCCCATAGCAACATATCCTCTTTAATAGAACTCTCATCTTGGTAAATTAAACGCTTCGGGTCTAAGGGTGCCATAAAAATAATGCTGACACTATAGAGCATTGTGATTCAAGAAAGTTTGGGAACCCCTGTACTAGAAGAAGATTTATGGGTAGGGATTAGGTTTAGATGATAGATACCCAACTAAACGCCAAAGGTTTGGGGGTCTGACACATACTGTAAGTGAGAGTGAAATGACAGCTCAAACCCAGAATACAATCACTGCTGGGCCACTTCTAGATAGGTATTTATATAAAATATTTTATAGTTCTGATATGTGCTGTTTTGTAGAAATTTACTCTCAAAATCATAAAAATAATGATAGTTTGTTTTCACCTGATTTAAAGTTCTAGAGAAACTTTTTATATTTGATTTACAGAAAAAATATCCCAACAATAACAAGTGCTCAAAAACATACTTTTGCATTTTTACAGCAAGATTGTAAGCTCTTTGGATCAGAATCATATTTTTTTTTTCTTGTCTCTCTGCGTGATCTATTGTAGTCTACCCAAGTTGTGTGTGAGTTTTTTGGGGGTTTTTTTTGTCATATAACGGTAAATACAAAAAATGTTCCTTTCTCGTTCTGCACATGAGAAACTTGCATTTGTTCGTTACTCAGGTCAAGATAATATACACCGCACACATGAATACTGAACAGTATGGTACAATATCACATTTCAGTTTCCTGTGATAAGGCCTTCCACACTTAGGCGTTATTTTAAAGTGTATAACAGGTGTTCTTAAAGCCTCTTAAAATGTGGTATGATGTTGATCATTCATAGTGAATGGATCTGTACACACATTTTCTGACTAGCGTTGGTTTTGCGTCACTTTTGAAGTGTTGACATTATCCGCTTAGGTAAAATGGAAATTGTCAGATTAGTTTTAATGAATGATCTTTAAACATGCTGTTTTAAAGTCAGAAGTGTGTGCAAGGTTTTTACCCAATGCTCTGATTGGTGTTCTAATTTAGCATCCTTGTGTACAAGTCCTAATTTGCTATGTTAAATTCTTGTAACACTAAAGACACATCCTGTCCTTAGTGCGACAGTAACTGTCCTTAATGGTAGTCATTAGAAGCTTGAGATATAACCAGCAGCATATGACTTTTGTCTCCTATGCATCCTGCTGCTGACTGTAACAATTGTCAAATTGCCGTTGAAGCCTAAGGACCACTAGAGGGCACTATTTGGTAATCAACTTGTAATGAACTAGAACTGTCACAGCGACTAATAAATTGCAGTGTGCTTTTTGGTAATTATGAATTCCTAACTAATCATTCAATGACAAGCTTGCAGAAGCAGCAGTATTGTGTAGGTTGCATGCACAGTTATGCTAATGTTCCACTGTATTTCTTGGGATGGGACCCTCCATCATTATAGCCATTTATTATAGGAAACTGTATTCATCTAATCATAATTACTGATGATGAGGAATAATTAACTTACTTACCCTCAATATTATTATTATATACTGTAGAAAAAGCCAGAAAAAAAATGTTTTCATATATTTTAAAAGGAACAATTGTAGTACAAAATAAATGACATTAAAGGTACCCATAGACGGTCCGTTCCCGGACCGTCCGTTTTGTACTATGCGATGTGCGCTCCCGCGCATCACATAGTACGGTACAAAAAGTATGTGCTGCACATACTTTTTGTACTAGCTAAACATCGGATCGCATTGCATGCACTAGGCATGCGATCCGATACGATGCATGCTAATTAAGACCCAAACGGATCCGTTTAACGGACCGTGTATGGGCCCCTTTAAACATATTTGATTGTTATGACCAGAATGCTTCGTCGCCCACACATGCGCTTTGTAAATATAAATGCTGTTTGCACAGGAAGAATTGGGAAGCCTTGCAAGCTGTGATGTACTTGCGCACTGTGTACCACATTAATTCTTATTGAACAAGGAAACACAGATGATCTTGGATCACCGACACTCTTGGGATCACTCATTCTCCGAACATCTTGCAAGTTCCTCTTCCAGCACTATTTGTCTGATAGACCTGTGCTTTAATTGTCACCCTGAAGTAATTATGTAGCACATTTTAGTGGCTGGGGCAGAATAACTCTCTGAACGGTTTACAAGCTTTAATTCAGCATATAGGGAGATTTAGTAGTGTTGTGTCCTCTCTGTAAAGACATTGGCATAAAGTAAATAAAACTGAAGCACTTTTCTAGTTTAGCAATGTACTTGACATGTTTTAAATGCTATTTAGAATTGTACTGATTTCAATTAAAAATTATGTAATTTGCACACCTTGCTAATTCTTGCCCATGGTAAGCTGTAGCTGGCAGGTTAAGTGCCCAGAGCGATGCAATTTCTGCCTGCGGTAAGCCCATAACTAGCCCCGGAAGCACTTGTAAACAATGGTTTCTGTTCAAATCTCAGCAGGTTATGGACAGAAATTTGCGTTAAGTATATAGCTCTGGACACTTAACTATGGAGCTATTTACCCCACTGTAAGTTCCATGGATAAATTAATCTGCCCCTTGATGTTCATCAGTCTGCGGGAAGAACACATTTTAAATGGAGGAAGTTTAGCGCTATTGCAACACTCCCTAGGAATGGCCGTTCTGCAAAGATGGTGGCAAGAGCACAGTACGGAATGCTCAGAGGTTCCGAATAAGCCTAGGATGGCAGCTGAGGACTAACAAAAAAAAAAATCACATATCTGCTTACGAGTCTATAAGTAAAACACTGAAGAACCGTGATCACGAGTGGACACCATAAAATTTTGCCACTGCTGCTCTCCCCAATAAATATTGATGCATGTTTAAAGTTTGCTCAATCTGGGGTTCACCAGTACCTGGACCCCATGCTGTCATTGGGGTAATTTCTAAAGCTTCTGAAAATGAAGAGGCAATGTTGCCCATAGCAACCAGTCAGATTCATATAATTTCTCTGTTGCATCCAAGAAAATGATACAGAGTCTCATTGGTTGCTATGGGAAACATCACCTTTTAATTTTTAGAAGCTTTAGTAAATTGACCCCATTGAATTTTCAATGTATTTAGCAGGATAATGTAAGGCTAGCTGGCCAACAATTGATGCTCTACAGGACAAAAAAGACTGCATCTGTCGGAAAAGGCTAAATCTTGGCATATGTTGGCTGACCACCAGATCACTTGGTATCAAATTACTGGAGCCAGTGATCCAAGTTCTCATTATTATCAGTTCAGGATATTATTGTACCAATGCTTTTATGCATGTCCTCTTTTAAAATTGAATTAAAGCACTATAGATTTCCAATAAATAATCCTCATCTAAAACAACTCCAGAAGAAAATGTTGTTCTTTTTATCCTCAGGCAATTGAAATAGATATTTTGGTATTCAGCCCCACTTGTTCGGGTATTTCCTTGAGGATATAAGCTTTTTTTTAGTCTGTTTTATAACTGATTGATGGAACTAAGTAACATATTTTACTTTACATCAATTCATTTACATACTCAGTTTTCATTTGGAATATCTTTTTCTTAAAGTTTCATATCCAAGGACTGAAGGATGGGTGTGTTATAGGGTTCCGACAGTCATTAGCCCAACGTCGGGATCCCGACTGGCCGGACTTGCAGGCTCGCTGTGGGCACGGTGGCTCGCTACGCTCACCACCTATTCTATTCTCCCTCTATGTGGGTCGTGGACCCCCACTGGTGGCCGTCAGGAACCCGTCTGTCGGTGTTTTAACAGTTGGAATCCCGATGTTGGGTAAATGACTGTCGGGATTCTGACTGTTGGGACCCCGTCTGGCACCCCTGAAGGATAATTGGTATCCTATACTTCATGTATTTTTTTTGGCCATATCTACTGTATGACTCACTAGATATGTTCGTGGTATCATGATTTTAATTTGCACTTCATTATTATATGGTTATTTGACTTGTTATTCTCCTTTTAATGCTTTAAGGTAAGTAACTCTGCTTGTTTGTATCCTGTTCATGGACTTTTGATTTTCTTTAAGCTTTGATTTGAGGCTACATTTAGGTTTAGTATGCCTTAGCAGTTTGTTCAGTAGCTATTGTCTTCGGCAAATACAACAATGAAAAATGCAGAGACCCATCTATTATTAATCATTATATAAGGCAAAGAATGCTTACTAACAGGATTGTCTGTATGAACAGCAAATAAAGCTGTTCCCTGTTATAGTGGTTGGTATACACCAAATAGAGCTCAGCATTTTGTCCAAATCTTGGAAGTGCAGCCCATTTTTGGTACACTCGTGTGATAACCACTGTACAGTGCATATCCCAAATGAGTATCCATTTAACCATCAACTCCGGAAAACTTTTCTCCTCATCTCATCACACACTATCCAGCTGTTTCTTCACTGACCTAGAACAATCAATCAGAGTTTATTGAAGTTTATGGAGGTTAATTGGATAACTCCACTGGTTGCTTTCCTTCTACCACTTTCTAAAATGTTGGTCAACATGGGTTGTCTTCTGAGACAATAGCTGCCTATTTACTATTGGCTGCCCTGTCAAAAGCAAAGGCATGGGAGATTGTATACAGGTGATGCTTTCTCAGGACTGGACTCACTTATAAACTAATAAATTATTTCAGCAAATTACATCTACCACTAGCTGTGCCTCGCTTGTCCAGTATCACATGGCACCATTTGAGGATAACGTATGTGTTACCACCCCCGTAATTGCTCCTATTCCATTTATACATGCTCCATCAGGCCAATGAAACCTTCCAGAAATGTGGTATCTCACATATGCGCCTCGTAGACATGATGTAGCACATTACCATTAGAGTGATGTGCTTGAGTCTTGTTGAGATTACAGGGGGTCAGATGTACTATAAGCTTGAAAAGTGATAAAATTTCGAGTGAAAAACCACCAACCAATCAGCTCGTAACTGCCATGCTATAGTCTGGGTTTGAAAAATGACAGATAGGATCGGCTGATTGGCTGGTGGTTTTTCACTCTCAATTTTATCACTTTTCAAGGCTTGGTACATCTTGCCCCGAAAGTGGTAGTTTACTCTCCGCTATGATTACAAAGATGCTAATACATATCGGCGTTTCTGTTATACCTCGATAAACAGTGAAGCAATAGCAGCTTTGTGGGCATAATACCTGCTGTTATAATACATCTACCCCAAAGTTTGATTTCTGTATATAGGGTGAGTAGACTTTCAGAAAATAATCAAGTGGTCATTTTGCAAAAACAATACAATATATTGAAATCTAGTCTTTTCTGTTTGCACCAGCTGTATGGTATCTTCTTCTGAATATATATGTAAAGAAATGTCTGCCAAGGTCCTCACAGTCCAGTGCTCAAATATCCAATTAAAGAAGACCTGACTTGGCTCCATGTAAAGGGGCATCCTGAGGCATGTGACCCTGCAGGGTGGCTTATGGGGCTACACAATGCAGAAGATATTTGGAACATGCAGTGGTGAATTAGGCACCTGAAGCATATGTCTAAGGGTGGCACTTGTTGGGAGATAGCACTCTGATGCTTATTTTAGTAATGCCAGACTGGAATTTACCAGTAACTGCAAAATGTTCCCTCATTACTGTACTACTGTACCATACTGCATCTTGCGTGTTAATGGGTAGGATTGCCCCTGTACGCTGTCCTACTTCATAAATATGCATACAAAATTCTAAACAATTTTTATTCTATTAAGTGGGCAATCATGAAATGAGGGCTTGTGAAAATAATTAAATTTGGCAGAGGGGAGCAGCCATCACTGTTGTCCATTCGGTCACCACAACCTCTAAATCTGAGAACATTACAATATATCTTGCTGTAGAAGTATACATGAGTCACTTCTATTCTTGACGTAGATGACACGGCTTGTCTCCTTCTTTGAGAGCTACTCCTATAGAAATGTTTATGTAACTTGTCAGATGAGGCGGGAACCTCAATGGAGACTCCCACATAGGTCTTTGGTATTTTTCCTTCTGATCGGTCAAATCGAGTATTCATTTGATTAGTTATTCCACGTTTGTGCCATGTTTCTTCGAAATAGCTAATCGGGCATTATTTTCTATAAATGTGTGGCCCTTATTTTAGACATTGCACACTGTGTTTGATATTGATGATACACAAATAAAGCACTTTTTTGGGAAAATCAAAGACATGGATCAAATATTTCCAGATAGTGTTGGACTGGGGCCCACCAGGGAATGCAGTAATGGGGTACCATATTTAGGGGAGTGGCCAGCCTCCAAAGGGGATGTGGGCTTGGATAACCATTAGAGCGTACTAAAGTGTTCCTTGTAGATAAGTGGATATTACCAGTTCTCCTGAGGTCCTGGATATTCTTAGCAGACAAGTCAATTCGCATTTATGAGGAAGTGGATTGTGAAACAAAATCCACAAATATTCTCTTTCCTCTTATGAAGTTGCTTATACTGGAAATTGCAGAAGACCAGCTCCACCCCATTACCTTCATTCCTGGCTGTGCCACTACATCTGGACTATCTTCTGGGCTCATGCATTTAAATAAGGTCTTTGCAGATATTATTTTGTTTAGGCTAGGTCGTTCATCTAGCAGTTTGCTTCTTCTCCTCTTTGTTCCCTGTTATACATTGTCTAATGTTGCAAGGCATAGACCGCTGTGTAGAGGCTGGTTAACTTAGTAAATCAGTCTGCTTCCTGAGGAGCATAACTTGCTGGGCAGTGTCCAGCAACATGCCTAATACCTATGTGTGCCGCATGACAACAGGAGCACAGGGCAGGCTGTAAAAGGTGTGAATGCATAACTATCTACAGTACTTACCTGATACCAACCATCTGAGAGATTTAATTTTAGGATAAGCCTCTAAGCAGGGCCGTAACTAGGGGGGGCTGGGGGGTCACGCGCACCGGGCGCTGGAGGGGGCGCTAGTGTGAGGTCCAGGGACGGGCAGCGGGGTCCTGGGGACGGGCAGCGGGGGTCCGGGGACTGGTGGGTTAACTCCGGCTCCTAGCGCTGGTGGGCGGGAAGCAGATTTTGAAAAGACTTGCCGGACGCTGATTGGCTGAATTCAGCCAATCAGCGTCTGGCAAGTCTTTTCAAAGTCATCAGCGCTTCCCGCCGCCAGGCAGATAGCGCTAGGAGACAGTGAGTGAAGGCTGACGCTACACCAGTCCCTGGACGCTGCCTTTCCCCTCTGGCTGCACACAAGTATGTTGGCAGCGGGGGTCCAGGGACTGGTGTAGCGGCAGCTTTCACTCACTCGTCACTCGTCTCCTAGCGCTATTTGCCTGGCGGCGGTAAGCGCTGATGATTTCGAAAAGACTTGCCGGACGCTGATTGGCTGAATTCAGCCAATCAGCGTCCGGCAAGTCTTTTCAAAATCTGCTTCCCGCCCGGCAGTGCTAGGAGCCGGAGTTAACCTACTCCAGTCCCCGGAACCCCGCTGCCTGTCCCCAAGGCACTAGGCAGTCATTTGACTGCCTGTCCACAAGGCCCGCCCCGGGCGCCGAAACACCTAGTTTCGGCCCTGCTCTAAGCTAGTGGTGATCAGTGCATAATATCCAATGCCCCTGCAACATTATGAGATCTACAAAAACCTGTTCAAAATGAGAATATTTTGTCATGGATGAAAGAGGCTTTTTTCAAGATCTTTGTTAAACATGATGTTAAAAGATCAAAATCTCTTCCATCCATGATTGTAAAATATAGGTGTATATTTTTCAAATACAGGCCAGTGAGTATGCAATGAACGATTCTCATTACCACCAGTGGTTAAAAAGGGTTTCTGTCATCTGTACTTTAAACTCAATTTTGACTGTCATTCACAAAAAGCTGCGTATTACTAATCTCTAACTAGATTGTTTGTCTTATCGTTCAGTGTGTATTCACAATATCGTTTGTCCAGGACATTACACAACAATATCTTTAACTGAACACATCATCTAGTGTGGGACATTATATCATTTTGATGGCATAGAGGTCCTGAAATGGAATTGGGCTCCTATGGCATTGCTAGCTTGTCTTCAAAAAGTGCAATTTTAATAACAGATGGGAATCCTCTTAGGGGCACTGTGGAGGAAACGATAGAAAGTGCTTTCCCGGAACCACATTGAAATCTCTATTGCTATAATATCATTGGCTATAGCAATGTTTTTCAACCACTGTGCCGTGGCACACTAGTGTGCCTTGAGCTGTTCTTAAGTGTGCCCCCAGATCTAGAGATGCCCAAACCAGTTTACAGCCACCACCTGTTCAAATGTTATTTACTGGTCTCTTCTTTTCATGTAAAGGGCCAATGTATTTTATTTTGTTACCTGTGGGGACCAGTGTGATTGATTTTGATATGGGGACCAATAGGTTTTTTTTTTTTTTCCTGTGGGGGCCAATATGTTTTGCCCTGTGGTGATCTCCTGGTGTGCCTTGGCAATTTCAAAATCTTATTTAGTGAACCGCAAGGTAAAAGGTTTGAAAATCACTGGGCTATAGCTTTAATATTGGACCAGGTAAACTCACAACACCTATGAAAAATATATAAATAGCTACTGGGGTTTTTAATGTGCTGTATATTGGATACCATTGCTTCTTCATATTGATCTATGCCGGCCCTTTCCAATCTGCAGCTCTCCAGCTGTTGTGCAACTGCAAGTCCCTATATAGTGTGGCGAGCGCAGCGAGCCACCGTGCCCGAAGCGTGGTGAGTGCAGCGAGCCCCGCGAGGGGACGCGTTCTCATAAGAAAAACGGGAGCCCAGATATTACAGAAATACCCCGCTTTCTTTGATCTATTATGCTTTGCTGATCTTCCGTTTGGGATCTATTCTTCATATGATTGTTGCAATAAATGTTTAATTACGCAGCATATGTGGCCTAGTGGTTTCTTTGTTGCCCTCCTGTTGTATTGGATGGGTACATCACGTTGTAATGATGGAGTACTGATGAAGACAACAATTAATTATATACCACTTGGACAGTTACTTAAATACAGGGCAGTGGCGTAACAATAGTCCCGCAGACCACGTGGTTGCAGTAAGTGTGGCTGTCGGGAGTCTGCGGGGCTGTCGATGCACTGTTGCTGGGGTCCGGGACTAACCTTACCCGTCTGCTCGCCACCGCCGGGACCCGCATACTTGTCTGCGGTCCCGGCTCTCCTCCTGGCAGGCTCCAGTTAATGAAAAAAGCCCACACAAAATGTCCGCCTCCTTACAGCAGACATTTTTTGAGGATGCTAGAGGTCTGCTGTGGGGATCATTTTCATTAGCACTGCAGGAACCAGCCAGGAGGAGAGCCGGGACCGCAGACAAGTAGATCTTCGGGTCCTGGCCACAGACCCGGCAGTAAGGCAGGTTTGGGGGTGGGGTGATCTGCCCAAAATTTCCAGAGGAGGGGGGGGGGGGGTCCTTGGAGCTCCGTTTATAGTAACACCACTGCTGATACAGGGGAAGACCAGAATCCACATTTTTATCTGATAGCTTGTTTATTAGATGCTGATTTATAAATTGGAAGGTACTTAACCTGTGGTGAAGGCCACCATGAAGTACTTAAGAGAATAGAAAAGTCGTGGTTTTCATTTTGTGTACATTGATTTCCCGTCAGTTGATCTATCCGTCCAATGCAGTGCCCCTGAGTAACTCGGCAATGCAGAAATAAGCCAGACTGGCTGGAAAAGTGGCAAGTCTCTGCTTAATTACGGAAGGACTGAATGCTGCCCCCTGTGAAGTTGTTTTTTTTTGGTTACTAGACCTAAAAATTATATTTTCTGTTGCCTCAAAACAGCACCAAAATACTTTGTCATTGGGGCATATTGATAAACAGACCCTGTATTCCCATTTTCAGCATTTGACTTTCTAGTTTCCCAGCTGGGATTGCTGACCAAATTTATATCTAACACATAGCCAACAAAAGCTTAACAATGAATAGAAGGCACTGTAATAACACATATCTAGAATTAAAACAATGCATTGGTATTAAATTTAAGTACGTTTTATAACAATTTGCACATATCTTAGAGCAAAAAAATAAAAGCTTTTAGAATTTTCTCCTTAATTTGTGTTTTAAAATGAGACCTTTTCAGCTTTTTTTTTACAATGGCTAATACTGTAATGCATTCACTATTTTGTAAGATAAATCCGCAAGGGGACTGACTTATTAGTATAATGCAATGTGTGACAACTCAGAGCTACCAATTATATATTCCATCTTTCTTTCTGTAACCATTAAAGTTACAGAAATACATTTGACACCTCACTGGTTCATAACAGTCTGTGCACAGTCTGTTATTAAATAAGCTCCATTGTGCTCCAGACTAAGGGCCAGATTCTCTAAGCTTCAAAAGTGATAAAATGGAGAGTGATAAACAGCCAGCCAATCAGCTCCTACCTGCCATGTCACAGACTTTGTTTGAAAAATATCAGGCAGGAGCTTATTTGCTGGCTGTTTATCACTCTCTGTTTTATCACTTTTGAAGCTTAGAGAATCTGACCCTAAGGACCAGATGTATCAAGCTTTAAAAGTGATAAAATGGAGAGTGATAAACAAGCAGCCAATCAGCTCCTACCTGTCATTTTTCAAACTTAGCATGTGACCATGGCAGGTAGGAGCTGATTGGCTGTTTGTTTATCACTCTCCATTTTATCACTTTTAAAGCTTGATACATCTGGCCCCATGGGCGGTATTCAGTTGCAAATGGGAGGTATCCCCTGGCTTTATCGCCCGGGGTTATTCACTTGGACCCCTGACTACTCCCGATTAGCCTAAATAACAGGCGTTAACTCACAGAATCAGTGAAAAGTGCACAGATTAGTGCATTCATGTGGTTGAGGCAGCCGTTAACCCTGAGTTATTAGTGATTTTTATTTCTGACCTGCTGAGGCAGGTGTAAAAAAAAAAAAAAAAGCCAAATTTCGGGGGCTAATTGTATAGCCCTAGGGGATCAATCAGCCCATAGTGGGGCAGTACGGATGGTGTAATGGTTAGCATTACTACCTCACAGCCCTGATGTCATGGGTTTGATTCCCACCATGGCTCTAACTGTGTGTAGTTTGTATATTCTCCCCTTACTTGCATGGGTTTACTCCGTGTACTCTGGTTTCCTCCCACAAACCTTAAATATACTGGTAGGCTAATTGGCTCCCAACAAATGAACCCTAGATTGTCTGTGTGTGCATGTACATGTGGTTGGGAATATAGATTGTAAGCTCCACTGGGGCAGGGACTGATGTGAATGTTTAAAATATTCTCTGTAAAGCGCTGCAGAATGTGTGCGCTATATAAGAAACTTTATAAATAAATAAAAATAGTATTAAACTGCAACTAATTGAATTCCACCTAAATGACCTGGTTTAACAGTATGTGATGATTGTAAACCTTTTTGCGTTGAAAAATCTATTTTTAGAATATACAAAGAAAACCAATGATTCACATCCTGAGATGGGGAGCACATACTGTTATGGTCTACCATTATGTAGTGGTCTCCAAAGCTCTCTTACGGGTCCGAAGTGTCTCTGCCACAGGCTGTGTCTGTGTTACCACTCTACTATTTAAGTGGCCTGTTCCTCTGTCCCAGCAATCCATCTTTCCGTTGAATGTTTTCACAATGCTTTGTGCTCCAATGGCAGATAAATACAGCCCTGGCTGTATTCTGTTGCTTTTTCAGCAGAAGCTTGGCTATTGTGATATTTATCTGAATTCAAACAAGGCTAATTAAAAGGGTTGCTGACAGTTGTTGTGATCTGACTTTGACTGGAGCTTGATGGTCATTATGGGTAAATAATGAACCAGGTCTGCAAATGCAGCAGCTGCCAACTTGGGACAGAAGAACGACTATTGCTTCCAATTTAAGGATCTATCGACCGTTTCCCTGCTCCCTGCAGATCGTCTGCAGAAAACTAATGTTTTCTGCTGCTGTGTATTGAGGTTTCAGCTGTTTTTTGTATACAGCCCATAATTTACTTCTTTAAAATTTAACTTAACTCATTATTAGGTTTTCAGTACTAGCAAGTGTAATATCTTGTGTCTGGTCTTTACAGCCATAAAATACCCCTCTTTTTTATATTAATAGTTAGTTTTCAAAGCATATGTTTTAATATAATTAGATTCAAATTTGACTACTTATAGTGTTCTTATCCTGCAAGTGGAGAATGTCTGCTGTTTTTGTGCTCTTTACTGAAATAATAAAATTGTCCTTAGATTAGTTTTTTTGGATGACTAATGAATTTGTGCTTTTGCTGGTAATTGCAAATGTTTCCTTTTTTTTACACATTTCACGGTTTTAATAGTTGGATTTCCTTTTTTTCTGGTCTGTTGTTGATTTTTCTTATTTAAAAATTTTTTTTAAGGGCAAAAGATGGAATCCACACAGAGAATGTTGCATCAGATTATGATATACAGGTAGAGTATCCCTTATCCGAAATGCTGGGGACCATTTCGGGTAAGGGATTTTTACGGTTTTTGGATTTTTTTAAATTCACATACTTACCTGGTCTTTCGCCCCCCCCCCCCCCCCCCCAGGCTTCAACTGGACTTCAGGATCTTCTTCAGCGGTCCCAGTGGTGCATTGTGTGAGTTTGCAAACGCACCGGTGATGTCACCGGTGCACCCACGCAGCGTACTCCTGGGACCGCTGAAGACACCGAAGAAGATCCTGAAGGCCGCCATGAACATCAGGGGACTTAATAAATATTTAAAAAATCATGTTTTTTGGAATATTTCGGATAAGAGATCTCCAGACTCAACCTGTATTAACGGTCTTGAAACCATAAATTTTATTATGCTACTTTTATGCAAGTGTTTTCCGCATGTCTCAGATCAGTAGCTCACTTAGGTGGGGCCAAATGTTCCTTCTATATCATGTTATTGTGGGGCTAATTTTGAGTCTGACGCAGTGACATCAGTGTGTGTGTGCATCTTTCTAAACATGTAATTTTATGTTAAATACGCCCATCCTGTACATCCTTGCATCATATTGTACAAGGACTTTGATTCTTACTTTGTGCAACAATCTTGTCTGGTGCATCATTAGACACAACCATTGGATGCCCCATCAAAACATATGCGTGCTTCACACATGGGGGTAATTCTGTAAGGTGAAAATTGCTGCTTACTGAGCGCTAAAACGCTGCCCTGCCGAATGCCTGACACCCACCCCCACCGCCGAATCCCCTCGGTACCAAAAGAGGGGATGTGTTCACTACTGACTTTTATTTCCTCTGGTGTCTCCCAAAGATGGGACAGGCGCTGACATCATGTGGCATCAACTGCCCACCCCCGACAGGCATCAACCCACCTGTGTTCCCATAAAATGCTTGGCATTCCCATGGGCTGGCCCTGTTGTTGGCCCTCTCTTCCCGCAACGAACAGCCCGAGGAGTTACCCGGCTGCTCGTTGCTGGGGTTACCACAAGTGCAAATCCGTGTTTGCGCATGCGCAGACTCCCAAACATCGGAACAGGGCCAAATTTGGCTCCTTCTGAGTCTTGATGAATCAGGCCCACGGTGCAGATTCTCTGGAATATAGGGGGAGTTGAAGTGAATTGCGCTGCTGGTATAAACAATAATTATTTATTTAGAACACACTGGTTTGGCTGAATAAAGATGAATGCTGGACACACTGTTTCTTTTGTAAATTTTATAGAAAGAAAATATAAAAACAATAGTACATACATATACACTTATTCTATTATATAAAAAACAATGCTAAAAAATTAATCATGCATTGGGGATCCCAGTAATGAAAGCTGTAATAGCTTTTATGAGGTTCAGCAATATAAAGTGATTCAGCAAGATTGTGCAAAAATATGCTTTGATAATAATTTGCAGTACCAGATAGGACCGGGGTAGAAAGTCCGATTTTAAGCACAATGTGCGTGTTGGTTGACCGGTAATATGAATTTGCAGGGAATAGTTTACAGTCACAGATTTTGTATAATGCTCACCCTATTGCGGGGGTGTCTCCAGCGAGTGGTCCCAGTGGTTAGGGGGGTAGAGCTCCTTCCAGATGTAGCTAGTACTCCTCTCGGCAGCGCGCCGGTGTGACCTGCTCGTAGTCAGGGACGGATTCACCGTCCTGACCATGGCGGTGAAGGAGTAACTTCAGCAGTGGATGGATTGCTCCGCTCTGTGTTGATCCAAAGGATTTGTCACTCACTGTAGCGTGGAGAGCGGCTGGTGCAGACAGCTGGTTGCCAGCAGCGAGGGGGGGAGGCTGCACTTCAGCTGATAGTTGGATACGAGGTCTGCAACGAGCCAGGGAGTGAGCCTGTGATGTAGTACTCTCGGTCAGCGTGGAGCGGCTTGATGCCGGCAGCGTGGAAGCAAGCTGCACTTCAGCTGAGAATCAAGCTGGAAGTTGGCTGAGTGGGTCTCCGATACAGTTGTAGTGATGACGTCAACGTATTTCGTTCCCGTAGTCGGATGGGAACTTTTTGAAGACTAGTGACTTTGCTCATGTAGAGACTTTATTTATAGGCATGAAATTGCTTTATTATCCAATTAATCAAATAATCAATTAGGCCAATTTATGTTTCTTTTCAGCAGAGAAAATGTAATACTAAAAATAATAAAAATCAATAATAGATATGGCTATTTATATTGTGAACAGTGTGTCCAATGAACATATGTCTTATTTTATGTTCTTTTTTTTTTTCTACTGTGAGTCTAGACGGGCTCACAGAAGTGTATTCTGCAGCTGTAAAACCTTGCTATTTATTAATTTAATTCATTTGAATTGAATCAAACTACTAAGCGCCAGGAGGTGTGTTTCGAGGGGGTTCTTCTCAGCTCCACTTCGGCCCACACTCACCCCCTGTCCAGATTCTCTGGAATATTATGATTTTCTAGCACCCTGCACCTGCCACATCCAGTGCAGTTCTTCTTTCCTGCACTGGATGTGGCAGGTGCAGGGTGCTAGAAAACCATATTTGATATCACTCATCTCTAGCACACTCTTGTCTGTATTTTAACGCTAAGATACTGACAAGAGTGTGCTAGATGTACCAGAGCAGAGAGTGATGCCCCAGACAGAAAAGCAAAAATTCACAGGTTGTAACAGGTGCAGGGTGCTAGATTGAACACCATACCCTACAATGTATGTGATTTTAAGCATTGAAGTTTGCAACCAGTTACAGTGGGGAGCGAAAGTTTGGGCACCCCAGGCAAAAATTCATGTTAATGTGCAAACAGAGGCCAAGGAAAGATGAAACAATCTCCAAAAGGCATCAAATTACAGATTAGACATTCTTATAACATGTCAAAAAAGCATTTCCATCATTTACACTTTCAAAATAACAGAAAAAAATGGCGTCTGCAATAGTTTGGGCACCCTGCAGAGTTTATAGCATGCACCGCCCCCTTTGGACAGCTGAGACCTGGCAGTGTCATGGATTGTTCTCAATCATCGTCTGGAAAGACCAGGTGATGTCAATCTCAAAGGTTTTAAAAGCCCAGACTCATCTGACCTTGCCCCAATAATCCGCACCATGGGTTCCTCTAAGCAGTTGTGTAGAACACAAACTGAGAATAGTTGACACGCACAAAGCAGGTGAAGGCTATAAGAAGATAAGCGTTATCAGATGCCCATATCCTCTGTTCGGAATGTAATTAAGAAATGGCAGTCATCAGGAACAGTGGAAGTTAAAGGAAGATCTGGAAGACCAAGAAAAATATCAGAAAGAACAGGTAGCAGGATTGTGAAAAAAGCAAGTTAAAATCCATGTTTGACTGCACGATCCCTCCAGAAAGATCTGGCAGACACTGGAATTGTGGTACACTATTCCACTATAAAAAGATACTTGTACAAGTACGGTCTTCATGGAAGAGTCATCAGAAGAAAAAACTTCTACGTCCTCACCACAAAACAGCAACACCAACAGCTTTTTGAAGTTTGCAATGGAACCTATAGACAACCCTGATGCGTTTTGGAATCAAGTTCTGTGGACCGATGAGATTAAAATAGAACTTTTTGGCCTGAATGAGCAAAGGTACGATTGGAGAAGGAAGGGCACAGAATTTAATGAAAAGAACCTCCGTCCAACTGTTAAGCATGGGGGTGGATCAATCATGCTTTGGGGTTGTATTGCAGCCAGTGGCACAGGGGGGTGGATCAATCATGCTTTGGGGTTGTACAGGGAACATTTCATGAGTAGAAGGAAAAATGGATTCAATAAGATTCCAGCAAATTTTGGACGCTAACTTGATGCCATCTGTGAAAAAGCTGAAGTTAAAGACAGGCTGGTTTCTACAAATGGATAATGATCCTAAACACTAGGGATGCCAATCCCGTGGCATTTTTTCAATCCTGGAATTCGGGATTGAAAAATGCTCAATCCCTGGATTGGCTTCCCTATTACAAAAACATACAAATACAAAACCCGCAGGTAGACGGGAGGATGGAGCCTGTGTGGGTGGCGTCGGGCGATGGTATGAGGGTCCGGGAAGAGGGAAATGCAGGCAGCCTGGGTGGGCGGTCTCATGGAGGCAGCGGGAGGTAAGCACGGTGCATACACAACACGAGGCGTCTGTTGTGTGTTCTGCGCAGCGTGACCTCTGACGTCGGCGTAAGTAGCCGGGCAGCGTCTGAGCACTAGCTCAGACGCTGCCCGGCATTAGACTATGCATGCATGTGTGGTCTAATCCTGAAATCCCGGGATTGGAAAGTACAATCCTGGGATTGTAATCCCGGCGGTTTAGGGGCCAAATTCCAGGATCCCGCCGATCCCGGGATTGGCCACCCTACTTAACACACCCCAAAATCCATGGTGGATTACATCGAGAGGCCAAAGGTTTTGTCATGGCCTTCACAATTTCCTGACCTCAACATAATTGAAAATCTATGGATAGACCTTAAAAGAGCAGTGCGTCACAGACAGCCCAGGAATCTCAAAGAACTGGAAGACTTTTGTAAGGAAGAATGGGCGAAGATACCTCAAACAAGAATTGAAAGACTCTTGGCTAGCTACAGAAAGCGTTTACAAGCTGTGATACTTGCCTAAGGGGGCAGTACAAAGTTTTAACTCTGCAGGGTGCCCAAACTTTTGCAGACGCCATTTTTTGTTTTCTGTTATTTTGAAAGTGTAAATGATTGGCTTCTTTTTGCACATTAAAATAAATTTTTGCCTGCAGTGCCCAAACTTTCGATCCCCACTGTATGTGACATGCCCATAGAACTCCCATAACACACCCATAAGACAATGCGTCTCTGCATCAGAGTAGATGCCTCACAGTTTCTACCCTGGAACGCGCAACACATTTCTGAGACCATGCATTCATTGAATGCTGTACCTCTATACAATCACATTTTGGGCGAGATGTACTACGCCGTGAAAAGTGATAAACCACCAACCAATCACCTCTCAACTGTCATTTTTTTAAAATCCATCATTTAACATGGCAGTTAGGAGATGATTGGCTGGCACTTTATCACTCTCCATTTTATCACTTTTCAAGCTTAGTACATCTGGACCTATGGGAAGCAGGCTCTGAACATTTACCATTTCCGTGACTCTAGACACTGCCTGCTACTCAGAGTCCTGTACAGTATCTCATCAGTTTGTATAATGATCCCTTAATATACATGGAAATACAACATATTACTGTTTGAATGGACCCATAGGGCCAATGGAGTTAAGGGCCAATCTGTTTGACAGCCCGACACTGTGATTTCTGTGATATGGCCATTCATCCTTAAGGGCAAAGGTGGTGAGAGATGCAGACATTTAAATGCCACAGTATGACCATTCACACCTTTCACTGGCAATTGAATTCCCCTCATTTAATTCCCTTCTTACCAATATGTCTGTCTCTTGTTGTTTATCCGTCTGATGTAGTTTCCAGCATTTGTATATGTACACTTTCGATCAATACAAACATTATCTTCTATACACTTTTTTTAGCCTAGTAAAACCATTTAGGGATAAATTTACTAAGATGTGTATTCTACTTCTCATGTGATGTTGCTATGGGCAACCAATCAGAATCTGCTTATTTATTTAGCACCCTCTAGAATATAGTAGACAGGATCTGATTGGTTGCCCATAGCAACATCGCATGTGATGTAGAATTCGTATCTTACTAGTTTTCCCCCTTAGGGGGGTATGCAATGTCATTCGAGCACCCGCAGCCATCTCCCGACGGTGGCTGCGGGGCCCTATTCAATGCTGTCTTCCCCGACAGCATTGAACAGGGGTTTTGCGCAGAACGAGCCCGACATCACAAGCTGTCGGGCTCGTTCTGCCGAGAAAAGCCGGAAATAGGCGAGCTCTCGGCCGGAGCTCATCTATTTCCGTCATCAACTCGCGGCCACGCCCCCTTCTCGCCGCATTGAATCCTGACTGCCGAGCTCCAGGCGAGCTGACCGAGAATGGGACAGGGGCACGGCTGTCGCGCTAGCTCGACAGCCAGGCCCCTAGTGTTTTATATTATATTGTATTACACCGTATAATCGTATTTTAACATTAAAACATTTATTTTCCTGGATGGTAACTTTTCCATAAGAGAAAACAAGAATAAGTGCTTGGGATTGCATCCAGCATGTTATTCATTTGTCTCATTTATTTTGTACAGTTTTAGGAACCTAGATAAAATCATTTTCTCTAGAAATTCTGAAAATTAAAAAAGTGACCACTGGTGCTGCTATTGATTTCCTATACGGGCTGCTGACCAGGATGTGTTAACAAGGGGTTATGTTATGGTGGTTTATATTAGACCAGATCATCCTATTGCTGAGCATGTGTTCAAGAGTTGTTCGTCTGTGTCACCAAACCCCAAGAGAGCATCTGACATGGACTGTGCAGCAAAAGCTGTGATCATTTACAAATCAAACATGGCACGGTCTAAACCGATTGTGCACGGCAATCGCTGTTAAAAAAAAAAAGACCAACTAATTGAACATGATAAAGTGTAAAGTTAATTAAGACCCTTACATTTGTTGATTGCTTTCACAGGATTATATTGTTCATTGAGTAGCAGCATTCTGTCCCAGCTGTCGCCTGGTTAGCGAATGTCGCTGGTAAACAATAGAGACACCATAACACGTCGTAAATGGTCCTTGTGACAGCAGCCCCTTGTGAGGTTGCATCTGTAGAAAATGATTACAACAATTGCATTTTAAAGACTGTTTAGAAGGCTATTCTGGTGCCATTGGCACTCTTTTTGGTGGGGGTCTGGTTAATGCAGATCTGATCCGTCCAGGAGACACAGTGATTTAGTGTTTATGGTGGCACTGGGTTAAAGTTGTTTTTCTCTGATGCTTTCCTCAATATGCTCTGGAATATGGAGCATAAACGGTCCCCTTTAACACTCGGATCTGGTGTTGCACCTGCCTTTTTGTAAGCAGCATTGTGTGTCTGTAAAAAGCATGAGATATCTGTTGGTAATTCCTATAACAAAGTATATGGGATGTAACCTGTGCTGGCATATTAACAGTTTCCAAACTGTCCGACAATCACAAAAGAGTGCCGATGCCGCCCAGGTGCATCAAAATAAATATAACTTTTGTCTATCCTGTATCAAAGTCACAAGCTGCGTCTCAGAGCATTTATATATACAGTAGCAGAAATCTGCTGCTTGTTAAGCTGGGTACACAGTTTTCAGTTATGATCACTCAAATGCTAGTGTTAAAAGCTCCCGATCAGCCAAGTAGTGTGCACCCTGCTTGACCCTCCTATACACTGTGCTAGAAATCGGTCATTGTATCATTATACGTTGTACGATTATACAGGTGTGTACCTGGCATTACATTCAGATTTGACTCCAGCATAAACTTTGCTGATGCGCTGTGTCTCTCTTTCCAGCCGGCTCACCGGGGCATGTGTGAGATCTCGCTAGCATCACACGATTTCCCGAGCTGGCAGCAGCCACTACAGTCGCAGTGAGTGGTGCATCAACACCAACAGCTGTTGACAGCTGCAGGTGTTGGAACAGTCAGGGCCCAATGGGCTGGCACATCAGTGTATTATCTTGTAGATAGCAGAAGCAATGACGGTGCATGGCTACCCTGTCCTTACACATTTAATATATGGGAGAGAAGTGGGATCTGCACACACAACGAATACTGATACCACTTTCTGATCCATAAGGACTAATCTTACATTTACACCTGAGCGGATTATTCAATCACGGCCAAATTTTCTGACAGGCGAAAAATCTGCACTCTACGACCGGTTTTAGGGCAAATTTGACTAGTCCTATTTAATCCTCGTGCTGTTTTTTTTTTTTACCTGGACAAATCCAGCATTGGCGAAATTGTGGCATATTTACGAGGTTTTGGCTGATTTGCAGGCATTTTCGCGCATGCCGAGTCTCCCAAATAAAAAAGTGAAATGGCATTGGCGAAAATGTACAAAAAAATGTATACTGATAGGCGAAACGTTGCAGTTTTTTTTTTCTCTTGGCAAAAAATTTGTTTCAGATTGAATACCCCCTCCCCTAATATCTTGTCTTGTGATAGAACATGGAGACCTGCAGTCCAGTCAGACGATGACCGATAGCGGTCGTCTTATGTCCGATAGGGAGGCAATTGATTTAGAGCAGATTATCATTATTGCATTGGACCAATAGTTCCTTGGCATGGTTTACACTAGGTAAATACAAGTGATCTACAAATTGGTTGTTGCAGTAAAGTGTAAATGTTGCTACTAAAGGCCGTACTAAGTGTTTTACAGATGAATAGAATTTATACTGTGCGATAGGGCTATTTATATTAACATAATTGAAATACAACGGTATGGCCAGATGGCATAAGTATGGTACAGTCTATTCTTGGTCACTTTTTGGGCTAATCATGACAACAACATTTGAATAACCCCTTTTGTGACAGCACAGCAGCAGCATGGTGAACATGTGGTGCAGTAGGTCATTGCTGTGTTTTCTCTTTATGGGGTAAATGTATGAGGCAGTGATAAAAGGGTAGAAGGCGGCCTTGGCAATCAATCAGCTGCTCTATATAATTTTATAGTATGCAAATTCTAAATGTTACATCGATGCTGATTTTCTTCACAGGAAGAGGAGCAGCAGAACACGAGGACATGCACTGAAACTAGAGGGAGGAAGATTCAGGGGAAATGTGAGGAAGAATTACTTCACAGAAAGAGTAGTAGATAAGTGGAATAGTCTCCCATCAGAGGTGTTAGAGGCAAATACAGTAGTACAATTTAAACATTCTTGGGATAGGCATATTGATATCCTTACAAAAAAAATAAGGATCAAATTTGGTTTGAGGTAACATGTTTAAAAAAGACTAGATGGGCCAAGTGGTTCTTATCTGCCGTCAAATTCTATGTTTCTATGATTTCCTGCTATGGGCAAAGTCTCCACCGGCTTACTTATCCGCTCTTATCCCTGCTTCATACATTTACCCCTATGTTCTCTTTAGATCTGCGTAATCATTTTGTTTTACAAGCAATGATGCGATAATGCTGATGGTTTTATTAGTTCATGAGAATACAGTTGGCACCAACACCAAAAGACATTGACACTCGCATCACCAGTTCTAACTGGTGAAAATGGTTTTGGTACTTATGTATTATCTGGGCTCCCATGTTAAATACACCCCATTTTTTCATACCCCTACTATCCAACTATGCATGGAGTTGATTTTATATAGTGTGGCGAGCCCCGCGGTCTCATAAGAAAAACGGGAGCCCAGATATTACATAAGTACCAAGGTTTTCAATGTGTCTGGTTGGAATCTTTTTTTTTTTTTTTTTACTTTACTGTTGCATGATGTGAAAATACAGCTAACTATGCCGTAAAGTAGACCTTTTTTTCTTGGATAGAGGTGGTCCTCTGCTATACAAGAATGATCTCTATTATCTAGAACAGTGGTTCCCAACCTTTTTTCTCTCCCATACCCCTTGATTAGGCTTTTTATTTACGAGTACCCTTAATTTCAGCATGTATCCCAGGTTGGGAACCACTGATCTAGACTCTGGGACTTTTTTTCTGTTCAGTGTTGACAGGGGTCTGAGTGCTTTTCCGATGCCGGCTAAACATCCTTTAATGCTGATTTTCAAAAGCAATGCCAATGAAAGGACATATACACTGATAAGTGTTCACTTTTCTCTCTGTGTGTGTGTGTATGTGTGTGTTTCAATGAGTTGGCCACAGGATGCTGGTGCTTGGTATGCTGTGACAAGAAGACTTACAGCGGCATCTAAATGCGCAGAATCCTGACACCTACTACATAATAATTATACCTCTCTTCTGCTCCCCCCTAACCCTCCATAACTGCAGCCTAATGCTAAGCCCCCCTCTCTGCAGCCTGACCCTAACTGTACTCCCTTATTGCCTAACCCTCTGTTTTTATTGCCTAACCTCTGTCCACCACCCTGCAGCCTTCCCCCAACTTTACATATACTGCCTAAACCTAGCATCCCCCAAACAAAAGGTATAACCCTAATTAGCCCCTACATACTTGCGTTTGCATACCTCCCAACATGACCCATTCTAGGAGGAACAAAATGCTCTGTTCCTGGACTTCCTTGCCAGTGGCAGTTGTAGAGGTGGGGCTGCGGCACAGTCCAAAATTCTAATAGGGAGTCACACCTACTGCTATTGAGTCCTGGACTGTGGCAGTGTTTGGGGTGGCAGCAGGTGTGACTCGCTATATTTGTTTTTTGGACCGTTCTGCAGCCCCTCCTCTGCAACTGACACTTGCAAGGAAGTCCAGGAACAGAGCACTTTGTCCTTCCTGGAATGGGTCATGTTGGGAGGTATGCGTTCGGGATGCCGATAGTCAGGATTCTGGCTTCAGCAGTGTGAGCAGTATAAGATTTGTCGGTAGTCCAACTGCCGGCATCCTGGACACCAGTATGCCGAGTGCATCCTGTTTTAAATTGATGCAACTTGCCATTAATGGAATTCAGAACAACATTTGAACTTGTAGTTGAATGGTAGAGAGCAGTTGTTTATAAAATGGAACTGTCCTCTCATCAGAAGCTAATCTCCATTAAATAGAGTGCCAATCACCAAACACACGGGTCACAAAAAGGACAACAAATGTTGGCTTAAAGATTAGGGTTACATTTAAACTATCGTGGGGTGAGAGAGTCATCAAATGTATCTTTAATGAAAGTTTAGGCAAGCTGTGGCTCGTGAGCTGCTGTGGAATTACAATCTCCAGCATACATCCCCATTCCATACTGCAATGTATAGGCCCATTACAGATGGAGAGGTGGTGCGGGTTTCTTAGGCTTCCCATACCCAGCTGAATGGAGTCTATGGGCGTGTCAATCAATGCAACATGTGGGGTCCATAGGTTTATCCCTCAGGTGACCCCTTAGCTCTTCATGGTTTGTCAGGAAGACTCACCCTTGTACAGGGAACTTGCACTACTATGACCCTTTAGAGACATGAGGTTATTTTTTGCTTATTGCTAAACTTTGCTGGAAATTAGCACAGCAGACATTGCTTTTTTTGCTGGTAATAGCAGGGCTCTCAAATCCTAGCCACAACTGGGGTTCATAATTCCACGCCAGAAGGAGGAAGAAATACTGGTGCCAGGGCAATGCCAATCTCATACTTTTTCCCGCTGTATGGGAGGGAGTGATCTGGTTCCCAACATTCATTTGGTCCATTCGTCTCCCCTCCCTCTCTGCAGCGCCTCCGCTAGGGGTACCTAGGGCTCTCCAAACAGTTTAGTTACTAGATTACTTTAGTACATGACTATAAGTGGTGAAGAGGAGCTTTCTTGTTGCTGCCGTTCTCTCTTTATTTTTAATATGCCGAAAATCCCCAAGGTCTCATTTACTAAAGTCTGGGTTTCTTTCCGTGTTTTAATTGTATACTCGGGGAAACAATCTTATTCATACTTGCCAGTAAGGAATACTAGCAATATCTAAATGGAATTCACTATGGAAGAAAGTATCAATTTTCCTGTTCATCCTACTTCTAAAATGATTAATTGCTCCGTATACCGCCTTTTTTTTTTCTTTTTTAGTAATTTATTTTTTCTATTTGCAAACCTAAGTGTTTGCACAACTGAGAGAATGCAGCTGTCAAAAAATTAACCAGCTGAGAGCCGTTGTCAGCATTAATTTTGGTCTAATAAATGGCTCTCTGTAACTATTTAGCGGGCTGTAATCTGGATGAAAAGCTGTTGACCTATGATGGATAATACTTGGTTTTGTTTGTAAGATCTGGCTTGAATTGTCATCTTAATTTGTTTCAGGTCATATCACAGAATTACTTGAATTCATTATTATGCACTGTGGGTAAACACTGCTAAAGGATCAGTAAACTATCATTGCCAGCAATTAATGGGCTGTTTTTTCCCAGTGTGCTGAAAGGAAACCGAGAGACTGGAAAATAACATTTGGCATTTCAAATGCCTTCTCAAGTAATAGGAATATTTAGTAATATAGTAAATAGTAGTAAATATTTTATTCCAATAAATAAACAGTCCTGTCTCATGAATTATCATGTTGTAATTTGCCTGCTTCATCTCCTTTTCCGCTTTCAATGATAGGGAATAGAGAGACTTGTATTTGTAATTTGTTACAGTTTGAGTATCCTTTATCTAAAATGCTCAGTTTTTTGGATAAAGCATTATTCTGTATTTCTGAATATTTAAATGTTTCAATGAGGTATATTGAGGTATAGTGCATTTATGTTGTATAAACACATCAAACACATGAATTGCACACCAATATATTTTATTTGTGCATTAAAAAAGGTTTTAAAACATTAAATTAATTTTGTGTCCTATCTCAGGCACTGAATGTGAATGCCAAGCAATCATTTTCTTGTACATATTTAGTGCCAGTACATGATCCCCAGTAGTACCAGTTACAGATGTGCCCAGTAGGGCATTTTGGAAACGATGGTTTTTGGAATAATGTGGATAACTGATATTTAGATAAGGGATACTCAACCTGTTTTTATATGACTCCTAATTAATCTGCAGCACTTTACAGAGAACATGGGGAGAGCTTCTTAGCTGCGCATAGATAGATCACTGCTTTGACTTTGAAGCTGGTTACACACTAATAGATCTATCTGCGGATCAATTGTTCTCCATACACACTACCTGATCCATTGGAACGGACATCACAAGTGGTTACAATAGCAAAAGATCATTTTCAGACAGTCCGACAATTGTCCAGTATTCTAAAACAAATGTTAGTTGTACTGAGAACCTTTCTTTTCTTGTCTTCTGCCATTAGGCGTTGGTGCAGCCAGATCTGGAAACCTTACTTTTATGGTTGGTGGAGCTGAACAAGAATTTGATGCTGCTAAAGAACTGTTGACGTGCATGGGAGCCAATGTTGTTTACTGTGGAGCAGTTGGGACAGGACAGGTATGTATTATAGATAGGATATATGGTAAAGAGTTCAGTTCTAGTTCGGGTGGAGCTACACAGTATTTCTTGAGTGTGATTGAGAACAAACTACCGGTACCTTTGAAATAAGCCTGCCTCAACAGCAGCAAAGAGAGCAGCCACATACCCACAGCGGACACCTAAGAACCTGCTGTGTCACAGACCCTGATTATTACCATGATGTGATTCTATGATTGGCTGGTTGTTTAGCACTCTCCTTTTTATCACTTTTTGAAGCTTGATACATTTGGCCCTTAGTATTGTTCAAAATGCACTTTGCTTAATCAGATCTTTTGTTTATTTAAAAAAAATTCTGTTAGATGTATGGTTTTTTTCCTACCAAATGATTACTATATGAAACTATAGAAGTTGGCTTTTGTTTGACTCCACCTTGGGCCAAATTTGATAGAATGTGAGAATCAGGAAGTGAGAGATTTAGGGAGAGTTTTCCCATTTATTTTTTTAAAGCGCCAATCCATTACATGGCAAATCAACCTGGTATTTAAGTGTAAATGATTGCCACTGAAATCTGAAAACTCTCCCAAAATCTCTCACTTCCTGATTCTCACACCCAGTTACATTTGGCCCCTGATGTCAAACAGCACATGGTCATTCTGAGTGCACTTCAGTGTTCGCTCTCTCCCAACCAAACCATTATAGGCCAATATGGTTAACTAGATCAGAGGTGGCTGGCCGATATTGCCCGTGCACACTGACCGGTATTGGCCGCTGACACTGAGGACCTGCTGAACATGCAGGTCATATGGCTATATTGCCAAATCGACCTGAATGTTCAGTAGATACTGTGTCACTCATCGTTAACGACGTGCAGGAGCGTGCATCGTTAACTATATTGAGTGTCCACACTAGACGATATTGTGAACAATATTTCTCAGAAGCTCCTTTCTGAGCGATATGTCCACAATATCGCCTAGTGTGAATGAGGCTTAAATAGCTGGGATTGGAGCAGAGAATTGTTAGAGAGAACTCTAATATGGATGTTGAAGAATATTTTTGTTTGCCATGTTAACAGCTGTTACAATGTTATTTTTATTTTTAGGCAGCAAAAATTTGTAACAACATGCTTTTAGCTATTAGCATGATTGGTACTGCAGAAACGATGAATCTTGGCATCCGGTATGTACAGTATTTTATGAATTCTTATTTTTATGTGTTATTTTGTAGCCATAAGGGGTGTGCACATGGGACTCAGTCCCAGCGATTTCAACTGAGCCCTGTGTGTGATGAAGATGTAGTTAAGCCATCAGAGAGACGGCGAACTACATCCTGCCAGCTCCGGGAGCCGCGGCCAAATACACTGTGCAAGAGGTGTCTAGTCAAAATTTTCTTGCCAGTACATTCTATTTGGTAGCGACGCTTCACAATCCAGGCAAAATCTCCTTGAAGAATTGCCCTGCTTTTGTTGTTTTGTACCCAGATGTGGTAGGAATTCACAATAAAGATTAATACAAAGCATCAAGACTCTTTTGAGTGCCATGGAAAGATTTGTATCCTAGGATACACAAGGGGTTAATCCTCACACCAGCGCTTGATCACCCAAAAAAAGAGCCATGCATCCCTTAAGAACTGTTGGCTTTTCCTCTTCTCCAATATGGATAGCTTTATACGGGGGTACACGCCCAATCCATGCTCTCACCAATCTCCAATGCCTGGATTGGGTGTGTACCCCCCATATAAAGCTATCCATATTGGAGAAGAGGAGACGCCAACATTTCTTAAGGGATGTATGTCTCTCTTTTCGGGTGATCAAGCGCTGCCAGATGATGCAACTGACGCTTTAATAAGGCCCTATTTTCATAATAAAAGTTTCTTTGGGACTGGCAACCAATCAGCAATTAGTCACTGGTCTTCACCCATCCAATTCATAATATACACCTTAATAAAGTACTGACCTCCAACACAGGCCCTAGTACTGGGTACCACAGGTCAGTACTTTATTAAGGTGTATATTATGAATTGGATGGGTGAAGACCAGTGACTAATTGCTGATTGGTTGCCAGTCCCAAATAAACTTTTATTATGAAAATAGGGCCTTATTAAAGCGTCAGTTGCATCATCTGTGGGGTGATCTGAATAAGCCGTATTTGAAGAACACTGTTTCTCTACAAGAAGTAAAAGGGTTTTTCAAGGTCACCAAAAGAATTGAGAACTACGCCGGACGAATTTCTGCACTTTTCTGTAAAATTGTATAGAGGTAAACCCAGGAGGACTTCATCTGGCTGCGGATTAGTGGGCTCATTTCCCCCCCTACACCCCTTGCTTATAAGCTGTAATGTGTATGGTTGGCATTCTGATTTGAGCATTTTTCAGCATCACTGTGAAACCATACCTAAGCTGTGTGGAGTACTTAGGTACTTTAACCTAGGCATGCCGATCTTGGTGCATTTCATATTTTTGGGCAACTCTCCCTGGGTGTTTATTTGTTTTTTTTGTTTTTTTTTAACTGTTTTGGTGCATTTTCCATTTGCGATTATACAAAACTTGCATCCATCTCCTAAGATGCATAAGAATATTGGACGTAAATTTAAACATCCTTATGTTGGATAGTTTTATTGCTTTCCATTTGCAATACAATATAATACTTGGGCTATCCTTTTATCATATTGAAAATTTAGTTTTTATTGAAGTGTGTAGCTATTAAACTATGCTGCTGCCACAAGTAATTAAGATAAAATAGAAAGTTGTTATGCATCAGTGATGATTGCTTTATAAATATCCTTTAACTTTGTAAAATTGAATGGGACTAAAGGCCCATAGACACTGGGGGATTTTGAGCAGAGAGCATCTCAGTTTCATTGTTTGGTACTTGTGTACTATCACGGCTCCCATCTCATTGCATACCATAAGGCTTAAGGTGCCCACAGACGCATCAATTATCGAATGCGTTTTGTACTTTTTAAGCACAAATTGCATCTTATGTACAATTATTGGATGGTGTTTATGGGCTTGTGCGATGCGATGCGCGTTCCCGGGAGCCCGATATTGTATGTCTAAAAAAGTACGTGCTGCACGTACTTTTTAGACTACATCTGAAATTTAACATTACAAACATGGGTTCATCACATGCATCCAAGTGCACATCTCATAGCAAGCTGGAAGAAAAATTGTATAGAACCATTGTACAGTCAAAAACGCATAGCACAGCACAATTGTAGCGTCTGTGGGCACCTTCAAGATGGTATGCAATGAGATGAGATGTGCTGCGATGGGACCCGATCTTATACAATTTAAAATTGTATACCATTGTACAGTATATGGCATACGATGAGATGAGATTTTTAATTGTACAAGCACCCTAATGGGTGCTTACAATGTTAAATGCACCCCCACTATCAACGGCAACCCGAAGCGTGGCGAGCGCAGCGAGCCTGCGAGGGGCGGCGGTACGCGTCTTCCGACTTTTTCATACCCCCACTATCCATGTTGGCGTGGAGTCGATTTTATATAGTGTGGCGAGCGCAGCGAGCCACCGAGCCCGAAGCGTGGCGAGCGGACGCATAATACATATAAAGTATTACGCGTCCCCTCGCGGGGTTCGCTGCGCTCGCCTCGCTGCGCTCGCCACACTATATAAAATCAACTCCACGCCGACATGGATAGTGGGGGTATGAAAAGGTCAGAGGACGCGTACCGCCGCCCCTCGCGGGCTCGCTGTGCTCGCCACGCTTCGGGTTGGAGTTGATAGTGGGGGTGCATTTAACATTGTAAGCACCCATTAGGGTGCTTGTACAATTAAAAATCTTATAGGGGGGGCCAATTGACCTTGAAAGCACCCATTAGTGTGCTTATACAATTTAAAATCTCATCTCATCGTATGCCATTGTATGCCATATACAATGGTATACAATTTTAAATTGTATAAGATCCCATAAGATGGAAATCGTGGGAGCCGTGATAATACACAAGTACCCATTGTTTAAACTACATTCAGCTCAAAAGTCGCCCAGTGTGTAGGGGCCAGCGATAAGCACTGATTTGCACTCCTGCATCATCGCGGGCCACCACCGCTTATTTTATGGTATTACCAGCAGATGAGTCATGGCGTGGATGACTTTCCATAGCGTCCTACTATGGAAAGCCAGACTCCTTCTGTGAAAATCGCTGTCCAGGGAAAAAATTGCTCAGTGTGTATGCAGTGAGAGATTTTCAGGGCAGCGATGATTCAACATCATCACTGTCCATACACACTGGGCAAAATCGCCCAGTGTGTTTGGGACCTTTTAAGTTGTGGAGAAACATCTCAAAATTGTGTTTTCAGCTAGTTTTAGCCCACTAGTCTTCTCACCCTGTCAGCTTTGCCAGTCCCTAAATATATTTCATGTTTTACTAATGATATGAAGAATTGAACTTGGGCGTAGAGTTTTTATTGTTCCTGAATATTACCGCTCTGTGCTTAGCCCAGTGTGCTGCAGGATAGCTTTGAGAACATGCTTTGAACGCTCTGTTAACAGCAAACATACAGTACAGTACATTGTTTGGTCTTCACTTTTAACAAGCATTATTAAAGACTATCCAGTTTTTCAACACTTGTGTCTATTTGGCCTAAGGGATTTGGAAGTAAGCAATTCACAAGCCTCCACAATCTCTACATTATTGCTGTATTGTGTTTCTATTGTAGTGAGGTCAGTAGCAGTCCGGATTTTACAGACTTGTTTTTCTTATGGACAAGTGATAAGATTCTACCATTAGTAAATTTGCAGATCGTTAACAACACTGCTAAATACCAGCATTCAATTCTGTATGTCTTCCCAAATGCTGTTTGCCTGATCTTTAATATTTAATATTCATACTATAGTTTTTTTAATTACTCATTTTACAACTGTATTATAAAACATTTATGTATAGGCATTATGCATAAAATGGCTTATTTATCTGTTATGCACATTTCTTAGTAACATCGTTCATTTAGATTTTGGGATTATGGGCTTGATTTTGGCTTTGTTAGCAATTCAAAAAAGCACACAACTGAGCAAAACTATGTTGCGTTGTGCAGGTGGGGTAGATGTAACATGTGCAACAAGATTTAGATTTGGGTAGGTTATATTTTTTCTAGGCAGGGTACATACTGGCTGCTTTAATTTTTACTATGTGATTTAGATTGCAGTTAGAACACACCTTTCCTAAATCTAAATCTCTATGCACTTTACATCTACCCCGTCTGCAGCAGATCATGGTTTTGCCCAATTGTGTGTTTTGTTTTGTTTTTGCTTTGCTCACAAACCTGAATGAGGCCCTATGCCAGTTCGTAAATTGTTCAGATTAGAAAAAAAAAGGTGTATAGATGTTCTCCACCAAATAAATCCATTGCTCAATTTCCCATTTATTGTTTACTGTTGCGTCAGGGTCATGATAATTGATCCCATCTCTGCCGCTCCGGAAGACCTTTAATGTTAAAGTTACAATGATGTCATCTTGCAAGCAGATTGTGCTGAGAGTGGAGCAGGTACTAATTTTCCAAGCCTGGGCTGCTTGAGGGTCCCGGGTCTGATAACCCCATCACTCTTGAGTATTCCTTTACTTAAGGCCGGTGTGATCTTCCCAGTGATATCTTTGCTGTCAGTGTACAGTCGCCATATTTCCAAAGACTATCACTATGCTCTCTAGTGCACATGCGCCATCTTCTCAAATTTCACTGGGAACATGGCGTCGGCTGCTTCCCACAAGCAAGGTAGGAAGCAGGTTCCCTCTCCAGTGACTCCTCCAGTTCCCCTCCCATATAACAATTGGTAAGTATTAATTTCTAACATTCTATTATTTTTCTAGGGGGCACGAGGTCACCCCATTTCTAGGTCACATCTCAAAACCCAGCTTCCAGTTCATTACTGGGTCCCAGTGTGGCTCTCTACGACCCTGCAGCACTACACTTCTCTAGAGGAAATAGTGATGCCCAGATTACATGGTGGCAAATAATAGGGTGACAGGCACTTTAGATTAACTTCAAAACATTTCTTTCAGAAAGTTGGAAAGGATGAAAGGAAAGCTTTCTGCACAGGCGTTTGCTTGGGTTCTGTATAATGTTGATGCAGCAGCAGCTTTAAATTAGCGGCTCAGGAGTAGAGATCTGGGAATATTTCTCCTATGCTTTTTCTCTTGCTAACATTACTGGAGCCTGATTCTGAGTTTGTACTAAAGCAAAAAAATAAAAAAAAATTGCGTTTGGTTAATACTCGCTGTTTTCTTTTAATGTAGTGATTCCGTTTGGACACACCCCTCAAATCGAAATATCTCTGCAGGTTTTACTGGTTTGGGTAATAAGTCAACCACTTTTGGTTGACAGGCACAAGGTTGATTTGGGCTAGATCGACTCTGAGAAATGGTTGACGTGCCAATGGTTGACACATGAGAAGGTCGACATGAGTTTTTTCTTTCTTTCTTTGGACTTTTTCATGCCTCGCGATCCACGTGAACTACAATTTGTACAGTGTGCCAAGTGAAGCAAGGCACCTTGCCTGAAGCATGACAAGCGTAGTAAGCCATGCGAGGGTATGTGTTAAAATAATTGGGGGTCCATGTCGTCACACAAGCCGTGATAATGGTACTTATGTACTATCTGGGCTCCCATGTTAAATGCACCCCATTTTTTCATACCACTACTATCCAACTACGCATGGAGTTGATTTTATATAGTGTGGTGAGCGCAGCGAGCCACCATGCCCGAAGCGTGGCGAGGGGATGTGGTCTCATAAGAAAAACGGGAGCCCAGATATTACATAAGTACCGTGATAACTCCTATCAAACTTTTCATGTTTCAACTTTTTGTCTGTGTTGACACATCCCCCGCACCCGCAAAATGTGAGTTAACCCACCCTCAGCCTCCTAGCACCCACAGATAAGCAGCCACTTGGGAAATCAAAGTCTCTATATTCCAATGGTGATGGCCTCATGTTTGGGGTGGAGGGAAAACAAAAATTTTACCAATGTAAAAAAAAAATTCTTAAAAAAAAATTGTTTTTAGATACATTTTAAATGTGTTCTTGAGTAAAAAATCCCAGTAAATTTCTAAGCTGTTTTCAGAAAAACAAAATTGACAGTTTAGTGGTTAAACAATAACCCCCAACTGTCCAGATTACAGTGGGACAGTTCCGCTATTTGGAGACTGTCCTTCTGTCACACAAGTGTCAATGTCCTGTGGGTGGGGGGAAGTTGGCAGCAGGAGATCAGTGGTGATTGCTGAAGAGATGGATCTCTTCAGTGCAGGGAAGATGGAAGGGAGGGTGCCCGGTGGCTGCCCTGTCACTTGGTTAGCACTGGGCACACCCCCAAAAATGATAAAAATGGGGGTTGCATCACTAGGTCACACCCCTTTATCCAAGGCCACACACACTCTCCCCTTAGCCCCACCCCTTTTCGGATCGGCCACGCCTTAGACGCGGCAGGTCCTGATTTCCAGATTAGCAAAATGGAGGTATAGTTAAAATGATCAGCCGAGTGATCACAATGGTGTGTACCCGACTTTGGAAAGTGTCATGGATATGATGCCATCAGGTTCACATTGTACCTTGGGCCTGATTCAGACCAGTTCACTAGGCTGCATATTCTTGCAGCCTAGCAAATACGTGAACATATCCCCCCGCATGCGACTACCCAGTAGAGAAATCATTTGATGGTCGCTGACCATTGAATGATTTGTGCAGCCTTCGAACTGAAAAGTAAGTCAATACTTTTCAGATGGCCGCTGTATGTGACGTCAGCCGCCTGTCCCACGCTACCATGGACACCACCCAGGGGTCGCCCACTGGTTTTATGGGGATGCGCATAATGTACTGAGCATTCCCCTGCTACTGTCCCCGGCCCTCCCATTATTGTGCAAACGCCTCGGCCAGTGTAATACTCATGGCGTTCACACACAGTGTTTTGCATGCACAGTCCCATCAAAACTGAACACAAGGCCGAATTCAGATCCGTAGGAACGAGTCTGAATCGGCCTCTTTGTCTGCAGCTGTTTTTTCTGAGAGCAGGACGTGCAGCTTTACATGTCTGTAAGGAGTGATAGCACTATTATTACAATAGATAAAAAACCACCATAAACATATGCAATTGCTGAGCTCAACAGTTCCCTGATTTTAGTGCAGCTTAAAAGATTGAGATTTAAAATATTAAACAATTAATATATGAGAACTGTAAACAATATTGGGAAAGAAAAAGAAAATAATTGTGCACTGGAATTGCCCCAACAACCAATAAAGGAGTGTTTTATTGTTAGGACTTGTTATATTTGTAGATACAATTAAATAAGGAAGAAACAAATACGTTTTAATTTGTTTGAATGAGGAAAGAGGTTTTTGTTCTCTCTCTCTTGACTTCCAGCAATTTTATACCCTTCTGCCAGAGGTCCAACCTATTTATAGGGTGTGCTACGTATTCAACCACTGTTTCGCCCACTGGTAGCCGTAAAGATATATAATACAGTGCCAGCAAATTGGAGCTAGTGGTCTGACAGTCAGGAGCTACTGCTGCAGCTGCTTCCCTGATTGGCTTCTGTCCACCAGCTGCGATTGGCTTGCGATCAAAACTACATTTGAAATGTCTGTGTGTCTATGGCTTCTAAGTGCCATGGACACCAGTGCCCCGACCCCCCCCCCCCCCCCCCCTCCTTACCCCACCGTGCTGCCCGGCACAACTGCAAATGCTCCAATCCCAGAAATCAAATCCCTGCATTTTTGGGCCAATATCCCGCTGATCCCACTCCCGGGATTGCCTATGCTAATTGCAATATTTAAAGGACAGTGTAAGCTTATCAAAATTGAGATGCCAGTGGCCCCATGATATCCCTTAGGATGGTGTCCTACACAGAAATACTGGCAATCGCAGGCCTCCAGGGGGTATTCTAGGATGCATGGTGTTGGAGCCATAGGCTGCTCAAAAGCAATTGGTTTAATGTGGTAACTGGCTATAATGCACAGTGTAATGCTACATGTTAAAGATGACCATACGCTAGGCAATTCACATGCAATTTGGGCTCTTTTCCTGCGATTCTGGTGATCAGTCCCTGGGAAGGAGTCCAAATTGCACATGAATGACAGCAGTTCTGATGCGATGCGCGTTCCCAGAGTCTGTGAGTCACACCAGCTGCACAAGAAATCTCTTGTTTAGCTTCCGAGTTGGGTAGGCTTGGCTAGGATTGCAAGCAATATATGCATGCAGAAGGACCTGCCGCCCGGGCATGCAGAGGGTGGCTCAAGGAGGGATTGTCGGTGACATCTCTTCTATGGCCAGCTTAAGAATTACAACTCCTTTTACTGTTAACAGATAATTGTTGACAATATGACATCACCATGAAGTTGTAAACAGTGCCATAAAGTGCCCATACACAGTGTGATTGCCGTGTGCGATACACGCTCCTGTGGACATCCCACAGTTCAAAAAGTATGTGCTGCAGGGAATGGAGCCATTTGATGCCCATCTTTGATAATTGCATCATTTTGGACCTACACATCGCCATTGATGTGCAAATACTGACATTATGCCATGTTACATACAGATAGTGGTAGATGCTCAATTAGTTCAATAATACCACTCAGGTGCATGCAAGGGAGGGGTTAATACTGAGTAAGTAAAACAAGACATAGGCCCTTATTCTGGTTGGTGCGGTAATATCCGCGTGCGTTCGCGCCGCCAATGTTTTGTGTCTGCGCATGTGCAGAGGCGTCTCTGCGCATGTGCGAGTGGGGCGTACGGCCAAATTCCGCATGAAATGTAAACACTCCGAACAGGGGGTGGAGAGGGGCGTGAAGGGCTATTTGGGCTCATTACCATATGCATACGCCCCGTGTTTCATGGCTGTTCCCATGCAAACGCTGGGCGTACGTATGGTAATGCGGCCGTGACGCACGTGTAGGGGGCGGACATATGACATCGCCGGATGTCAGCTGCCCGCCCAGATCCCTTCTTTTGCACGGAAAAATGTCCGTGTGGTCTGAGGTTGCGGGAGATGGAGGAGGTGTATTCCATGTAAAATACACGTGCGGTCCGTTCGGCCAGCTTCTTACCGCGTACGGACGGAGCTGGCGATCCGTATGGAAGGCGGGGTTTCGCACGCACGGTCCTGGCCGCATATTCGGATCCGGCCGCACCGATCAGAATAAGGGCCATAGTTTCCCCAGCTCACTGAATAGTATTAGTAACCAATCTTGAACACTACATGATAATAGAATTCAGAGATATTGGTTACATATACCTGCGCAGGTGTATGCTATGCCCCCAAGCCACGTCAAGGCTTCTATTTATATTGTGGGTCCCTAGCGCTATATCTAGGTGCAGAGTGCGGCACCCCAAAAACTATTGGGTTGGGATCATTTGGTCTACAGCATGATGGTCGACAGTCATTAGGTCGACATGGGAAAAGGTCGACATTGGTTTAGGTCGACATGGGAAAAGTTTGACATGGTTCTAGGTCGAAAGGTCGTTAGTCCGACAAGTCATTAGTTCGACAATGTCTAGGTCGACAGTGAAAAGGTCGACATGGGGTTTTTCACTGTTTTTTTACCTGAATGTCAACACAGTCGACATGGACACAGTTTAAAGTGCACCGCATCCGCTCGCTATGCGCCGGGCACGGTGCCTCACTACGCTCGACACACTATTTTATTCTCCCACCACGCCCTAGTGGATGGTAGGGCATGAAATACCGCCTGTCGGCAAATGTCGGCTCAAAAACAGTGAAAAACCCCCCCCCCATGTCGACCTTTTGAATATCGAACTAATGAACTGTTGACCTAGACCCATGTCGACCTTTTCCCATTAAAACTGTCTGTCTACCATCATGCTGTAGACCAAATGACCGCATCTTAAACTATCATAAGTTAGGAAGCCCAGTGCGGCACGCCCGTGAGATACTATAGTGTTAATAATTAGTGATAGGAAGCCAAGGCTATATATAAAGAGAGAGAGATAAAATTAAAAAAATAGAATAAAAAAAATGAAATGTCATTAAAATAGTAGAGAGATAGTGTTAGTGAGTGAAAAGTGTTAATAGAATGTAAGGGCATGCTGCACTAAAGCCGACCAGCCCAACCAGTCCAGGAGCACCGCACCCCACACCACCCTAAATTGGGTCTATGATTAACCAGCGAGGAGCCACATGATAATGGCTCCTTACTTGATATATCTGAACTAAGAGCTACCTAACTTGGGGCCTTATTTTGGTTCATTCTTTCTGACAAAATCCTTCTTAGATGGGCAAAACCATGTGCACTGCAGGTGGGGCAGATGTAACATGTGCAGAGAGAATTAGATTTGGGTGGGGTTTTACTTCAAAGTGAGATCTATATTGCAGTGTAAAAATAAAGCAGTCAGTATTTTCCCTGCACAGAAACAAAATTACTCACCCAAATCTAATTCTCTCTGTACATGTTACATCTGCCCCCCCCCCCCTGCAGTGCACATGGTTTTGTCCATCTAAGAAGGATTTTGACAGAAATGAACCAAAATAAGGCCCTTGGAGCAACCCCAGACTACTCCATGTGCCATATCAGGACCTGCATCTCCTCCTAATACAAGCTCCTCTCTGCCTCTCGCAACATACATACAGATAGTGGTAGATGCTCAATTAGTTCAGTAATACCATTCGGGTGCATAGACATAGTTTCCTCCCCCCCCCCCCCCCCCCCCATTATGCCATGTTGAGCCTTATGATGCAAGGTCCCTGGCCTTTTCCCCATCAGTGACATCCTGTGCCATGTCAGGCTCCCAAAGTAATGTGGCCTACACACGGAGCAATTTCATAGCATTTTCTAAGCAATCTGACTAGGTCGCTTAGAAAATGCCCTACATCGCTCTGTGTGCAATAGGGATGTGTGACTCCACGCATCACTATCGCCCGGCGATTAATATGCAGGATAAATCTAGTTCTATCACTATCACCGGAGAACACTGTCCCTGACAGATCACTCAGTACACAGCGCTAACACATTGCTGTGCACTTCTGAGCGATCTTGCTAGGCGATCTACATTACTCAGATCGCTCAGTAGTTTAACCCCGTGTGTAGCCCCTTTAGTGTAAGGGGGAATTTTGCTAAAGCTTCTAAAAATGAAAAAATTATGTCTTTCATTTATTTATTGCCTCCTAGAAAAAGATAGAGAGAATATGATTGGTTAATCATTATTTTTTTTTTTTTTTCATTTTTAGAAGCTTTAGTAATTTTTAAGTATATGTACATGTGTATTCCATTAATCCTGCATTTGCCGTTTTATTCAGCTATCTGTACCCTGCCATTATATCTTTTTTTAAATCTAATTTCTGCAGTGTAATTTACAAATGAATAATCTTCAATACCAGGAAACCAGTGTATATTATTGTCCATAATGTGTTTGTTGCTTTTAAATGATTTTAGACTGAAAGGGATTTGCATTAAATTCAGGCTTTGTGGGAAACGCTACATATTTGTGTGTTTATTAATGCACAGCTGACTGATCATACGCTGATGTCCTTCTGTTCCAGGTGAAGGTGCCACTACTCAAATAACTGAAGTAGAACTGATGTACACCTTCACAATCCATGACAAGATTTCTGCAAATATATTTGTGTAGCACATTTTCTAGATCGAAAATACTTATTTATAGAATTGTAGCTATGGATAGGTCTGCTTGTATGGAAGACATCCTGTTAGTGAATTCACCATAATTGCCTCAAGCAGGAGTTGCACAGCGCAACCACCTTTAAGCAGAGTAATTTCCTACACCCACGGTGACATCGTCTTTCATTCAGTTGAAGCTGATGAAACTTTTTTTTTTGTCCCCACGGGCAAAAAAAACCTCGGTTTTGTGGGGGTGACCTAAGTATCTATCTATCTATCTATCTATCTATCTATCTATCTAAGGGAACCCCCTGAAGTTCAAAAAGTTCATCAAAGGAATCCAAAGTTTTAATTTCGGCACAAAAGTTCTGCTGAAGTTGGCTGAACTTTTGTGCCGAAATTTAAACTTTGGATTCCTTGGATCTTTTAGAACTTCAGTCTGGTGAGTGCTGCTTATTCCCCCCATGGGGGTTCCCTCTGGTATTATTTGGTGCACTGCTTAATTGCAGCACACCTAAACAGCACCCCAGCAGGTGAACCCACATCCAGGGTGCCATCATTTAGCTGGGATATATTTGACAAGTACATCTAGTTGCAGCATTTTTATTTTATTAGGAATGTATTTTATATCCTGATGGTCAGAAAGCGAACAGCTGCATCCTGATGGTAAATACTGCGGTAAGGTTAATTTTAGAGTTAGGTATTTGGGTGGGAAGGTTAGTCCCTAGGGTGAGAATTAGGGTTAGAAATTAAAGAGGGGGGGGGGGCTGTGTTAGGCTCCGGGTATGACTGGGTAGGGCAGCGATTCCCAAACGTTTTGAAATCACGGTGCCCTAGAGCAGTGGTAGCCAACCCTAGCCCTCGAGAGCTACCAACAGTTCACATTTTCCAGACAACCTAGCTGCTGCACTCATTAATCACTGACACATTATAAAAGATACACAGATGGAGCTAATTAGCTCACTTGTGATTCTGTGAGGAGACCTGCAAAACATGCACTGTTGGTAGCTCTCGAGGACTAGGGTTGGCTACCCCAGCCCTAGAGCATCAAAATCTATTCTCTAATTGAGAATTTCAGAAAAAACTATTAAATTAATTACATTGTGTTTATGTATCAGTTACAGTATATGGTGATGGACAGGATTTGCTTCTGTTCAGTGGCGTAAGTTCGTCCCAGTTGCCCAGAGGCAATATGTACATTTGCGCACACACACACACACAGCATTATATATGTATATTCCTAGATAGATAGATAGATAGAAAACACATATTTCAGAACTCTGCCACAGAAGCAATATTGATAGTTTTCAATTAATGGATTTAAACTTGCAGGGGAGGAGAGGTGCCCCCTTGGGAACAAGAGCCCGGCGGCAGATGACTCCATTGCCTCCCAGAGTTCTGCCTCTGCTTCTATTTGACCACATATGTTATGATTGGCAGCCACCAGAACTGGTTTTACCTTACATTGTCCATAAATAATATGAATTGTTCCTGGTACAGCAACCCAATGCACCCCTGCAAGTGTCCTCAGGCACCCCAGGATGCCTAGACACACAGTTTAGGAACCACTGGGTTAGGGTTAAATGCTTACCAGATTCTGACAGGATACCACTGTCGGCAATCTGACCATCTGAATCCTGTGCACCAGGATGTCGAGTCCCGATCTTGTGTGGTTAGTGTACAGTACAGATCCCTTTTCTCTGGTGGCTAGCGAATAACACAAAACCTTCTTTCTGGTAGCTACAGTATATTACAATTCAATGCTATTATTCTGTGGCTATTGTACAATATTATATAATTGGTGAATGATTAATATAGAATACAGGCAGCTTTGTAACATAGGAACATAGATTCCGATGGCAGATAAGAACAACTTGGGGACTGTGGTGAGTAACAACATTTGTTGCTAATGTACCATATGATACATGAGGATGAAATAATAAACAGTATAGACACTATGGTCTTTGTAATACAGAGCATTGGCGATATATGAAGAAATGAAAATAGTGAAGTGGAGAAGTTGCCCATGGCAACCAGTCCATTTTGAGGTCTTATTTATCAAGCGCAATCTATAGAGTTATATTTAGAAGCAGATTGGTTGTCATGGGCAACCACTCCACTGGCTCAATTCTCTACTCTTTTCACTGCTTCATACATCTCCTCCAGAGGCTGCTGCCTTGTATAACATGCAGACCTCATGACTTATCACTTCTGCTGCTTTTCCTTACTGCTAGATACAAAAACTCTTGCAACCATAATGCATTCACTTAACTTCTGCCATGTCGCCAAGTAGCCCCCATCATGCCCTCATATAGCCCTAAGTACTCATTAATGAGTCTCAACAATACTATTGCTACATTCAAGTTGTTTTAAAGGGTAAATATCAGTAGGTAATGTCGGGTTGACAACCTGTCTGCACTTCAGAAAAATAATGCTCAAAAGACCATTCATAATTGGGTTTTATAGCCAATTACCAAGAGAGCTGGTAGTACTGTGTAATCAATCTCTCTTCTAAAGTCCCTTTCTAGTGAGGTGTCTGTGTGGTGGTGTTGTTTTATGTGTAACTCTCTCATATAGTCTATGATGAGCTGGCTCACGGGGAACCTGTGTGACAGACCCAAAGCCGTGATTCTCCCAGCATGCAGCATACTTTGTAACAATACAGCATTTGCGTTTCATATTTGCTGCTTTTTTTAAATTGACCCGGTAGAAGAAGTTTGGTGAAGCTCATTGTACTGGGCACAGGGGTCGGAGAATCTATGGCCAGTTGAACAGGTGCATGTGGATTTGATTTATTTAGATGTTTGACCTACACTATGGAGACCCTGCCAGGGAATACAATAATTGTTATATTGCGATGACAAATTATGTAACTTATAAGCATGCATATGCCTTACCGTAAGGATTACAAGCCGTTTTAATCTACTTTCACGATTACATTTTCCCCATTGCAATTTTGACAACCAATTCAATGTTTTTTTATTTCAAATTTTGTAACAATAATGGCTTTCTTTTATGTTATTTTTATTACTTCTGGGACAATGTTCCCAATTGTAAACAGTAGAGCTCACACCGCACAGCCATTGGCAGCCTATTATGGCGACTGACAGACTGTCATCATTTTGATAGCTTCAGCAGTATATCTTTTGCACAGCAATGGGGCTCTTATGCAGAAAGTATCATATGTTCCCAGCCAATTTACAGGGAAACAGCAATAACATTTTATCATGGTTGAGAGCCCAGTAGCTGCTTCCTATTAAATTTGCCCTTTCAGATACCTGTCTCGGATTAATTTGTTGATTTCAAATGGAAACTCAGTCTTCTCCAATGAAGCATGACTTTCTAGGAAAGACTCACACTGAATGACAATTATATTCCAGCCGGCTTTAGACCATTACATGCTTTGGTCCTAGTGGAAGACAGAGGAAAGCAGTAACTGATTTTAATACCATGTCTAATTTTCACTGTCAGTTATCTGGAAATCAGTAGAAAGAATACAAAAAAAAAGATGAAATGCAAAGTGCTTCCTGCTTGCTTTTTTAATGGTACACTTGCTTTAAAAAAAAAAAGGGGCTTAACGGAGTACAGGTTTTCTGCCGCAAATAAGTGGATGGGAATATGTCACATTGAAAAGTTGAGGTTTTAAATTGGCAAGCTTTAGTGCCTTCTTTCCAGTGACATCAAGTACATTTTTACCTTGATAATTAATTGGCAAAACATAGTGTAGTAGATTTGTGTTTTTAATTTTTTTTTCTTTCTTTTCCAGCCCCAGGCGTCTTCTCTCTCTCCATTAACAATTTATTTGCCTTGTGGTATTTTTGCTTATTAAGCTGTTCCACTATCATGGTGCCTTCAAATAGTAGCGTGTATTATGCCTGACAGAAAAAAGAATTCAAATAAACTGATCCTTTTTGGTTGTTGAGTTAAAAGTTCACAAAATGTCAGTGGATGAGGAAATTTCGAATAGACAGAAATAGGTTTGTCGTTCTGTTCTGCCGAATGTTTTCACGCTGTAAACAATAAATCATCAGGGGTATCTGAATCATGTTTAGTTGCATGTATCTAATTATATTATATTTGTAGTATTTGCAATTACCTTTTTTTGTAGTTAGTAGTATTTGTTCCACTGAATAGCGTTCTTGCAGATATACTGTTCGCAGCCCTGCTCACATATGTTTGACATTTTTGGCGCCATGCTCTTGTCTACACAGTGATGCAGATTAGATAAGCTCCTCCCACCTGTACTCCATTTTGTATACTTCAGAAAAATGGTGCAAATAGCATGCTGTGGCAATTTATTGAACAGGTTTAATCATGTAACTTTAAGTATTTCAATTGCACACCCCATTTTCTTTACTTTTCTTAGGCTTTTATCATAATGATCACTGAGGCAAAGCAGATCTGGTTCAACTAATGCAGAGGGTAGTTTACGGACTAAAAATGAAATATAAAGGCTCATATATTTTATACTTGGGCGCCCATTATTACGTACCACAGCCCACTACTTGACCATCACTTACACAGACACTATGGGGCCCATTTACCATAGGACCGCATAGTACAGTATGTGTGATCCTATCGGTGGGATGTATGTTCCTGCAGAGGCAGGGACATTGTCTTTGAAAGGAGCCTGTTCCTGCAAACTGCTCAGCCAGGTGCCAAGGGGTCTGTGCATGCGCCATCAGTGATGGCCGCATTGCCCCACCGGCAGTGTAGTAAGTAGCCTAAGTAGCTCCCAGAACCGATGCAATGCTGCCTGATATTTGTACATTGGGCAGCATCCCCCATAAAATCCTAAGGGGGATGAAGCTGGGGGCGGGACAGCTGGGATCGCAGCAGGTATCGGGAGATTCCTGCTGCAGTCCCTCCGTGATGCATTCTGGCGGTACTTAATGTTTGCTGCTAATTAGCTGCAAATATTCAATGGTAAATGGGCCCCTATGCCTGACACACTGCCATCTGCAATAGAAGTTTGGGCAAGTAGAATTAAAAAACTTGAAAGTCATACTGATTCTACCTTTTAGCCAACTCTGGTGTGTTTGGAACATATTGGATTATTAATATTTGTGTGACATAAGGCTCGTACATAGAACATTTGTAACTTTTATTCATAGAAACTTACATACCTATACTACATATACATGTAAGTATTTTGTCCATATCAATAATCATTTGGTTTAAAAAAATGTTGAAAGTGTCTATTTCTTTTATTGTAACCCTGTATTCCATCTTCTTTATATCGGTATATCGCTGTAAAGCATCCTATTATGAGCATTGCAAACAGAGGGTTAAAACAACCAATGTAGCCTTCTTCGACTAGCTGTCTCTGGATAGCCATGGTGAGCCCTGGCTATCCAAGGCCTATTGTTCTCAGCTGCAATACTATACATAGAACAATACAGTAGGGGATTAGCATAAGATTAAGTCCGACCGCTCTGGCTCACTTAATCCTATTAAAGGGCTAGATGAGGATGGCTCTATCTGTAGGCTGTTTTGCAACCTCTGTGCTAAACCATGAACACATTTCTAAATATACAGTTTCCATGACTTGCCATTCATTAGAATATCTCATTCCACAATCAGGAACTTTAGGAGTAGACTCGGACACAGTACTTGCGGTTAGGATTTGGCTCGGTTTTCAAAACGATATTTTATTGGCTATCCACAACATGTGACAGCCGATAGCGAATAAGAATAGGATTTGAAATCTTAGCCACATCCAAACCGCACATCTCTTCTTCTGGCTATCCTGCATGTACCATAGAATGCTCTATTCTGCCTCTGTCTATGCACCTTCTACTAGGCAGAATAAATGCTTGCCACAGTCAATGCTGCCTTGTGCCGTAAATCCAGGTGCAAATTCACAGAAATATGAAGATAACAACATAAAATAAACTGGTTTCCTGCATTTATCATTTAGATATTGCTATCTTCCAAGTTCTGTATAGTATATATTTTAATATAGATTAAAGACCTTCTCTACAAATAAAATGATCCTACATACTACCATCATTTATTGATAGTGGGGCCTTGAGAGTATCATTTGGACTATGAAACACGCCGTTAGTGAAGATATGATTTATTTTTGGACTCGGCAATGCATTGTTCTGGAGTCTGTATTTCTGCAGATCCTTAGCAATGCTGCACATACTCTAAAACTTATTTACCTGCATTCTGCAGCTGTATTCATTAACATGAATGATCACTGCCATACTGCTTGCTTGGACATCCTAAAATAAAAATCAGTCATAGAC